>NC_086452.1:360890041-361253924 GCF_028390025.1 Pseudophryne corroboree
TGTGGCATAGGGTATAACGGGCATTGCGGTATGTGTCACAGGCATTACGGTGTGTGGTATACTATATCACGGGCATTGTGGTATGTGGTATAATGTCTCAGGGTCATTGCGGTGTGTGACATAATGTGTCACAGACATTGTATGTGCTATAATGTATCAGGGGCATTGCAGTGTGTGGCATAATGTATCACGGACATTGCAGTGTCTGGCATAATGTATCACGGACATTGCGGTGTGTGTCATAATGTGTCACAGGCATTGTATGTGCTATAATGTATCAGGGGCATTGCAGTGTGTAGCATAATGTATAAACGGGCATTGTGATTCCTGTCATAATGTGTCACAGGCATTACGGTGTGTGGCATAATGTGTCGGGGGCATTATGGTGTGTGTATATTGTGTCATGTGCATTATTGTGTGTGGCATAATGTCTAAGGGCCATTGCAGTATGTGGCATAATGTATACTGGGCATTATTATAAGGAGGAAAAATGACAAATAATGTAAGAGGCATGAATCAGGATTATTTTTCTTTCCTGTGGTGGCCAATGTCTGGGCATGCAGGTTGCAAAACTGAGCTATAAGATAGTCTTTTCCTGCAATGCCACGCCCCTTTATGCAAAGCCACGCCCATTTCCACAAAGCCATGCCCTTTTTTGGGGGGCAAGCGCGCAGATTCAATGCTTTACTAGTGCCAATTATGAAGGGGGGAGGGGGGGCGCCAGAGAATTTTTTGGCTTGGGAGAGAAACATTTCTAGTTACGCCACTGACATATATATATATATATATATATATATATGATTGTCCTTCACCCTGGAAGCTGCACACACACAGTTTGGTTGCTCTGCTGAATCTCTCAGTTATGTGTGATTGAAACGCTTTCGCTATTACCTAATCCCATTTGGGGTTACACAGAGCAGTCGCAACTCAGGTACTGAGCTTAGAGTTTTTTAATATTTGAGGATTATTCACCCTCCTTTATCTCCTTTTTTAAATTAGGTCTACACAGTTTTTTTTTTTTGACTCGTTTAGGTAATCATCCTATTATCAGCACCAAGAAGGAGTTAGAATAGTCTATCCTAATTTAGGCTTATAAAGCCAATTTTATATAAAAAATTGTTTATATTGATCCCACGGTCTCATTTAAGTTATGAAGTAAATAGAAACCAATTTCCTAGAGGGTATGTTCACAGGCCTCAAATAGGGTGATCACTAAAGGTCGAAAAATTAAGAAGACCTCTGAATGAAAGCTCTGAAATTGGGCATATTCCACTCACTTCATTAACATCCATATTTCAGCGCACTTCGGAATTTGTTGCCTGTATATATATATATATATATATATATATATATACCTGTATATATATAATACACACACATACAGTACAGTACTACCTGTCAAAAGGTTTAGAACATTGCCATCTGACAGGGGGGCCCCAGTGTGGGGGGTGTTTATAAGATTGTGCATACCTCCCAACATGTCCCCATTCCAGGAGGGGCAAAATGCTCTCCACCTGGGCTTCCCACTTAATATATGATTGGCGTCACCTGTGTTGAACTATTTAGTTGATAAGAAAGGTATTTCAAAACAGATAATTGCAATCATAAATTAAGAAGGAAGTCCAGGTAGAGAGCATGTTGTCCCTCCTGTAATGGGTCATGGTGGAGACGTATAGATTGTGTATATTAAATTTAAACCAATGGTGTATATTACTTTTAAATGATAGTTTTATAATGCCTGGTTACTGTTTATAGCTCCACCTAATTGAGAGACAACTATTTTATAAAATTTTCTTGTAGTGTAACAAAGACAACTTAACCTTAAAATACACATAGAAAAATAAACTAATTTTATCTTGTCACATGCAAGAATAGCAGAAGCATCTGTACTACTTACACACTGGAACAGGACTCAGGAGGACTCTCTGTGTGTGTCTCTATCTCTGGACCCAAATGGTTTAGTTGCATAACAGTTTACACAGGACTCAGACACCCAAGCAGGGAGGAGGAGAGAAGCTGGGATACCTGTGTCACTTACAGCTCTCTCCACCCTCCTATCTCTCCTCTGGTCGGAAAGCTCTGTCGGTAGCTCCATGAACATGATACTCCTGTGTCTCTGACTGCACTGCATACTGTCCTGCTCACATTCTGGATGCTGGTTCTGCTTCTGCTTAAGAGGGAAAGCTAGTGATGTCAGTGTGCTCTGGCCAATGGGGGTGAGGGGGGCTGACAAAGGGGGGCTCGGGTACAGTATCCCCTCCATCCCCCCTTAATCTGGCTATGAGTCAGAGTAATGTTGTTTAACAAAATTTTATCTAAATTGTTGACTCATCAAAGAAGCCATCTTTTGTCAACATAATCACCCAGCAAACTTGTGGCGTTCTTTCTACAATGGAAATCACATATTGTTTGCCAGAAGTTGCCACAAATGTGTTGCACTCATAGGTAACGTTGCTGTCACGATTCTGTCCAGTTCATCCCAAACCAGCTTGATGGGGTTTACGCCTGGGTGGCCATCCTATGATTTGAAGCCTTACAAGCTGTCACTTAGTAAATAAACCCCACACACTGAGGAAACATCATTTCGTCTACTCATGGCATATCTCCTATAAAATATCCCTATTCTGTGACCTTGTGATTCATTTGCTAACGCTGGGCGGAGTCACAACAGTGGGCGGAGTTATTCAAATGAGTCACAGAGATCTGGCCAAATCTACAGGAGACTAGGAGCAGAAGCAGATAGCAGGGACATTGGGCATGTCACAGACAGGGCTGCATACCTCCCAGCTTTCTGCAGGAGCTTTCTCCAGGCAGAAGGAGGGAAACACTCGGCGAAAAGGGGGCGTGGCTTCACGGGAGGGTCCCCGTTTTCGTCAGTGAGGGGGCATGCCCAGCGCTCTGTGAGCTGCTGGCATGCCCCCAGGGGCTGATTATGAGTCCGGGGGGCCCAGGGCACTTGAGACAGGGGAGCCCTATCGCATTGCTGTGCCTGCTGTGGGTTGGGGGCGTGGCCTAATCGCGGACCGCGCGGCCACGCCCCCTTATGCAAATTCCGATTTTTGTTTTTATTTTTTTTATGGGATTTTGGCCCCTCAGCTAGGGCTTAATCCAGAGGAGGTGGTCGCTCCCCCCTACACACCCGCACAGGGAGAAGAAAGCAGGGAGACTGCTGCCTCCCTGCAACACCACAGACCTGCCAATATGCAGCAGCGTGTGCTGACTGTAGCACAATGCTGCCACTGTTGCTGGCAGGACGGGGGGGGGGAGCTTCTGAGCTGGGACAGAGCTACTCCAGCCGGGGGTCCTCTAAAACTGTGGGGCCAACGGTACGTATCCCCCCCCCCTTAATCCGGCTCTGCTGCTGGAACCCCCCCATTAATCCGTACCCCCTGATGCCCCCTCTCCCTCTGTCTCCAGAACAGCGAGTACAGGAGCTTTCCAACTGCCCCCCCCCACCGCAGGACACTGCGACCCGCGGGTGGGACAGCGGGACAGACCCCAAAAAATGGGACTGTCCCGCGAAAATCGGGACATTTGGGAGGTATGGGGGTGTGTGAGGGGTATGTCATACAGACAGACGGGCACCGGCTCACTGTGTGCTTGACCCCCCACATCGGCATACTCAGCAGGGTCTCTCTGGTGCGGAGGAGCGTCACTTTCTGACACACTCCACGCTTCTTAGCTGCAGTTTAGTGAGGCACCTGCCGCTGTGCAGGTTCCATACTGCCTCTGTTATCTCCAGCCCCAGCAACCCCACCGCTAGCTGCAGCGCTGCCACCCGCAGTGGAGTGCGCCCAGCTCATTCACACACTTTAGCTGGCGGGTAGCGCTGCAGAAATCCGAGCTGCTTGAAGGCTCTGAGCCACTCCTCCCTCCAGCCGCAGCGTCTCCTGGGAGCTAACCAGTCACTCCCAGTCTCCCCTTACCACAGTGCCCGGAAGCCGTGAGGTCCGCGCCACGTGAATGCTATGACCCCCTCCTCCCTCCAGCCGCAGCATCTCCTGGGGGCTAACCAGTCATTTCCAGTCTCACCTTACCACAGTGCCCGGCAGCTGCGCGAGGTCTGCGGTGTGTGACTGAGGAGGGGGGGGAGGGATGCGGACTGGCAGAGAAAGCAGGACTCCAGCCTGAGAGAGTCAGCCATGCCAAGTCTCCAGCAGCAGCAGATCCCAACAGGTTGGAATGGAACAGCAGCAGCCAGCAGCAGTGACTCCGGTAAGACACATCTGTCTGTCACCACTGTTTTGTCCCTAATACCAATCTCTCCCATGCCCTGTGTTCTGTCATGTCCCTGGCCTTGCCCTGCCATCCTTATTCTGGCCCTTTCACCCTTATCCTGGCCCTGTTACCCCTATCCTGGCCCTGTTACCCCTGTGCTTGCCCTGTGAACCCTATACTGGCCCCGTCACCCCTGTCCTGGTCCTGCCGCCCCTACCCTGGCCCTGTCACCCCTATCCTGTCCCTATCATTTCTGTCCTGGCCCTGTCACCCGTCCTGGCCCCGTCACCCCTGTCCTGGCCCCGTCACCCCTGTCCTGGCCCCGTCACCCCTATCCTGGCACCGTCACCCCTGTCCTGGCCCCGTCAACCCTGTACTGACCCTGTCACCCCTGTCCTGGCCCTGTTACTGCATACCCTCCAACTACCTTTTATGGCATGTACAGTACCCGCAGCGCCTCCAGACCTCTCCCCAATGCACCACACCTCCGCACCTTCCCCTCCACCACATGCGGCACTCCACCCCTCCCCCACATGCTGTGCCTCCAGACCCCCTACACCACCCGTGGCTCCCACTCCTCCACCCCTTCACCACCCACAGCACCTCCAGGCCCCTTCCACCATTCACCCCCCTTATACGTCTCCCCCCACACCTGCCCCCCTCCACCCGCAGCATCTGCAGACACCCTCCTCCATCAGCGGTCCCCCCCTCACCCACCCCTCCCCCACCTATGGCACCCCTGCACCTGCCCCTCCACCACCTGCAGCACCTCCGGACCTCCTTTCCCATCCGCCGCAACACCCGTACCTGCCCCTACCCTACCCATGGTGCCTGCGGTCCCCTACCCAACCCCCGGCACACCCGTCCCTTCCCATCCCACAGCACCTCCGGAACCCTTCACCCATCCACAACATCCCCACACCTGCCCCTCTCCCACCCGTGGCACCCCTGCCCCTCCCCCACATGCGGTGCCTCCGGACCCCTCCCCCATCTGCATCCCCCACTCCTCTGCCCCTCCCCCACGCGCAGCACCTCCCGAACCTTCCCCATCCGGGCCCCACCCCCACTTCTGCCTCCCCTCCACCCGCAGCATCTACAGACACCATCCGCAGTCCCCCCCGCACCCGCTACATTCTGTACATCGCGCCCTGCAGGTGCTGTTCACGCCGTCGCAAGGGGCTGCGCCTCCTTCACCATCGCACGCCCTTTCATTGTGCAATATTTAACCACTAACAAAGGAATGCAGGTAATACTCCATATAATACAAATATTAAACCCCAGAAAGGCATGCAAGGGTTAAGGGGGCGTAGCCCCTTGCGACGGTGTGAAGAGCGCCCGTAGGGCGCGATGAAGCACCTAGTATATTATAAACCCTGCATGATGAACCAAAGATTTCAAATTTTAATTTGTCCGTCCACATGAGCTTCTTCCATTGTTCAGTGCCCCACTGGCAGTGCATCATGGCCCAGACTCTTTTGCAATGTTGCAGAACAAATGTTCTAAACCCATTTTAATTGAGCCCTGAAAAGGGTCTTTATTTATAACAAAAACTAGAAAATTGGGGTGTTCTAAAACCTCTCACTTAAAGTTTATACGTAGCTCAATAGTGTAATCAAAATCCAAGTGTCAAAAAT
The DNA here is from genome assembly GCF_028390025.1 of Pseudophryne corroboree. NCBI lineage: Eukaryota > Metazoa > Chordata > Amphibia > Anura > Myobatrachidae > Pseudophryne > Pseudophryne corroboree. The sequence continues at coordinate 360,895,894 of NC_086452.1, forward strand.
AACCTTGTACAGTACCAAAGATAAAAGATACAATTGCTCATATGTTAACTTGTCTTTATGTGTCCTCTATGGTGACTATAACATTGGTATTTCACTATCTGCATGTACTGTTCTATAAATGCTGCTCTTGACACAATGTTTAATGGAGTTCCATTCCTGGGAGGTCTCAGCGTAGCAACTTTATATGAATCCAATTAAGATGGTTATCCTCCATGGAGGGTCTGCGGATCCACAGGGCTGGTACTCCAGTGCTTTAAAGACAACCCCAGTCAGGGTTAGTGGAAGGGACACAGCATCCTGTGGTGCATTTGTAGAGTCCCAGTTGTTCCTATGAGGTGAATAAATTGTAGCAGGGGACCTCAGTGCATGGGCACGCAGGTGAGTGACTGTGTTGTAGCAGGTGACTGCTTTTTTCTGCAGCTGGAAAGTGAGGAATGATGGAACTATAGTATTTTCCTGCCCGGTGAGCAGCTCACTCAGTGCTCAATGATGACGATAAACTGACACTCCAAAAAGCAATAAAGTTAGACACTTAAGACAGAAGACATGGTACAGTATGCCATCACATTCTGTGGTTAGCTACAGATTGTGCACTATCATGAGGGGAGATTTGATTAACATAATGGTGGAGCTGCCTTATCACAGATCTGTGCTCCATTGACGTTTCTATAATGGGTGCAATGCACATGGCCCCTGGGTCCAGGGGGGGCCCACACCGCACACATTGCACCCATTTAAATACTTACCTAACCGGAGTCCAGTGGCGGCCACAGTGTCCGCGGCGGAAATTGCCTCCAAAATGGCCACCGCGCATGCACGGTAGCCAAATTGGCGGGCGCCATGTTTCCGGAGACCTGCGCATGCGCAGTAGACTCCGGCACATTGCCGGAGTCTATAGCGCCGTTCAGAGGAGGGGGCCCCCCGGAGGTACACACGGGCCCCCTCCTCTGTAGAAACGCCTCTGCTATGCTCACTGGAATACACACATACACACACACACACACACACAGTCTATGCAGCTGAAGGTTTGAGCCGCTATGTAGTATAAAAGATAGTCACCGCATACATCCTATCAATATTTTATAACTAGGTGCTTCATCGCGCCCTACGGGCGCTCTTCACACCGTCGCAAGGGGCTACGCCCCCTTAACCCTTGCATGCCTTTCTGGGGTTTAATATTTGTATTATATGGAGTATTACCTGCATTCCTTTGTTAGTGGTTAAATATTGCACAATGAAAGGGCGTGCGATGGTGAAGGAGGCGCAGCCCCTTGCGACGGCGTGAACAGCACCTGCAGGGCGCGATGTACAGAATGTAGCGGGTGTGGGGGGGGACTGCGGATGGTGTCTGTAGATGCTGCGGGTGGAGGGGAGGCAGAAGTGGGGGGTGGGGCCCGGATGGGGAAGGTTCGGGAGGTGCTGCGCGTGGGGGAGGGGCAGAGGAGTGGGGGATGCAGATGGGGGAGGGGTCCGGAGGCACCGCAGGTGGGGGAGGGGCAGGGGTGCCACGGGTGGGAGAGGGGCAGGTGTGGGGATGTTGTGGATGGGTGAAGGGTTCCGGAGGTGCTGTGGGATGGGAAGGGACGGGTGTGCCGGGGGTTGGGTAGGGGACCGCAGGCACCATGGGTAGGGTAGGGGCAGGTACGGGTGTTGCGGCGGATGGGAAAGGAGGTCCGGAGGTGCTGCAGGTGGTGGAGGGGCAGGTGCAGGGGTGCCATTGGTGGGGGAGGGGTGGGTGAGGGGGGGACCGCTGATGGAGGAGGGTGTATGCAGATGTTGCGGGTGGAGGGGGGCAGGTGTGGGGGGAGACGTATAAGGGGGGTGAATGGTGGAAGGGGCCTGGAGGTGCTGTGGGTGGTGAAGGGGTGGAGGAGTGGGAGCCACGGGTGGTGTAGGGGGTCTGGAGGCACAGCATGTGGGGGAGGGGTGGAGTGCCGCATGTGGTGGAGGGGAAGGTGCGGAGGTGTGGTGCATTGGGGAGAGGTCTGGAGGCGCTGCGGGTACTGTACATGCCATAAAAGGTAGTTGGAGGGTATGCAGTAACAGGGCCAGGACAGGGGTGACAGGGTCAGTACAGGGTTGATGGGGCCAGGACAGGGGTGACGGTGCCAGGATAGGGGTGACGGGGCCAGGACAGGGGTGACGGGGCCAGGACAGGGGTGACGGGGCCAGGACGGGTGACAGGGCCAGGACAGAAATGATAGGGACAGGATAGGGGTGACAGGGCCAGGGTAGGGGCGGCAGGACCAGGACAGGGGTGACGGGGCCAGTATAGGGTTCACAGGGCAAGCACAGGGGTAACAGGGCCAGGATAGGGGTAACAGGGCCAGGATAAGGGTGAAAGGGCCAGAATAAGGGTGGCAGGGCAAGGCCAGGGACATGACAGAACACAGGGCACGGGAGAGATTGGTATTAGGGACAAAACAGTGGTGACAGACAGATGTGTCTTACCGGAGTCACTGCTGCTGGCTGCTGCTGTTCCATTCCAACCTGTTGGGATCTGCTGCTGCTGGAGACTTGGCATGGCTGACTCTCTCAGGCTGGAGTCCTGCTTTCTCTGCCAGTCCGCATCCCTCCCCCCCCTCCTCAGTCACACACCGCAGACCTCGCGCAGCTGCCGGGCACTGTGGTAAGGTGAGACTGGAAATGACTGGTTAGCCCCCAGGAGATGCTGCGGCTGGAGGGAGGAGGGGGTCATAGCATGCACGTGGCGCGGACCTCACGGCTTCCGGGCACTGTGGTAAGGGGAGACTGGGAGTGACTGGTTAGCTCCCAGGAGACGCTGCGGCTGGAGGGAGGAGTGGCTCAGAGCCTTCAAGCAGCTCGGATTTCTGCAGCGCTACCCGCCAGCTAAAGTGTGTGAATGAGCTGGGCGCACTCCACTGCGGGTGGCAGCGCTGCAGCTAGCGGTGGGGTTGCCGGGGCTGGAGATAACAGAGGCAGTATGGAACCTGCACAGCGGCAGGTGCCTCACTAAACTGCAGCTAAGAAGCGTGGAGTGTGTCAGAAAGTGACGCTCCTCCGCACCAGAGAGACCCTGCTGAGTATGCCGATGTGGGGGGTCAAGCACACAGTGAGCCGGTGCCCGTCTGTCTGTATGACATACCCCTCACACACCCCCATACCTCCCAAATGTCCCGATTTTCGCGGGACAGTCCCATTTTTTGGGGTCTGTCCCGCTGTCCCACCCGCGGGTCGCAGTGTCCTGCGGTGGGGGGGGGCAGTTGGAAAGCTCCTGTACTCGCTGTTCTGCTTAGCAGAGCAGCGGTGAATAGTGGAGACAGAGGGAGAGGGGGCATCAGGGGGTACGGATTAATGGGGGGGTTCCAGCAGCAGAGCCGGATTAAGGGGGGGGGGGGGGATACGTACCGTTGGCCCCACAGTTTTAGAGGCCCCCCCCGGCTGGAGTAGCTCTGTCCCAGCTCAGAAGCTCCCCCCCCCCCGTCCTGCCAGCAACAGTGGCAGCATTGTGCTACAGTCAGCACACCCTGCTGCATATTGGCAGGTCTGTGGTGTTGCAGGGAGGCAGCAGTCTCCCTGCTTTCTTCTCCCTGTGCGGGTGTGTAGGGGGGAGCGACCACCTCCTCTGGATTTAGCCCTAGCTGAGGGGCCAAAATCCCATAAAAAAAATAAAAACAAAAATCGGAATTTGCATAAGGGGGCGTGGCCGCGCGGTCCGCGATTAGGCCACGCCCCCAACCCCAGCAGGCACAGCAATGCGATAGGGCTCCCCTGTCTCAAGTGCCCTGGGCCCCCCGGACTCATAATCAGCCCCTGGGGGCATGCCAGCAGCTCACAGAGCGCTGGGCATGCCCCCTCACTGACGAAAACGGGGACCCTCCCGTGAAGCCACGCCCCCTTTTCGCCGAGTGTTTCCCTCCTTCTGCCTGGAGAAAGCTCCTGCAGAAAGCTGGGAGGTATGCAGCCCTGTCTATGACATGCCCAATGTCCCTGCTATCTGCTTCTGCTCCTAGTCTCCTGTAGATTTGGCCAGATCTCTGTGACTCATTTGAATAACTCCGCCCACTGTTGTGACTCCGCCCAGCGTTAGCAAATGAATCACAAGGTCACAGAATAGGGCTATTATATAGGAGATTGGGTGGGGTGTAGTTGTATATGTTAAACATTTTATTGTTAAATATTTATTTGTTGTATTTAATAATGAATTTAATATTTAGATTTACATATTTTTTGTAAACATAGTGGGTGATATTTTCTTTTGATTGTCTCAGTATTCTTATGAGATACGTAATCATGTGGGCTATGAGGTTGTTTTCTTTTGTTTTGGATTTTTAGATTTTGGTCAATTATGTAACCATGTCTCACAATGGGGTGGTCTTCAGCATGCCACTGGCCGGGATCCCGGTGACCAGCATACCGGCGCCAGGATCCCGACTGCCGGCATGCCGACACATATTCTCCCTCTTGGGGGTCCACGACCCCTCTGGAGGGAAAATAAATAGCGTGGTGCACAAAGCACGCCACTGTGCCCGCAGCGTGGCGTGTGCAGCAAGCCCACAAGGGGCTCATTAGCGCTTGACCAGCTGTCGGTATGCCGGCGGTCGGGATCCCGGCGCCGGTAGGCTGGTCCCCGGGATCCCAGCCACTCATACTACACCTTCACAATGCTGTGGCCATTTGTGTTTTTTTGATTGGAGAATAGTTTCTTTAATGACTTGTTAATGTTCTTTGACAAAGACTCTGTATATATAGAAACAGCCGCTGTTGGCCTCATTTATATTATGCTGAACAAGCTTACAGAAGTTGTTACCACTTACCCTCAGTGCTGATGGTTTGCTACTACAAGCATTTGGATCCTGTATGTACTAGTGATGAGCACCGGAAATTTTTCGGGTTTTGTGTTTTGGTTTTGGGTTCGGTTCCGCGGCCGTGTTTTGGGTTCGAACGCGTTTTGGCAAAACCTCACCGAATTTTTTTTGTCGGATTCGGGTGTGTTTTGGATTCGGGTGTTTTTTTCAAAAAACCCTAAAAAACAGCTTAAATCATAGAATTTGGGGGTCATTTTGATCCCAAAGTATTATTAACCTCAATAACCATAATTTCCACTCATTTTCAGTCTATTCTGAACACCTCACACCTCACAATATTATTTTTAGTCCTAAAATTTGCACCGAGGTCGCTGGATGACTAAGCTCAGCGACCCAAGAGGCCGACACAAACACCTGGCCCATCTAGGAGTGGCACTGCAGTGTCACGCAGGATGGCCCTTCAAAAAACTACTCCCCAAACAGCACATGACGCAAAGAAGAAAAAAAAGAGGCGCAATGAGGTAGCTGTGTGACTAAGATAAGCGACCCTAGTGGCCGACACAAACACCTGGCCCATCTAGGAGTGGCACTGCAGTGTCACGCAGGATGGCCCTTCCAAAAAACACCCCCCAAACAGCACATGACGCAAAGAAAAAAAGAGGCGCAATGAGGTAGCTGTGTGACTAAGATAAGCGACCCAAGTGGCCAACACAAACACCTGGCCCATCTAGGAGTGGCACTGCAGTGTCACGCAGGATGACCCTTCCAAAAAACACCCCCCAAACAGCACATTACGCAAAGAAAAAAAGAGGCGCAATGAGGTAGCTGTGTGACTAAGATAAGCGACCCAAGTGGCCGACACAAACACCTGGCCCATCTAGGAGTGGCACTGCAGTGTCACGCAGGATGGCCCTTCCAAAAAACACCCCCCAAACAGCACATGACGCAAAGAAAAAAAGAGGCGCAATGAGGTAGCTGTGTGACTAAGATAAGCGACCCAAGTGGCCGACACAAACACCTGGCCCATCTAGGAGTGGCACTGCAGTGTCACGCAGGATGGCCCTTCCAAAAACTACTCCCCAAACAGCACATGACGCAAAGAAAAATGAAAGAAAAAAGAGGTGCAAGATGGAATTTTCCTTGGGCCCTCCCACCCACCCTTATGTTGTATAAACAGGACATGCACACTTTAACCAACCCATCATTTCAGTGACAGGGTCTGCCACACGACTGTGACTGAAATGACGGGTTGGTTTGGACCCCCACCAAAAAAGAAGCAATTAATCTCTCCTTGCACAAACTGGCTCTACAGAGGCAAGATGTCCACCTCATCATCATCCTCCGATATATCACCGTGTACATCCCCCTCCTCACAGATTATCAATTCGTCCCCACTGGAATCCACCATCTCAGCTCCCTGTGTACTTTGTGGAGGCAATTGCTGCTGGTCAATGTCTCCACGGAGGAATTGATTATAATTCATTTTAATGAACATCATCTTCTCCACATTTTCTGGATGTAACCTCGTACGCCGATTGCTGACAAGGTGAGCCGCGGCACTAAACACTCTTTCGGAGTACACACTTGTGGGAGGGCAACTTAGGTAGAATAAAGCCAGTTTGTGCAAGGGCCTCCAAATTGCCTCTTTTTCCTGCCAGTATAAGTACGGACTGTCTGACGTGCCTACTTGGATGCGGTCACTCATATAATCCTCCACCATTCTTTCAATGGGGAGAGAATCATATGCAGTGACAGTAGACGACATGTCCGTAATCGTTGTCAGGTCCTTCAGTCCGGACCAGATGTCAGCATCAGCAGTCGCTCCAGACTGCCCTGCATCACCGCCAGCGGGTGGGCTCGGAATTCTGAGCCTTTTCCTCGCACCCCCAGTTGCGGGAGAATGTGAAGGAGGAGATGTTGACAGGTCGCGTTCCGCTTGACTTGACAATTTTGTCACCAGCAGTTCTTTGAACCCCTGCAGACTTGTGTCTGCCGGAAAGAGAGATCCAAGGTAGGTTTTAAATCTAGGATCGAGCACGGTGGCCAAAATGTAGTGCTCTGATTTCAACAGATTGACCACCCGTGAATCCTTGTTAAGCGAATTAAGGGCTCCATCCACAAGTCCCACATGCCTAGCGGAATCGCTCCATGTTAGCTCCTCCTTCAATGTCTCCAGCTTCTTCTGCAAAAGCCTGATGAGGGGAATGACCTGACTCAGGCTGGCAGTGTCTGAACTGACTTCACGTGTGGCAAGTTCAAAAGGTTGCAGAACCTTGCACAACGTTGAAATCATTCTCCACTGCGCTTGAGACAGGTGCATTCCACCTCCTATATCGTGCTCAGTTGTATAGGCTTGAATGGCCTTTTGCTGCTCCTCCAACCTCTGAAGCAAATCCTCCTGGTCAATTTCCTCCCCAGCGCCAGCAACACCCATATCCTCCTCATCCTGGTGTACTTCAACACTGACATCTTCAATCTGACTATCAGGAACTGGACTGCGGGTGCTCCTTCCAGCACTTGCAGGGGGCGTGCAAATGGTGGAAGGCGCATGCTCTTCATGTCCAGTGTTGGGAAGGTCAGGCATCGCAAACGACATGACTGGACTCTCCTTGTGGATTTGTGATTTCGAAGAACGCACAGTTCTTTGCTGTGCTTTTGCCAGCTTGAGTCTTTTCATTTTTCTAGCGAGAGGCTGAGTGCTTCCATCCTCATGTGAAGCTGAACCACTAGCCATGAACATAGGCCAGGGCCTCAGCCGTTCCTTGCCACTCCTTGTGGTAAATGGCATATTGGCAAGTTTACGCTTCTCCTCCGACGATTTTATTTTAGATTTTTGAGTCCTTTTTTTACTGATATTTGGTGTTTTGGACTTTACATGCTCTGTACTATGACATTGGGCATCGGCCTTGGCAGACGACGTTGCTGGCATTTCATCGTCTCGGCCATGACTAGTGGCAGCAGCTTCAGCACGAGGTGGAAGTCGATCTTGATCTTTCCCTATTTTTGGAACCTCAACATTTTTGTTCTCCATATTTTAATAGGCACAACTAAAAGGCACCTCAGGTAAACAATGGAGATGGATGGATACTAGTATACTTATGGATGGACGAGCGACTGCCGACACAGAGGTAGCTACAGCCGTGGACTACCGTACTGCGTCTGCTGCTAATATAGACTGGATGATAATGATATAAAAAATATATATATATCACTACTGCAGCCGGACAGGTATATATTATATAATTACGGACCTGCTGGACACTGTCAGCACTGCAGACTCCTAAAGTAAGCTACTAGTATCAAGAAGATAGAAAGAAAAAAAAACACAACAGGTAGGTGGTATACAATTATGGATGGACGAGCGACTGCCGACACAGAGGTAGCTACAGCCATGGACTACCGTACTGCGTCTGCTGCTAATATAGACTGGATGATAATGATATAAAAAAAATATATATATATATATCACTACTGCAGCCGGACAGGTATATATTATATAATGACGGACCTGCTGGACACTGTCAGCACTGCAGACTCCTAAAGTAAGCTACTAGTATCAAGAAGATAGAAAAAAAAACACAACAGGTAGGTGGTATACGGACGAGCGACTGCCGACACAGAGGTAGCTACAGCCGTGGACTACCGTACTGCGTCTGCTGCTAATATAGACTGGATGATAATGATATAAAATATATATATATATCACTACTGCAGCCGGACAGGTATATATTATATAATGACGGATCTGCTGGACACTGTCAGCACTGCAGACTCCTAAAGTAAGCTACTAGTATCAAGAAGATAGAAAAAAAAAAAACAGGTAGGTGGTATACAATTATGGATGGACGAGTGACTGCCGACACAGAGGTAGCTACAGCCGTGGACTACCGTACTGCGTCTGCTGCTAATATAGACTGGATGATAATGATATAAAAAATATATATATATCACTACTGCAGCCGGACAGGTATATATTATATAATGACGGACCTGCTGGACACTGTCAGCACTGCAGACTCCTAAAGTTAACTACTAGTATGAAGAAGATAGAAAAAAAAAACACCACAGGTAGGTATACAATTATGGACGAGCGACTGCCGACACAGAGGTAGCTACAGCCGTGGACTACCGTACTGCGTCTGCTGCTAGTATAGACTGGATGATAATGATATAAAAAATATATATATATCACTACTGCAGGACAGGTATATATTATATAATGACGGACCTGCTGGACACTGTTAGCAGAATGCGTTTATAGAATAAAAACACCACACGACGAGTGTTTAACTTTTTCAGGCAGACAATCACAATATACTGGTGGTCACTGGTCACTGGTCAGTCACACTGGCAGTGGCACTCTGGCAGCAAAAGTGTGCACTGTTTAATATATGTACTCCTGCTATAACTGCTCCACAGTCTCCCCCACAATTAAGCTGTGTGAGCAGTGAGCACTCAGCACAGTTAGATATACATAGATGATGCAGCACACTGAGGCTGAGCACAGATATGGTATACTGTGTCACTGTGTATCGTTTTTTTTCAGGCAGAGAACGGATTATATTAAATAATAATAAAACTGCACTGGTGGTCACTGGTCAGTCACTAGTAAACTCTGCACTCTCTGAGTACTCCTAAGCTCCAGTAAATCAAGTGTCTCACTCTCACTATCTATTTCTATTCTAAACGGAGAGGACGCCAGCCACGTCCTCTCCCTATCAATCTCAATGCACGTGTGAAAATGGCGGCGACGCGCGGCTCCTTATATAGAATCCGAGTCTCGCGATAGAATCCGAGCCTCGCGAGAATCCGACAGCGGGATGATGACGTTCGGGCGCGCTCGGGTTAACCGAGCAAGGCGGGAAGATCCGAGTCTGCCTCGGACCCGTGTAAAAAGCGTGAAGTTCGGGGGGGTTCGGTTTCCGAGAAACCGAACCCGCTCATCACTAGTATGTACTGCCTCTGCATCAGACAACTACATTGAAGTACTGTATGTGAGTGCTGTTATTGTTTTATTTGTTTTCTATGTATATATGTATGTGATTTAAAAAGAGAGGACATTTAGGTTTCTATTACTTTCCCTTTATATTCTACATGGGCTATTCAGAGATGGACGCACATCTTACATCAGTAGCAAGATCTGCATCATCTACTCACAAGCTGGGGGCCGCCCAGCAGAGGGCAAGGCCGCCCAGCATGTGTGTTGCTCCACCCCGCGATGCTTTTGCAATTTAATTGCAAAACGCATCAATTTGGGGATAGCCCCTGCCTGCGCTGATAGGTGGTCCGGCGCCATTTTTTTCTCAGAGAGGCTGCATGTGACATCACGCAGCCACACCAAAAAGGGTCCGGACATGGCTGCGTTGTCTGGACCACGCCCATGAAACGCCACGGTGCTACCCCCCAACGCTCGGAGCTGTCAATTACTATGTGCTTGAATCCTTCCGGGGATGTGATCTCTTAGTGAAGGGTCGCGCATGTGCACTATGGTAAGTGAGTGTGCGCAGACTGGATGGACGCGGCCGCTGCATGTAAACGCAGTGCCTGCGTCCATCTATGAATAAGACCCTATATCCATCTGTATATTGGCTATGACAACTGAGATCTGAAAGGAACAAACACCTACAGAGAAGCCTATTTTTGTGTTATCTACAAAGCTAGGGAGGACTTGTGACCACAGTGATAGGAACACTACAGATAAACATACATATATACTTTATTGGGATCCGGTCTGAAGATCGACAGTGTCTAGGTCGACAATGTTTAGGTCGACCACTATAGGTCGACAGTCACTAGGTCGACATGGATGGAAGGTCGACGGGGTTTCTAGGCCGACATGTGCTAGGTCGACAGGTCTAAAGGTCGACATGAGTTTTTCACATTTTTTTGGGGGGGATTTTTTCATACTTAACGATCCACGTGGACTACTATTGGAACGGTAAAGTGTGCCGAGCGAAGCGAAGGCACCATGCCCGAAGCATGGCGAGCGAAGCGAGCCATGTGAGGGGACGCGGTGAACTAATTTGGGATCCCGGTCACTCTACGAAGAAAACGACACCAAAAATTTTTTTCTCCTCATGTCGACCTTTAGACCTGTCGACCTAGAAACCCTGTCGACCTTCCATCCATGTCGACTGTCGACCTATAGTGGTCGACCTAAACATTGTCGACCTAGATACTGTCGATAAAACGAACCACACCCACTTTATTATATACATAACCCCTTGCCACTGGATTAGCTGCTTTATTTTCTTGTGTGCTACCATATTACCAGGGGCGGATTGGCCATACTGCTCACCAGAACGATTTCTGGAAGGCTGACATGTCTGTGGGGCCTGCAGAGATGGAATAACAGAATGAATGGGGACAATGCAGTGTACTGAGTGCGGTGGGCTGATTGTCATGTGAGGGTTGAGGCCACATGGCAGACAGCCCACCGCACTCAGTACACTGCATTGTCCCCATTCATTCTGTTATTCCATTTCTACAGTACAGCAACTCTGCCATCCAGTGATGCTGCCATAGCTACACGGTATGTTATACCTCTTGTGCTGACCATGTAGGATCACTTCTACACAATATTACAGGGCCACTGTTAGTTCTCAATCCGCCCCTGGTCCCAGATACAACTGCAGCAAAAGATGTAAGGAAGGCCGCAATTGCGTACAATCAGGCCTTATTAGGAGGGATTCCACCCCCTCAACAGATCCCACCCCCTCAACAGACCGCACCCCCATTAGGGCTACTTCAATAAATTCCCATGGCTGGTTTTCCAACCCAATCTGCCCCTGCATATTACGCAACTAGGGTGCTTTCAGTTTTATTGTTTACATCTCTATATAAGTAATTGATAGCATGAATACTTAGGCTGATGGTTAATGCTGCTATAGTTGGGTACTGTATATGAAGTTACAGTACCTGCTGCACATGGTAAAGGTTCTCTTGGGCCACTATAGCCTGCCAATTGGTATCAGCTGTGAAAATGTTCACCTTTATTTAATAAATAATGAGCTCAAGTATTAAAAAAGTGCATTTTTTAAAGTTATTGTTATTATTTTTAAAATTAAAATCAATATTGAATTTTTTTATTATTTCAACCTGAAGACAGGCCTTGATGTGCGAATTTAATTTTCAAGATACAAATTTATTTGGTTCTAGACCTTTAAAGAATATAACTGTAACTCAGTTAAGGCATTAGGTTTCTATATTCCAGTAATAACACTTGCTTCACACTCTGTCTGTTGCGTTCATTTGTTCAGCTGGTACACTCAGCTATTAATTCAGAAGGCTGTCACACATACTCCCATCCAAACCAAGAGCCCAAATAGAAGAATGAAGCCTACACACACAGATTCATTTGTACTGTCTCCTTCGGTTTATATTTTTTCACTTGCAGCAGAGTTGCAGACGCAGTAGGAGAAGACTATACTATAGATTTCTATTATGTTAGAGGAGAATCATTAAAATGGTTCATGTGTAACAAAGTATTTGGTTGATTTAAAGACTAAAGATTTCCATGAAACCCAGATTAGTGTGTGTTTGCTTCATTGGCTGGAACCAACAGAATTATACAATTTTAGTTAGCTATAGAATAGATAAAGATCACCTAAAACCAGCGGTGGATGTCCCACCTGGCATTGCAGCCCCTCCCCACCTCAGAGCCTCCAGTAGGCCACTGGCCCAATGGGGCTGCCCGTGATCTGGGTGATTTATGTTTATTTTGTCATTAAGACTTATTTTATTATTTTGCAACCAACAGGAGGAGGTGTGTGTGTGTGCGGGAGGGGGTTGCGGATATTAAACTGTGATGTGGGAGGATGGGGGTGAGGTTGAGGCTGCTTTAGCTATCCGGAGACAACTGGATCGGCCTCAACATAAAGGCAATGAGTGGCATTATGTGCAGTGATCGCAATTACGCGCTATGGCGCGTTTTTTACCCGTTTTTTAAGACCTGGGACTCAAGTTTCTAAAGTGGGAGGGTCCAAGGGGACGCGCTCCTCATTAGGCCAATCCCTAAGGGGGATTTTTGTATGATTGCCTGAATGATGTAAAGAGGAGGTGGAGCCAGTTTCCCTTCCTCTTTGGCGCCTGGCTGGCTGCTTGCGGCGGGTGAGTGAAGGCTAGTGCGGGTGATGGTTGGGTTAAAACGGGAGTGGGGGCACAGCATCTCTGGGGGGTGCTGGCGATGTGCAGGGATCGGCGTCCTCTGTGATCTAGTGGGTAAAGCTGGGCTTTGTGACTGGGGCTTCCCGCGGTGCCGTCTGAGGCAGTGGCCGCGCTGCTGCTCCTGCTTCGAGGGGTTAAACACCTCAAAGCAAGAGCGGCAGCGCGGCCACCGCCTCAGACGGCACCGCGAGAAGCCCCAGTCACAAAGCCCAGCTTTACCCATTAGATCACGGAGGACGCCGATCCCAGCACGTGTGGTGAGTTCCCTGTCTATGTCCGCTACGGCCCGGGGGGGGGGGGGGGGGGGGGGGGACACAAGGTGATTACTGCAGTGTGCCTGCAGTAATTACCTGGTGCAGTATGCCTCAGTGCTCTTACCTGGTGCAGTATGCCTCAGTGCTCTTAGCTGGTGCAGTGTGCCTCAGTGCTCTTACCTGGTGCAGTATGCCTCAGTGCTCTTACCTGGTGCAGTGTGCCTCAGTGCTCGTACCTGGTGCAGTGTGCCTCAGTGCTCTTACCTGGTGCAGTGTGCCTCAGTGCTCTTACCTGGTGCATTGTGTATAACGTGCTCTAACTGGCGCAGTGTGTATAACGCGCTCTAACTGGTGCAGTGTGTATAATGTGCTCTGCCTGGCGCAATGTGTATAACGTGCAATGTGTATAACGTGCTCTAACTGCGTGTATAACGTGCAATAACTGGTGCAATGTGTATAACGTGTTCTACCTGGCGCAATTTGTATAAGTCCTGTACCTGGTGCAAATTGTACAACGTGCTGAACCTGGTGCAAAGTGTATAACATGCTGTACCTGGTGCAAAGTGTATAACGTGCTGTACCTGGTGCAAAGTGTATAACGTGCTGTACCTGGAGCAAAGTGTATGACGTGCTCTACCTGGCGCAGTGTGCATAGGAGGTTCTACCTGGTGCAATGTGTATAAGCGGCACTACTGTGTGGTGTAATGTGAATTGGCACTATTATGTGGTCACGCCCCTTCCCCATGAAGCCACACCCATAAAATTTTGTGGCGCGCCTTCGGCGCGCATTGCCTATACTTTGCAGTCTGGGAGGTGGAACACCAATTCACTTTCTGTCTAAGGGCCCCAAAATGTCTAGTTATACTTCTGGTGCAGGGTGTCCTGCATGCTACACAGCCCAGCAGCACTGTCACCCCATCCCCCCACCTTGCAACACTTTTGTAGTGTCCAAACAAGATTAAGTTTAAAAAGAACCTTCATTCCAATGGGACCCAGAAAAAGACCAGTAGGACCCCAATTTTTAAAAGTGAGGGGTCCATGGGACCCACTTTTTTTTTGGCTCAGCGCGATCACTGATGTGTATATGACTGGTGGTCTGCTGCTGCCTGTTAATGATAAAACACATTGCATAACATTCAGTACTTCTGCTGGTTACAAGAATCACGGATGGAGAGCAATGTCTTCATGTATCCCCTTCTTAGCCAAACTATCCCAAAGTTTGGATTACAACATTGCGATAGATAGAGACTTGCATTATACTGACTTCTTTTTTTTTTTTTGTCTATCTTTGTACTCCAAATTAAACAGCTACCTAAGCTCAATGTGATTACAAAATAAAGCGTAATCAGGTTGTTTTTCTCAATTTTTGGGAGAATCAGTGATCTCCCATATAGAGCTGCAGCATATTGGGATATTTTTTCCTATTTGGAGGGATTCCTTAGCTCAGTCGGCGCCGAGGCTCTATATATATGTGTGGGTGTATACTATATACACATACATATATATTATATTCTTTCTTTTTAACCTAAGCTCAATGTCCTACTCTAATCACCCCATAGATTAAATTGTCCTGGGACAAGCATCTTGGTCTATAGCAGGGGTGGGGAACCTTTGGCCCTTCAGGTGTTGTAGAACTACACATACCAGCATGCCCTGCAACAGTTTTGCTATCTGGCCATGCTAATACTGTTGCAGAGCATGCTGGGATGTGTAGTTCAGCAACAGCTGGAGGGCCGGAGGTTCCCCACCCCTGGTCTATAGAAACTTGTATCTTCTGGCTTACCCAGTGCTAACTTTAGGCCCTCCAATGACTTTAAACTGTCAGGGCATTAGACATCATTATGAAATATTTCTGATGGCCATACCTATGGAAGGATATACCTACCTATGCATCCCTTGCACCACTTGTGCCTAAACTAAGCTTCCAT
Organism: Pseudophryne corroboree; assembly: GCF_028390025.1. Classification (NCBI taxonomy): domain Eukaryota; kingdom Metazoa; phylum Chordata; class Amphibia; order Anura; family Myobatrachidae; genus Pseudophryne; species Pseudophryne corroboree. The sequence goes on from NC_086452.1 coordinate 360,911,011, forward strand.
GTATTTTGGGCTACAGATGCCACTATTGATTCCAACAGATTATGGATAGACCTACTGATGGACATCATTAGCAGACTTCACTCAAAGGTCTTTGTCACAGTACAATTCCCTGCCATGGAGACAAAGTTTTTTCAGACTAAGAATTCACATTTGTGTTTATGTTTTGGAGGACTGTAAGAACTGAAGCTGGAGATGTTTCTACACCTCAGTTCCCGGGGCCAACCCCAATCCAATGCACAGACAGAGTGTGCTAAGTAGCTCCCTCAGTTTTTCACCTCTGATACCCAGACAGCTGGTCCTGATTTATCCAAGGATAGAATTGTCTAAAAGCCCCGTACACATGGGGAGAGATGTGTGCTGAGAAATCTATCAGTGACCGCTCAGCACACATCTCACCCAAATTTACATCTGATGGTCATTCCATTAATTGACTCTTGAATCTAATCATCCCCTTAACTGACCCCATAAACCTACAGATTTTGCAAACTTTCCCACAAAGAAATTTGATTTTGGAAACTTTGTTCAATAAATTAATGTACAAGTATATCCTCATTAAATATATTTATCACAATACTCTCCGTATCCTTCTGCATATAATAACAAATTCATATGTAAACATGGGCTATGGGGGGAATTCAATTATACACGATAATCTGGGGCTTTCATCATTACCTGTTATAAGCCACTATTCAATTCTGATTGAAAATTTTTCAGCGATAATTCTCCATAGATTTACAGCAAATTTTCCTTCACCACCTCTGTGCAGGTGATAAGCTTGGGGAGTATACCTATTTTAAGGTGAAAATATCGGGATTTGGTTCAGACACCCCTCTCTCCTGAATGACTAATTAGGCACTAAGAAGTTTTAAATTATTTTTAATTGACATGTCATTTTTTGGGGTAAAAAAATGCAGAATGATGGAAATTATTAATCAAGGTATTGGACAGATTTATTGGGGTGCTTATAAGTGGGACAAGTGTATTTAGGCTTGCAGGTGGGACTAATAATTTTTTTTACGTGTTTTGAAAGTGGCTTAACATGACCCAAATACACGGTCGAGTCACATTATTATGACCACCTCCTACATTTGATGTCTGCAGCACGTAGCCCATGAAGTACATCACGTATTTTGCTCTGTCTTGCTGGGTATATATGGTGTGTGATAGGCTATATGAACACATATCACTCGCCACTGTCATGGGTAAATGGTGCAATTTATCCGAGTTGCAAAAGGGATGATAATCGCCTTTCAGGCAAAGTATAGCAGTATTTCTGAAACAGCGCAGTTTGTGAACTGTTCGCGTGCTGCTGTGGTGAAGGTGTATCGTGGCTGGACAAATGGCACTATTGCGAATAACCGTCGTGGAAACTGCGGACAGGGCCAGATTAACAATGGGGCAGATGGAGCTACAGCTCCAGGCCTCCACATAAAAATAGGCCCATCATCATAGCAGTATGGTGATCACTAAGCACCAACTGGCCATATATCATAACTATTAAGATTGCATTTCTATCTTTCTCACGAAATGATGCAATTGTTTTATATTTTTACATATTTAGGGACACATCGGAGCTGATAGTGTAGGGTATGTACACGCCCACATGTCTCTGGCCACACCCACTGATCACACCTCCCCCATTTGTCAAAATAGGCCCTTGAATATTTTCAGCTCCAGGCCCATGAGGCCCTTAATCCGGCCCTGACTGCGGAGCACCACGTGCCATTGATGTGAGAGGTGAACATCAGCTACGGAGGTGTGTGAGGGCCGAACATCACGCTACAGTGGAGCAGCTTACCGTCAAAATGAACCTGGGGTCTACCAGACGTTTGTCTAAAACAACAGTTTAGCCCATCTAGAGGCTGTCCGTGCTGCACATGGCGGTTACTTTGGCTATTAACTGGTGGTCATATTAATGTGACTCGACCGTGTATATACTTCAACCCATTTTTCTATGCCCCTGATTTAATTTGAGCACTTATTCTGCTTAAACCATTAATATATATATATTTTATTTTATTTTTAGAAAAGTGCATGTAACAGCTGTTTGACACAATTTAAGTACCCCAAACCTTTTTATTTTATTTTTTTATATATTCTTTATTTTGGTTTTACAGAAAAAGTTAGGACGTTATCAAGAGTACAACAAGTCGTACAGTGTAGAAATACATGGGTTAAAGTACCTGTAAAATATAAAACATCCAACATCTACACATAAAACAAGACAGAGGTTGGAGGGGGGGAATGGGAATAGAATCAGGGGAGGGGAATGAGCGAGCTAATCAATCTTAATTAGATAGTGTGGGTTCCACATAGCGAGGCGTGTTACACAGATAAGCGGCATCATGTTGAGTCTAGTGGGATCTGGTCTTTGTAGGTAGAGGTAGATTTAAACTCTAACCAAGAGAACCACGTGGCAACATAATCGGCACGTGAGTCAAGGACCGAATGAAAAATATCCTCCATTGATCTATAGAATTCTATCCGCTGAAACCATTCCCATATTTGAGGGGGGGCCCGGGACTTCCAATGGACTGGTACTACAGCTCTCGCTGCGTTATTGAGGTGTTTGAGAAGGGAGTGTTTATACTTTGCCAGTGGAATTGTCGTGTGGGAGAGCAACCAGAAGTCGATTCCAGTAGGCGCCTGAAACCCCAGGATCTTGGAGGATATTTGAATTATTTGGTTCCAAAAGGTAGTGATCAGGGGACAGTCCCACCATATATGAAGAAGGGTGCCACATTCTTTTCCACATCTCCAACACAAGGGGGATACTGAGGGATAAAACTTATGTAGAAGGGAGGGGCAGCGATACCATCTAGTAAGCAGTTTATACTGTGTTTCAATAACTTCTAAGCTAGTAGAGCAACGGGACATAGCTTCACAGTGTTTCTGCCAATTGATGTGTATCCCTCTAGGTATGAGATCTGCGTCCCATTTCGCACAGAAAGCGGGGTCACCGGGGTAACGACCATGTAGTAATATCTTATAGATACCTGATACAACATGTGAGGGTTCAGAGGATTGGGAGCACATTGCTTCAAAAGGGGTAAGACTACCAGCCAATGCAGCGGCTGTCCTGTGAGACAAAATAAAATGGCGAGTTTGAAGATAGAACCAGAAGTCAGTCGCAGGAATATCAGTTCCCTCCCTAAGGTCATTGAAAGCTTTGATCTTCCCTCCATAGAGCAAATGTGTTATTCTAGTCAAGCCTGCCCTGCTCCACCTAGCGGCCACACCACCACCCATACCTGGTCCAAACAGTGGGTTGTCAAGGAGCGGGAGAAGCAGAGAAGTTGATGAGGAAAGACCCATTTTAAATCTCAGTGTTCTCCATAGAGCCAAGGTGGGCCCAACCGTCAGATGTGAGGAGCGGCCAATGGTTCCAAGCCAGGGTACTGCCTGTAAATGTAGACCTGAAGACCGTTTCTCCAAGTCAACCCACCGTTTAGAGCCGGCGTCAGGCCGTGACCAATCCAGGACCCTATTCAAAATTGTAGCCTGATAGTATGCCATAACCATGGGCAGTTGTTGGCCCCCCTGAGCTTTCCTTAAGAATAGGTAGCAGTGTTTAAACCTGGGTTTTCTGCCGCTCCAAACAAAGTGGCTGATCGCTTTGTGCGCATTTGCCAAAAACTGATGGGGGAGCTTTAAGGGGATAGTTTGGAAAAGGTAAAGTAGCCGTGGCAGGATATTCATTTTTACAATGTTCATACGGCCTAGCCAGGAGAACTTCTGTTGGAGCCACTACGACATTTCCTTACGCAGTTTTTGCAATAAAGGAATATGGTTCAGAGTGACAGTGGTCGAGAAAACCTTTTTATTTTGACCATTAATAGACTTCTATATTGTTTTCCTATATTAGTTCAGCTTTCGGGGGTTACAGGCAGATTTCCCCATTTTCTCCTCCACTTTTCTCTGGTTTTGACGGCAAGAATTATCGCAAGAATCCCTTTTCAATTTGCTATTGAATAGGCTGAATTGCGGGAGCGTGCAAACCTGCAATTAGGCGTTTTTCACTTACATTTTCTGGTGATATCCACGAAAAGTCTGATTGCAGTAAATCACTTTTTTATTGCAGCTAATTGAATACTAAATGTTAAAAAAATGTTTAAAAAAAATATTAACTCCTTAAGAAAGAAAATAACATGAAGCATCTATGTACTGTATTTAGGGGTAAATTGTCCAAATCCCATTTTGTATTATTCATATATATCACGCTGAAAAAGACATCAATGAGCACTTCGTACTTGTAGTAGTTCTCTGTTCTTGTCACATCATGCTAGCTGTTTCATCTCTGGTACCAGACATGTTATCATGGGTTTACTCTGTCGAATCACAAATCCAACTACCACTGCACTATGATCTCCTTTTAATGGAAGCTGACAATGCTGTAACCCTCTGAGTGAAAATTCTCTGAACCTTTGCTCAGTTAGCACAGGCAAAGGGATGCAAAAAATAAATCCAATTATTACACTGAGTTAGAAATTTTAAAACAAATTGGAACTATTTTTAACTTCAGTCAAGTCTAATACATTAGCAGCAGGTGCGCTAGCTCCGGAGATTTCGTCAGAGGTGCAATGCCAATGTCCAATAACCAGTGGGTCTGTTTGTTTCACTGGAAAAAAAAACCCAAATGGATTAGCACAGTGGTTCTCAAACCACCTAGACACCCTGGGGTGCCACAAGGCTCATACAGGGGTCCCCTGGGTTGGTGGTCCAGGACCAATAAAAATTATTTATGGTTAGTGTAATAGGCAAAACCAGTGCTGATGGCTTCTAATCATAAAATATGTGGACAAACAGAAGTAAATATTTTCTCTCACAACTAGAGATGAGCGGGTTCGGTTCCCTGAGAACCGAACCCTACCGAACCTCCCTACCCGAGTCCGGATCCGAGTCAGGCTCGGGTTTTCCCACCTGACTCGGAAACCAGAACGAGGCAAAACGTCATCATCCCGCTGTCGGATTCTCGCGGGGTTTAGATTCCATAGAAGGACCCGCGCATCGCCGCCATTTTCACTACAGTCTCGGAGAGTGTAGTGAGAGGACATGTCTCTGTCCTCAGTGTCTGTGTGGGTGGGAAAGTGGGGTGGCGATTCCAGTGTTGTCTTGTGCTGCCCAGTCCAGTGTAGTGTCTTATGCTGCATCAGTCCAGCCAGTGTCCCCAGTGCTGCTGTATAAGTCCCTTGTGTTGTCTTGCATCAGACCAGAGGTAGTGTCTTGTGTAGCATCAGTCCAGTGACCAGTCACAGTGGGGGTGTCCTCTGCTGCCATATATCCAGTGTTACTGCTGAATAATACCCATGATACTGGCGTATAATTCCAGTGATACTGGTGTATAATTCCCGTGATACTGCCGTATAATTCCAGTGATATTGCCGTATAATTCCAGTGATACTGGCGTATAATTCCTATGATACTGCCATATAATTCCAGTGATAATGGCGTATAATTCCCGTGATACTGACGTAAAATTCCAGTGATATTGTCGTATAATTCCTGTGATACTGGCGTATAATTCCAGTGATATTTCCGTATAATTCCTGTGATACTGGCGTATAATTCCAGTGATATTGCAGTATAATTCCAGTGATATCGTATAATTCCAGTGATACTGGCGTATAATTCCCGTGATACTGCCGTATAATTCCAGTGATATTGCCGTATAATTCCCGTGATAATGGCGTATAATTCCCATGATAGTGGTGTATAATTCCAGTGATATTGCCGTATAATTCCAGTGATACTGGCGTATAATTCCCATGATACTGCCATATAATTCCAGTGATAATGGCGTATAATTCCCGTGATACTGCCGTAAAATTCGAGTGATATTGCCATATAATTCCAGTGATAATGGCGCATAATTCCCGTGATACTGCCGTATAATTCCAGTGATATTGCCATATAATTCCTGTGATACTGGCGTTTAATTCCAGTGATATTGCCGTATAATTCCTGTGATACTGCCGTATAATTCCAGTGATATTGCCATATTATTCCTGTGATACTGGCGTTTAATTCCAGTGATATTGCCGTATAATTCCTGTGATACTGGCGTATAATTCCTGTGATACTGGCGTATAATTCCTGTGATACTGGCATATAATTCTTGTGATACTGGCGTATAATTCCAGTGATATTGCCGTATAATTCCCGTAATACTGGCATATAATTCCCGTGATACTGCCGTATAATTCCAGTGATAGTGCCGTATAATTCCAGTGATATTGCCGTATAATTCCAGTGATATTGCCGTATAATTCCCGTGATACTGGCGTATAATTCCAGTGGTACTGGCATATAAATCCAGTCCAGTGATCCTGCCGTATAATTCCAGTAATATTGCCGTATAATTCCTGTAATACTGGCGTATAATTCCCATGAAACTGGCGTATAATTCCAGTGACATTGCCGTATAATTCCCGTGATACTGGCGTATAATTCCCATGATACTGCAATATAATTCCAGTGATAATGGCGTATAATTCCCGTGATACTGCCGTAAAATTCCAGTGATATTGTCGTATAATTCCTATGATACCAGCGTATAATTCCAGTGATATTTCCGTATAATTCCTGCGATACTGGCGTATAATTCCCGTGATACTGTGGTGTAATTCCCGTGATACTGCCATATAATTCCAGTGATATTGCAGTATAATTCCAGTGATATTGTATAATTCCAGTGATACTGGCGTATAATTCCCGTGATACTGCCGTATAATTCCAGTGATATTGGCGTATAATTCCCGTGATACTGCCGTATAATTCCAGTGATATTGCCATATGATTCCAGTGATAATGGCGTATAATTCCCGTGATACTGCCGTATAATTCCAGTGATATTGCCGTATAATTCCTGTGATACTGGCGTTTAATTCCAATGATATTGCCGTATAATTCCCGTGATACTGCAGTATAATTCCAGTGATATTGCCATATAATTCCTGTGATACTGGCGTTTAATTCCAGTGATATTGACGTATAATTCCTGTGATACTGGCGTATAATTCCTGTGGTACTGGCGTATAATCCTGTGATACTGGCATATAATTCTTGTGATACTGGCGTATAATTCCAGTGATATTGCCGTATAATTCCCGTAATACTGGCATATAATTCCCGTGATACTGCCGTATAATTCCAGTGATAGTGCCGTATAATTCCAGTGATATTGCCGTATAATTCCAGTGATATTGCCGTATAATTCCCGTGATACTGGCGTATAATTCCTATGATACTGGCATATAATTCCAGTGGTACTGGCATATAAATCCAGTCCAATGGTACTGGCGTATAAATCCAGTGGTACTGGCGTATGTCCAGTGATCCTGCCGTATAATTCCTGTGATACTGGCGTATAATTCTAGTGATATTGACGTATAATTCCTGTTATACTGGCGTATAATTCCCATGATACTGCTGTATATTTCCAGTGATATTGCCGTATAATTCCAGTGATATTGCCGTATAATTCCTGTGATACTGGCGTATAATTCCCATGAAACTGGCGTATAATTCCAGTGATATTGCCATATAATTCCCGTGATACTGGTGTATAATTCCCATGATACTGCCATATAATTCCAGTGATAATGGCGTATAATTCCCGTGATACTGCTGTAAAATTCCAGTGATACTGTCGTATAATTGCTGTGATACTAGCGTATGATTCCAGAGATATTTCCGTATAATTCCTGTGATACTGGCGTATAATTCCCGTGATACTGTCGTGTTATTCCCGTGATACTGCCATATAATTCCAGTGATACTGCAGTATAATTCCAGTGATATTGTATAATTCCAGTGAAACTGGCGTATAATTCCCGTGATACTACCGTATAATTCCAGTGATATTGCCATATAATTCCCGTGATACTGCTGTATAATTCCAGTGATATTGCCATATAATTCCAGTGATAATGGCGTATAATTCCCGTGATACTGCCGTATAATTCCAGTGATATTGCCGTATTATTCCCGTGATACTGCCGTATAATTCAAGTGATATTGCCGTATAATTCCTGTGATACTGCCGTATAATTCCAGTGATATTGCCGTATAATTCCTGTGATAATGGCGTATAATTCCCATGATACTGGCGTATAATTCCAGTGATATTGCCGTATAATTCCCATGATACTGCCATATAATTCCAGTGATAATGGCGTATAATTCCCGTGATACTGCCGTAAAATTCCAGTGATATTGCCATATAATTCCAGTGATAATGGCGTATAATTCCCGTGATACTGCCGTATAATTCCAGTGATATTGCCATATAATTCCTGTGATACTGGCGTTTAATTCCAGTGATATTGCCGTATAATTCCTGTGATACTGCCATATAATTCCAGTGATATTGCCATATAATTCCTGTGATACTGGCGTTTAATTCCAGTGATATTGCCGTATAATTCCTGTGATACTGGCGTATAATTCCTGTGATACTGGCATATAATTCTTGTGATACTGGCATAAAATTCCAGTGATATTGCCGTATAATTCCCGTAATACTGGCATATAATTCCCATGGTACTACCGTATAATTCCAGTGATAGTGCCGTATAATTCCAGTGATATTGCCGTATAATTCCAGTGATATTGCCGTATAATTCCCGTGATACTTGCGTATAATTCCTGTGATACTGGCGTATAATTCCAGTGGTACTGGCATATAAATCCAGTCCAGTGGTACTGGCGTATAAATCCAGGGGTGCTGGCGTATGTCCAGTGATCCTGCCGTATAATTCCTGTGATACTGGCGTATAATTCTAGTGATATTGCCGTATAATTCCTGTGATACTGGCGTATAATTCTAGTGATATTGCCGTATAATTCCTGTTATACTGGCGTATAATTCCCATGATACTGCTGTATATTTCCAGTGATATTGCCGCATAATTCCAGTGATATTGCCGTATAATTCCCGTGATACTGTCGTATAATTCCCATGAAACTGGCGTATAATTCCAGTGATATTGCCATATAATTCCCGTGATACTGGCGTATAATTCCCATGATACTGCCATATAATTCCAGTGATAATGGCGTACAATTCCCGTGATACTACCGTAAAATTCCAGTGATATTGTAGTATAATTCCTGTGAAACTAGCGTATAATTCCAGTGATATTTCCGTATAATTCCAGTGATACTGGCGTATAATTCCCGTGATACTGCCATATAATTCCAGTGATATTGCAGTATAATTCCAGTGATATTGTATAATTCCAGTGATACTGGCGTATAATTCCCGTAATACTGGCGTATAATTCCAGTGATATTGCCGTATAATTCCCGTGATACTGCCGTATAATTCCAGTGATATTGCCATATGATTCCAGTGATAATGGCGTATAATTCCCGTGATACTGCCGTATAATTCCAGTGATATTGCCGTATAATTCCTGTGATACTGCCGTATAATTCCAGTGATACTGGGGTATAATTCCTGTGATACTGGCGTGTAATTCCTGTGATATTGGCGTATAATTCCTTTGATACTGGCATATAATTCCTGTGATACTGGCGTATAATTCCAGTGATATTGCCCTATAATTCCCGTGATACTGGCGTATAATTCCTGCGATACTGCAGTATAATTCTAGTGATACTGCCGTATAATTCCAGTGATATTGCCGTATAATTATTGTAATACTGGCGTATAATTCCTGTGATACTGGCGTATAATTCCCGTGATACTGGCGTATAATTCCAGTGATATTGCCGTATATTTCCTGTGATACTGGCGTATAATTCCAGTGATATTGCCGTATATTTCCATTGGGACTGGCATATAAATCCAGTCCATTGGTACTGCCGTATAAGTCCTGTGTTACTGCCGTATAATTCCAGTGATACTGCCGTATAATTCCAGTGATATTGCCGTATAATCCCTGTGATACTGTCGTATAATTCCCGTGATACTGCCGTATAATTCCAGTGATATTGCCGTATAATTCCAGTGATATTGCCATATAATTCCTGTGATACTGACGTATAATTGCAGTGATATTGCCATATCATTCCAGAGGTACTGGCATATAAATCCAGTGATCCTGCCGTATAAGTACAGTGATCCTGTCGTATAATTTCAGTGATTCTGCCGTATATGTCCATTAATACTGCCGTATATGTCCAGCAGCACTGGACATATATACGGCAGTATATCCAGTGATCCTGCCGTATAATTCCAGTGGTACTGGCGTATACATCCAGTGATCCTGCCGTATAATAACAGTGGTACTGGCGTATAAATCCAGTGATCCTGCCGTATAATTACAGTGGTACTGGCGTATAAGTCCAGTCCAGTGATACTGCTGTATATGTCCAGTGATACTGCCGTATATGTCCATTGATACTGCCCTATAAATCCAGTGATCCTGCCGTATAATTTCATATAAGTCCATGTAAATCCATATAAGTCCAGTCCAGTGGTGGTGCCATATAAGTTCAGTGGTGCTGTCCTGTGCTGTATATTATTTACTCCAAATAAAGGGGTTATTAATATTTATTCCAAATAATTTTCACACGGTTTGCCATGTGTGGTATAGAGGTACGCTCTCCTGTACCGCATGTTGTTATATAACTCCAGAAAAATAATGGAGAACAAAAATGTTGAGGATAAAATAGGGAAAGATCAAGAACCACTTCCTCCTAGAGCTAAAGCTGCTGCCACTAATCATGACATAGACGATGAAATGCCATCAACGTCATCTGCCAAGGCCGATGCCCAATGTAATAGTAGAAGGCATGTAAAATCCAAAAAGCCAAAGTTCAGTAAAAAGACCCAAAAAAAGAAATTTAAATGGTCTGAGGAGAAACATAAACTTGCCAATATACCATTTACAACATGGAGTGGCAAGGAACGGCTAAGGCCCTGGCCTATGTTCATGACTAGTGGTTCAGCTTCACATTACGATGGAAGCCCTCATCCTCCCGCTAGAAAAATTATAAAAATTAAGATGGAAAAAGCACAGAAAAGAACTGTGCGTTCTAAGATGGTATCACAAATCCCCAAGGAGAGCCCAAGTGTGTCGGCGGTTGCAATGCTGACCTTCCCAACAGTGGATGGGAAGAGGTGGCTCCTTCCACCATTTGCACGCCCCCTGCAAGTGCTGGAAGGAGCACCCACAGTCCAGTTTCTGATATTCAAATTGAAGATGTCACTGTTGAAGTATACCAGGATGAGGACATGGGTGTTGCTGGCGCTGAGGAGGAAGCTGACGATGAGAATTCTGATGGTGATGTGGTTTGTTTAAATCAGGCACCGGGGAAGACACCTGTTATCCGTGGGATGAAGAAGCCCATTGTGATGCCTGGGCAAAATATCAAAAAAGCCACCTCTTCGGTGTGGATTTATTTCTCCACAAATCTGGACAACAGGGCCAGTATTTACTAAAAATCCGAGTTTGTCCGATTTGTGTAAATCCCAATCCGGGAATTCACTAAGCACCAATCTCGGCAGTGTTTGGACTATTCGTAATGGTTTGAATGACAACATTCAGAAATACGAATGAATAGACCATCGGTCAAACGCGGCTGTTATTTCATAGAATACGGGAATTCACTATTCATTCGTATTTGGGTGTTAGTTTCTGAGTGCTCAATTGCGGTCGTATTTTTTTGCGAATCGGTAAAAAAAGCGGCAAAAAAATAGACCTGTTTTTTTCATCCGTGTTTACATGTGTTGACACTTACAAATCATTCTAACCTGAATTAGGATGCCTATAAAAGGGACACAAACTTCTCTCATGCAAAATAATTTATTTCCTTATGTTTGCAGCCCAAAACTTGTAGATTTGTAAGGCAATACACATTTTTCAACATATATCCATTAATACACACATTTGTGTTCAACTTTCAAATATTTCAAATGTTGTTGTTTCTGCATCATGTTTTTAAATCTGATTACTTATTTTTAACACACACAAACATGGCACAACAATAATGTCAGTCATTTTCGGACTGAATTATCTAAATATTATCCCCAACATATTAGGACACTTTTAGCCAACTCAATTGTGTTTTTATTGTCAATTCATCTAGAGAAGAAATGTTAAACAGTTACAATTCACATTGTAAATTGTATTGGTCATGGATGAATCTGCCTGGCTGCCAATTAGTCTGTCTCCTGGCTCAAAGAATGATTAGAATCTAGAAAGAGTAATGATTAGAAAAAAAATCAAGTGGTCTTCTTTCTGCCTGCTTAAGACAATCTGCCTGGCTGCCAATTAGTCTGTCTTCTGGCTCAAAGAATGATTAGAATCTAGAAAGAGTAATGATTAGAAAAAAATCAAGTGGTCTGCTTTCTGCCTGCTTAAGACAATCTGCCTGGCTGCCAATTAGTCTGTCTGCTGGCTCAAAGAATGATTAGAATCTAGAAAGAGTAATGATTAGAAAAAAATCAAGTGGTCTGCTTTCTGCCTGCTTAAGACAATCTGCCTGGCTGCCAATTAGTCTGTCTGCTGGCTCAAAGAATGATTAGAATCTAGAAAGAGTAATGATTAGAAAAAAATCAAGTGGTCTGCTTTCTGCATGCTAACATCTATGTGCAGCTCAAACAACAGTTTCCTGCTAACAAAAAATACAAAGATGATAAAGAAGAAATGTGCGTACAAAATTCCTGTTGTTGTTTGTACCAGTTATAATTAATGATGTTGTCCAAATTGTCAAGGAGCTAAGTGTTATATATATTCTGTTAATCATACACTTGTTAAGTGTTTTGTTTCTCTTCTCTTTAAAGAAATGGGTGTGTTTTTTTATGTTTATTTGGGTGGTTGCTTGTCCTGGCCTTTGCCTTTACCACTGTCGTGTTGGCGTGCTCTGGTGGAGCGCCTTGGTGGTGATGACACTGGCGTTACATTTGGAGTAGTCGTACCAGAACTGCTGCTTGTTTGCTGTTGCTGCAGGGATCTGAGTGTTTCATTGAGGTTAGTGAGGGTGGCATTGAGTTCACGTGTTGCAGCATTTTGATTGTCTACAATTCTGGACATGGATTCATTGATCATTTGATTTCTTTCTAAAATGTTGATATAGCTTTGCTGTTGTCTGTGCTGTTCTTCCATTATGCGCTGTAAGTTGCCCATGACATGTGTAATGTCTGCACGCATGATTTCCATGGTATTTGCAATTCTTGTGTTTGTTTCATTTTGTCTACTCAGATTTCTGCTGATTCGTCTGAGGTGAGAGGGTAGGCTTGCAAACATTTGGGTCTGCCTACGCAGGCAATCTTCATTAGTGGCCTGCTGTCTAGCCCAAATGGTCCAGAACACTTGATCAGGGCCTTGTATTACTGGTGTTGTTGGGCTGTGTTGGGGTGGTGGTGTGCTTTGCTGTGGTGGAGTACTCACAGATGCTGGGGGGCTGATTCCTTCGATTACTGGATGCATTTCTAACATGATTGTGTCATCCATGTCACTGTGTTGCTGTTGTTGCGGAGGGATACTGGTACCAGGACTAGAAGCTGAAATTAAAAACATTTATCCGTTACTTATCCATATGTTTAATACATTGGTACAAAGCACTAAACATGGAACACATGTAATGGACTGGTGCTTTCAGATATCCGGCCTAGCAACATCATCACTCATTACTTAAATACATACATACAGATGTGTCCACTTACATCTTTGCTAATTTGCTAAATTTGGCACAACATGCAAAACATGGCTAAGGTGTTTTGCATGAGTAACGAGTGGATGGATTTTTACATTTTTGTTTGCCATAATAGAATATGTATAAAGTAACATATTAAAGAAGCAGGGTAAAGAAAAATCACAAGGCATGGTTAAATCTCTGACTCTATAGTATGTTAAACCAAGCCATACATGGCCGGATATAGCAAAGATGTATGTGGACACATCTGTATGCCTGTTTGTGGAAAATGTGTCTGGTTACTTCATTCTGAAAGCAAACACATGAGTTGTATGGTACATCAGACATACTCCTGCCTAAAAACACATTGTAATCCATAATGTGTTGCCTTATAGTGTCTCCAACCAAAACATAGTAATGTTTTTGTATGCAGTTGGCAATGTTAGGACAAACACACATGTGTAAATGATTCTAACAACCTTACTATTTGCAAAGCTTACACATGAGTTACTGTTGCAGCATCTTCCATACATTGTGCTACTGTATGGCTGATGTGGACATACATATCTTTACTGGATGTTGTGAAGGCCATTTTGTTAGGTTTCCATTTCTTGTTTTACTGACTTGGGTAAGTATAGCAGATTTTGATGGGTATTTACTTAATGAGTTTAAGTAAATGTTTTTTTAAAGATCTGACATTTTTAATTGTTATCACAGTTTGTTACTCACAATCAAGATGAGGGGAGTGTGGTTGGCGTCTTGGAGGTGTGTCCAAAATTTGGAGTGGGGGGTACCGAACAAACAGTAGATAATCTTCCTGGCAGGGTAGCCTGCTGTGGTTGGCCCTGGACATCAGACCTTGCTTTCTTTGCTGGCAGATGTTTTTTGTGGTGTGTTCCAGAAGTGCGCCTTCTGCTGCTTAAGACTTCTTTGGATGGACCTAGTATTGAAAGTGACATTTTGTTATGGCCATTCATTTACAAACCTAACCTATACTACAATGGACACTTTACCTGCTTCCGCAGCGTCATCATCATCAGATGTGATGGGAGTGACTGTGGGACGACCAGTACTGCTTTTTTTCAACACTGTAAATCCAGAAAAGAAAAAAACATATTCATGCATATACATCCACCCATTATGCTTATAAACATTACATCTTTAAAAAATGGATGTTTTATTATGAATTCAAAAATAAGGACATTAAACAGAAAAAGCACAACATCAAACCCAAAACATCGTCCAATAGCCATATGCATTATGGAAAGTGCAACACAGGGAATCATATACAGGACACAGACATAGGACACAATTCCAAAAACATACACTAACAAGTCAAAACACACACAGCTTCATTTTCTAATAAAAGGAAAAAAATTACAGATGCAATATAGAAACAGGTCTGTGATGTGGCACTCCAAACACACATTACCACAATATGAGGCCAACAAAAAAAACTAATAAATAATTTATTAAAAAAAACAGTAAGGTAACTAAGTCTGCAGTGTTAGTGTACAAATACAGACTCAAAATGAACCAGCAAATAGTGGCCTTGACTTAAACAATATTACATTGAGTACTAATGAAATTACACATGTAACTGCCTTCAAAGACACTTTGCACTACTCCAGCCTCTAACATATCAACCACTGATTTGGAAACATTGCACATGGATAACTGAAATAATAAACATATTCCAACTTTTAAAATGTACAATGTGCAAAAGTAAAACATTATTGCGGGACAATTCAATGACACACCAAGTCCAAACTACACATGCAAAATGTACTGTCCAAAAACCACATGACATACAAGCAAGTAAGACGTTACATTGACTTTTGTATGAAACATGACCCAAAACAATGTATTTGATGACGCACACTTGAAGATGGGAGTAATATGCAACGTCACATGACACACATTTAAAACATACAGTAAGCCAGAAGTAATGTAATAGAATGTTAAGGCAAATACACATGCTCACCATCCTTCCTGGGGCGATCGGACATGTGTAACAGACACTACTTCTGGAGGGATTATAGTCCGCATGGGCTCCTCATAGTCCAGATATGTGGCAATAAAGGGCGGACCACCACCGGTTTTGCAAGCCGACTTCGCCTCCTTGGCCATTTTGGACTTGACACGTCGCTTTATGTCATAGTACCGTTTGCGGCAGGTGTCCTCCGTCCGCTTCACCACCCCCTCACTATTTACAGCAGCAACTACTTTCGCCCACAACACTGTCTTCCTCCGTGTTGGCACCTTGGCTGACTCAGGCCCAAATAGCTGCCGCTGATACTTCATCAGCTCCCGCACCAATGCCACATTTTCTGCATAACTAAACTTTACATTACGCCCAGTCTTAGTAGTGGTGCGTGGCTGCGGAGCTCTCTGACTGTCACTATCACTGTCACTTGAGGCTGCTGCAGCAACCTCACCCACCTCCTCCACCTCACTAACCTCACTCACACTCATCTCCTCCTCCTGACCGACATCCTCCCCCTCACTCACACCATCCACCTCACCCACCTCTGAGTCACACATAATTGTGTGTCTAAACACTTAACACAGAAAAATAAAAAGACAAACAACACACTCCTCCACTACCACTGCACAAATCACACACACACACACACACACACACACACACACACACACACACACACACACACACACACACACACACAGTGACAAGGGACTATAAATAAAAAATACTTGGACCAAAAATTAGACAAAACCACAAGACTACAAGAATGACAAGACTACTTTCAAACACAATACTACACTCAGAAATCGCCCAAAAAACTCCTCACCAAACCAACTACTCACCAACCTCCACAGCACAACCTCCCTCCTCACCACTAACTAAACCCACGAGGTGTGGACGGTTTGGGGCGTATTTATATGGTTGCGCACAGATACTCCTACCATCTGAAACACAACCAATCACAAACGGGGATGAAAATCGAAACTAAAAGTGAAAATGCGGCCGCTGGAAAAAAAAAACCCTGCCGCGTTTAACTTAGAAAAGAACCCAGCAAAAACAACAAAAACACGTACGCAAACGACAATGACGGCCGCAAATGTGCCAAAAAAAAACGACTGGCATCGACATCGGAAAACACGAAAACAATAAACTCGAATGCTTAGTAACTTGGCGTATATGGATTCAAAAAGTTGCATGAAAATGCACCCGACACAAAACAAGTTTAAACACTACACAAACCAACTCAAACACGAATATTAGTAAATATTGGCCCAGGTGTCAAGCCGTGTGTTGCCTCTGTCAATCTGTAATAAGTAGTGGTAAGGACGTTAACCACCTAGGAACATCCTCCCTTATACAGTATGTCACCTGCTGCGCATTCATCAGAAGTCAGTGTCAAGTTGTGAAACTTTGGATAAGAGCGTAAGCAGTCCAGTGCAGTGGCAAACGCAGGATTTGCATGGGGGGGTTTCCAGAACTGGGCGGAGCCAATCACGGGGGTGGGGACTGAGGTGACCCAGTATACGCTGGGACCGTAAAACTAGTGTGTCTGTGTGTGTGTGTGTGTGTGTATATATATATATATATATACATATATCTACATATATATATATACATACACACACACATACATATACACATATACATAGCATATTAAACATGCATACATATATATATATATGTACACACACATACAGTACACATATATATATACACATGTATATATATATATATATCATGTGTGTGTGTGTGTGTGTGTGTGTGTGTGTGTGTGTGTGTGTGTGTGTGTGTGTGTGTGTGTGTGTGTTTATATGTATGTATGTATGTATATACATGTGTATATATGTATGCACATGGATATATATGTACTATAATTAAAATAAAGTAAACTTTTATTGCACTTACAAGTGCCACCAGGAAGACAGCAGGCTGCAGAGGACGCTAGACAGCCATTAATAATACTCATGCAGCTGAAATTTATTTTTATTTTTTTGTGGAGGGGGGTTTCTGGGTGCTCGGAAACCCCCCCTGGGTGCGCCACTGCAGTGACATCTAAATCCCTTCTTCCTCTTGTACCCAAGCTCCTGCAAGCCACACCACCAACTCCCTCAACGTCAACTTCCTCCTCAGTCAGGAACGTCAGTAGTCCTGCAGGCCATGTCACTGGCAAGACTGAGGAGTCTTCTCCTAACCGGGATTCCTCCGGAGGATCCTTGTGTGGTACACCTGCTGTTGCTTCCACTGCTGTTGTTGCTGCTGGGAGTCGATCGTCATCCCAGAGGGGAAGTCGGAAGACCACTTGTACTACTTCCAGTAAGCAATTAACTGTCCAACAGTCCTTTGTGAGGAAGATGAAATATCACAGCAGTCATCCTTTTGCAAAGCGGATAACTGAGGACTTGACAGCTATGTTGGTGTTAGACGTGCGTCCGGTATCCGCCATTAGTTCAGTGGGACTTAGAGAATTGTTTGAGGTACTGTGTCCCCGGTATCAAATCCCATCTAGGTTCCACTTCACTAGGCAGGTGATACCGAGAATGTACAGAGACTTCAGAAAAAGTGTCCTCAGTGTCCTACAAAAAGCAGTTGTACCCACTGTCCACTTAACCACGGACATGTGGACAAGTGGAACAGGGCAGACTAAGGACTATATGACTGTTACAGGCCACTGGGTAGATGTATGGCCTCCCGCAGCAACAACATAAGCGGCACCAGTAGCAGCATCTCGCAAACGCCAACTCGTTCCTAGGCAGGCTACGCTATGTATCACTACTTTCCGTAAGAGGCACACCGCTGACAACCTCTTACGGAAACTGAGGGACATCATTGCACAATGGCTTACCCAAATTAGACTCTCTTGGGGATTTGTGATATCAGACAACGCCACCAATATTGTGCGTGCATTACATCTGGGAAAATTCCAGCACGTCCCATGTTTTGCACATACAATTAATTTGGTGGTGCAGACTTTTTTTTAAAAATGACGGGCGTGCAGGAGATGCTGTCGGTGGCCCGAAAAATTGCGGGCCACTTTCGGCATTCAGCCACCGCGTGCCGAAGACTGGAACGCCATCAAACACTCCTGATCCTGCCCTGCCATCACCTGAAGCAAGAGGTGGTAACAAGGTGGTATACAACACTCTATATACATCAGAGGATGGAGAAGCAGCAAAAGGCCATTCAAGCCTACACATCCACCTACGATATATGCAAAGGAGGGGGAATGCACCTGACTCAAGCGCAGTGGAGAATGATTTCCGTTTTGTGCAAGGTTCTTCAACTCTTCGAACTTGCCACACGTGAAGTCAGTTCAGACACTGCCAGCTTGAGTCAGGTCATTTCCCTCATCAGGCTTTTGAAGAAGCAGCTGGAGAAATTGAAGGAGGAGCTAAGATGTAGCGATTCCGCTAAGTATGTGGGACTTGTGGATGGAGCCCTTCATTCGCTTTGCCAGGATTCAAGGGTGGTCAATCTGTTGAAATCAGAGCACTACATTTTGGCCACCGTGCTCGATCCTAGGTTTAAAGCCTACATTGTATTTCTCTTTCTGGCAGACACAAGTCTGCAGAGGTTCAAAGACCTGCTGGTGAGAAAATTGTCAACTCAAGCGGAACGTGACCCGTCAACAGCTCCTGCTTCACTTTCTCCCGCCACTGGGGCTGCGAGGAAAGGGATAAGATTTCCAAGCCCACCCATTGGCGGTGATGCAGGGCAGTCAGGAGCAAGTGCTGACATCTGGTCCGGACTGAAGGACCTGCCAACATTTACTAACATGTCTACTGTCACTGCATATGATTCTGACACCATTGAAAGAATGGTGGATGATTATATGAGTGACAGCATCCAAGTAGGCATGTCAGACAGTCCGTACGTACACTGGCAGGAAAAAGAGGCAATTTGGATGCCCTTGCACAAACTGGCTTTATTTTACCTAAGTTGCCCCCTCTCCAGTGCGTACTCTGAAAGAGTGTTTAGTGCAGCCGGTAATCGGCATAGGAGGAAACTTCCACAAAATGTGGAGAAGATGATGTTCATCAAAATGAATTATAAATTCCTCCGGGAAGACCTTTACCAGCAATTGCCTCCAAAAAAGTACACAGGGACCTCTGATGGTGGATTCCAGTGGGGACGAATCAATACTCTTTGAGGAGGAGGATGTACACAGTGAAAGGGGTTAGGAATTGGAGGATGAGGTCGACATCTTGCCTCTGTAGAGCCAGTTTGTGCAAGGAGAGATTGCTTCTTTTTTGGTGGGGGCCCAAACCAGCCAGTCATTTCAGCCACAGTCGTGTGGCAGACCCTGTCACTGAAATGATTGGTTTGTTAAAGTGTACATGTCCTGTTTATACAACATAAGGGTGGGTGGGAGGGCCCAAGGACAATTCTATCTTGCAGCTCTTTTTCTTCTTTGCATCATGTGCTGTTTGGGGACTAGTTTTTTAAAGTGCCATCCTGTCTAACACTGCCGTACAACTCCAGGGGTACTGCCGTATAAGTCCAGGAGTACTGCCGTATAAGTCCAGTCCAGTGGTGATGTCTTATGCTGCATCAGTCCAGTGGTAGTGTCTTGTGCTGCCATAAGTCTAGTTGTGGTGTCCTGTGTTGTGTATTATTTACTCCAAATAAAAGGGTTATATACATTACTTATATTATTATCCAAATCATTTTTACAGGGTTTGCCCTGTGTGTTGTAGGGGTACGCTCGCCTGTGCTGCATATTATAATAGCTTCAAATAAAATGGTTGTTATTATTATCCAAATTAATTTTACAGGCTTTGCCGTGTGTGTGTTTGGTTTATGGGTACACTATCCTGTGCCACCAATATTGTGTGTGTATTACATCTGGGCAAATTCCAGCACATCCCATGTTGTTTGTGCCGCACACTTGTGTCGCTTAGCTTAGTTATCCAGCTACCTCATTGCACCTCTTTTTCTTCTTTGCATGATGTGCTGTTTGGGGCCTAGTTTTTTAAAGTGCCATCCTGTCTGACACTGCAGTGCCACTCCTAGATGGGCCAGGTGTTTGTGACGCACACTTGTGTCGCTTAGCTTAGTTATCAGGCTACCTCATTGCACCTCTTTTTCTTCTTTGCATGATGTGTTGTTTGGGGCCTAGCTTTTTAAAGTGCCATCCTGTCTGACACTGCAGTGCCACTCCTAGATGGGACAGGTGTTTGTGCCGCACACTTGTGTCGCTTAGTTTAGCCATACAGCTACCTCATTACACCTCTTTCACTTCTTTCCGTGATCTGCTGTTTGGGGCTTAGTTTTTTTAAGTGCCATCCTGTCTGCAACAGCAGTGCCACTTCTAGATGGGCCAGGTGTTTGTGACGCACACTTGTGTCGCTTAGCTTAGTTATCCAGCTACCTCATTGCACCTCTTTTTCTTCTTTGCATCATGTGCTGTTTGGGGCCTATTTTATAAATCTGTCATCCTGTCTGCCACTGCAGTGCCACTCCTAGATGGGCCAGGTGTTTGTGCCGCACACTTGTGTCACTTAGCATAGTCATACAGCGACCTCAGTGCAACTTTTAGGCCTAAAAACAATATTGTGAGGTGTTCAGAACAGACTGGAAATGAATGTTATTGAGGTTAATAATACCGTAGGATCAAAATTACCCCCAAATTATGTGATTTTAGCTGTTTTTATCTTTTTTTTTTTTTTTAAATCATTCAGATCCAAAACCAAAACCCGAAAGGGTGGTTTTGGCAAAACCAAGCCAAAACCAAAACACGAGCGGGGAATTAGAACCAAAACCAAAACACAAAACACGAAAAGTGCCCGCTGCACATCTCTACTCACAACATAACTGATCCTAAGGATGACATATAAACATAATTTACTTAACTTAATATTTATTTCTAAATTTCTCAATAAAAAAATTTGGCCTAAGGGTGCTGTGAAAAAAAGTCTGATACTCTATGGCGCCATGATTCATAAAAGTTTGTGAACCACTGGCTTAGCATGTGTATTGATTGTGGTGATCAATAGGATCATTTATACATGAAGGTTACTTTAAAACATATAACTTTACTATACTTCCTTAAAAATATAAAGTTTACATTATCTCAAGGTGGAATAAAATCAGTGTTCGATAATTACAGGGACTGCATGGTGTCTGCTTGAACACTAGAATGAGACATGCAGACACGTGAATAATTTGGAGGAGAATTTAACCAGTTATAGGGGCTATTAAATATGATATGAAAGCCAAATAATAATGAATGCTTGCCCAGGGACTTTTCTAAGCTCTACATGCAAAAAACTGAGCACCACAATTAACACACTTGCTTGTCTGTTTGGTTTGTTTAAAAATGGTTGGTTGATAGCAGCAGAGCTAGGCAAGATTAAGTGCCCTATTTACTAAGCCTTCAATGGAGCCCAAACAAGTGTCTCTCCAGCACAAGCTCCAGAACATTATCAAAATAGTGCACGCTTATATAATATCTAAAAAAATGAATGAATACCTGCAGACTCCGGTCCAAGCCCACACAAGTGTCTCTCCAGCCCCAGCCAACACAAGTGTCTCTCCAACCCCAGCCCACACAAGTGTCTCTCAAGCCCCAGCCCACACAAGTGTCTCTACAGCCCCAGCCAACACAAGTGTATCTCCAGCCCCAGCCCACACAACTGTCTCTCAAGCCCCAGCTCACACAAGTGTCTCTCCAGCCCCAGCCCACACAAGTGTCTCTCCAGCCCCAGCCCACACAAGTGTCTCTCCAGCCCTAGCCCACACGTGTCTCTCCGGCCTCAGCCCAGACAAGTGTCTCTCTGGCCCCAGCCCACACGTGTGTCTCTCCAGCCCCAGCCCGCACAAGTGTCTCTCCAGCCCCAGCCCAGACAAGTCTCTCTCTGGCCCCAGCCCACACATGTGTCTCTCCGGTCCCAGCCCACACAAGTGTCTCTCCGGTCCCAGCCCACACAAGTGTCTCTCCGGCCAAAGCCCACACAAGTGTCTCTCCGGCCCCAGACCACACAAGTGTCTTTCCGGCCCCAGACCACACAAGTGTCTTTCCAGCCCCAGCCCATACAAGTGTCTCCCCAGTCCCAGCTTCATAACGTTGATAAAAGTAGTGCAAACTGATTTATATAATAATACCTCAAACAACCTGATTTAATCCCTGCAGACTCTGGACCCAGCCCACATAAGTGTCTCTACATAACCACACTTACATTCCTTGATATTTTCTGGCTCCTCTGCCCTGTCCCATCTATGCTGCATGATGTAATGACGTTACTTGGGTTGCACCGCAATGGAAAGAAAACTGCAATAACAAATTGCTAATTATAATTTTGATGTCCAGCCTGTCCAAATGTCCCTAAGCTTTTTGGATGCCTCTAACATTTGCCTATACTGCCTATGCCTATGGTCAGCTCTAGGTAGCAGACCCTTGCAATATTATTATAGAGGAATAATATTAATATATGGTGATGGGTACGGCTCATAACGTAGTCTAGTGCTGTAGAACTTCTTGGTGATATGTGTAGCCTAACATGAACATACACACATACAGTACACTAGTATAAATTTGAAAGAAGTTAATTAACCATCCAATATGTTTTAGACTGTGGCAGAAGACCGGAGTACCCGACGGCCACCATGCGTGCCACAGAAAATACTGCGCTTCTAATGATTTTTGTTACTAAATTGATACACGGACGAAATGCAAATGTTTTTATTCCTCTTTCTGCTGTCTCATGGTTTTAAAACATTGCAACTTATTGGTCTCTCTGGTACACTAAGGGTTAACAGTTGTTTTCAGAATACTGCCCCAGTTTCAGCAAAGTAGAAAACCTACGGAACTTGTGGCGGCATGTCAAGCCCCTTTGTGGTGAACACGAAATTGGGGTAAAGAGTGGGGGTGATTGCATAAGAGACTGATCAAAATTGCTAACCGTGGTTTAAAATGAATTTTAAAAAAATATTCATTTTATTGTCTGTTATGAATTTATGTTAGTCATTTATACAGTGAGGCTACTTCTGAAAAGGTCCAAAATATTATGATACAGATGAATTTGTTGGAGCAACTGAAACAATGGGGGTCATTCCGAGTTGATCGCTCCCTAGCTACTTTTAGCAGCCGTGCAAACGCATTGTTGCCGCCCACCAGGGAGTGTATTTTCGCTTTGCAGAAGTGCAAACGCTTGTGCAGCAGAGTGCCTGCAAAATCATTTTGTACAAGACCAGCCCTGTAGTTACTCTTCGTGTGCGTTGATTCTAATGACGGAGGGACGGCTTTTGACGTCACACACCCACCCAGCGTTCGCCCAGCCACGCCTGCGTTTTCCCCGACACGCCTGCGTTTTTCTAAGCACTCCCTGAAAATGGTCGGTTGACACCCAGAAACGTCCACTTCATGTCAATCTTCCTGCATTCGACCGTGCGACTGAAAGCTTCGCTAGAACCTGTGCAAAACCACAAAGGACTTTGTAACCGTACGACGCGCGTGCGCATTGCGGTGCATACGCATGCGCAGATTAGCCGTTTTTTCCACTGATCGCTGCACTGCGAACAACGGCAGCTAGCGATCAACTTGGAATGACCCCCAATGTACCTTCCATATGTCTTTAATTATATAACCAATGAGTATTGTTCTAGGTGTTAATATGTTTCAAGCTTGTAGACATATCTCCTCCTTAGTTTAGCCATAAGTTCTTTTGCTATAAAATCTGAACTTGATTGCATTATTATTTTTGGCTCACGTAAATGAGCTTGTCCAGGTTATCTCAGACTGTGAGAGAATTGCCACTTGCACCCGGTGACTCACAGCGCGGAGGGGACAGGCTGGCCACCTGAGCCATGTAATTAATATGCATTACACAGCTGGCTGTATCTTCTAAGCTGAACAGGTGCCTTATTGAGCTCTAGTGAGCATGTTGCTGACATGGTTATCTTCATCCTTTGTTCTGGAGCACAGTCTGAATACAGGCTCATTTTTTATTGGACGATTGATGATTCACATCAAGGTGCTGCCATTTAGCCAAAATGGACATGAGCCTAAATGTATCTAGCAGTGTGAAAGTTCTCCAACCCGTACCGAAGCTGCAATCATCTGGTACTTCGGAGTCAAGATATAAAGAAAATTGGAAAATTGTGTTGTTTAGATGACAACAAAACAAGTAAGCTGAGCGCTCGGTGAATGGTGGTGTAAACGATTGTCAGCAGCAGCTGGAAAAGGGAAAAGCCAATCCCTAGGAAATACAATATGAACAAAAAAAACCAGGTTGCGCTTGACAATCGAAAAATATGAAAATGTATTGTAATAAAAATATTTACAACAATTCTCCCGGGAGTATGATAAACAAAATTCAATATGACATAGTAATCTGCTCAAATGAAATACCCCTGCGCTGTAATAATTAATTGGAAGGTACTTTCTATACAAAGAATGCCTGATGCGGTTTATGCGAACTGCAGGTATTTTGATTAAAAAAGAATTTATAGCATTAGTGGTGAACTATGTAGATGAACTGCAGATCTGTATACAGAAAAGTTAAACTCACTTGATCCGTAGAAACAAAATCCCAAAAGAAGTCCTATGTCTATAGCAGCACGTAATGGTTCCAATGATTTTTAGATGATAAGGAACCTTGAATGAATAAATATTAACCAAGTGGTATGAAAATGGACTGTGCAAATACACAATTACCCGCTGTGATGATTGCAGCAGAGAGAGCCCGGAGTGATGTCGTCTCGGTCAGCCGCTGTGCCCTTGCATGGGGACGGGAGAGCGAGGTCCGCACTGAGCCGCCGGGCCGAGATGGAATGCAGCCCTGCACGCTGGCGGCTGATGATGGTCCTTCCCGGGCGGCAAGCTATTACCTGTGCGGCCCGATGTCAACAAGTTCTCACCGATGGCGGCACGACGGGACTCCCACGGGCAGCTCAGAAGGAGCCTCTCTGTGATTCACCTATGGGAAGGCGGGATGATGATGGAGTCACAGGGGGTCTGCAGTGTTTGTAAACTGCAGTCAGACACGCTGGTGGTGATAGTGTGGTAGCTGGATTATCACACAGAGCTCCAGGTGAGCTTTGCTGAGATGCACAGCCAACGGGATGAAATGACTCCAATAAGCCGGTGTCTGGCTGTGAGCTGGATGATGAACAGCCGACGTAGCCGTGCTCGTGCTGCAGCTAATCCTTTGTAGTAGAATGTTCTCAGGGGTATGCAGGAATAAGGGAGAATGACCTGTATCCTTAACGTGTTTCAACTAGAGATGAGCGCCTGAAATTTTTCGGGTTTTGTGTTTTGGTTTTGGGTTCGGTTCCGCGGCCGTGTTTTGGGTTCGAACGCGTTTTGGCAAAACCTCACCGAATTTTTTTTGTCGGATTCGGGTGTGTTTTGGATTCGGGTGTTTTTTTCAAAAAACACTAAAAAACAGCTTAAATCATAGAATTTGGGGGTCATTTTGATCCCAAAGTATTATTAACCTCAAAAACCATAATTTACACTCATTTTCAGTCTATTCTGAATACCTCACACCTCACAATATTATTTTTAGTCCTAAAATTTGCACCGAGGTCGCTGTGTGAGTAAGATAAGCGACCCTAGTGGCCGACACAAACACCGGGCCCATCTAGGAGTGGCACTGCAGTGTCACGCAGGATGTCCCTTCCAAAAAACCCTCCCCAAACAGCACATGACGCAAAGAAAAAAAGAGGCGCAATGAGGTAGCTGTGTGAGAAGATTAGCGACCCTAGTGGCCGACACAAACACCGGGCCCATCTAGGAGTGGCACTGCAGTGTCACGCAGGATGGCCCTTCCAAAAAACCCTCCCCAAACAGCACATGACGCAAAGAAAAAAAGAGGCGCAATGAGGTAGCTGTGTGAGTAAGATTAGCGACCCTAGTGGCCGACACAAACACCGGGCCCATCTAGGAGTGGCACTGCAGTGTCACGCAGGATGTCCCTTCCAAAAAACCCTCCCCAAACAGCACATGACGCAAAGAAAAAAAGAGGCGCAATGAGGTAGCTGACTGTGTGAGTAAGATTAGCGACCCTAGTGGCCGACACAAACACCGGGCCCATCTAGGAGTGGCACTGCAGTGTCACGCAGGATGTCCCTTCCAAAAAACCCTCCCCAATCAGCACATGATGCAAAGAAAAAGAAAAGAAAAAAGAGGTGCAAGATGGAATTGTCCTTGGGCCCTCCCACCCACCCTTATGTTGTATAAACAAAACAGGACATGCACACTTTAACCAACCCATCATTTCAGTGACAGGGTCTGCCACACGACTGTGACTGATATGACGGGTTGGTTTGGACCCCCCCCAAAAAAGAAGCAATTAATCTCTCCTTGCACAAACTGGCTCTACAGAGGCAAGATGTCCACCTCATCTTCACCCTCCGATATATCACCGTGTACATCCCCCTCCTCACAGATTATCAATTCGTCCCCACTGGAATCCACCATCTCAGCTCCCTGTGTACTTTGTGGAGGCAATTGCTGCTGGTCAATGTCTCCGCGGAGGAATTGATTATAATTCATTTTAATGAACATCATCTTCTCCACATTTTCTGGATGTAACCTCGTACGCCGATTGCTGACAAGGTGAGCGGCGGCACTAAACACTCTTTCGGAGTACACACTTGTGGGAGGGCAACTTAGGTAGAATAAAGCCAGTTTGTGCAAGGGCCTCCAAATTGCCTCTTTTTCCTGCCAGTATAAGTACGGACTGTGTGACGTGCCTACTTGGATGCGGTCACTCATATAATCCTCCACCATTCTATCAATGTTGAGAGAATCATATGCAGTGACAGTAGACGACATGTCCGTAATCGTTGTTAGGTCCTTCAGTCCGGACCATTTGTCAGCATCAGCAGTCGCTCCAGACTGCCCTGCATCACCGCCAGCGGGTGGGCTCGGAATTCTGAGCCTTTTCCTCGCACCCCCAGTTGCGGGAGAATGTGAAGGAGGAGATGTTGACAGGTCGCGTTCCGCTTGACTTGACAATTTTGTCACCAGCAGGTCTTTCAACCCCAGCAGACTTGTGTCTGCCGGAAAGAGAGATCCAAGGTAGGCTTTAAATCTAGGATCGAGCACGGTGGCCAAAATGTAGTGCTCTGATTTCAACAGATTGACCACCCGTGAATCCTTGTTAAGCGAATTAAGGGCTGCATCCACAAGTCCCACATGCCTAGCGGAATCGCTCCCTTTTAGCTCCTTCTTCAATGCCTCCAGCTTCTTCTGCAAAAGCCTGATGAGGGGAATGACCTGACTCAGGCTGGCAGTGTCTGAACTGACTTCACGTGTGGCAAGTTCAAAGGGCATCAGAACCTTGCACAACGTTGAAATCATTCTCCACTGCACTTGAGACAGGTGCATTCCACCTCCTATATCGTGCTCAATTGTATAGGCTTGAATGGCCTTTTGCTGCTCCTCCAACCTCTGAAGCATATAGAGGGTTGAATTCCACCTCGTTACCACTTCTTGCTTCAGATGATGGCAGGGCAGGTTCAGTAGTTTTTGGTGGTGCTCCAGTCTTCTGTACGTGGTGCCTGTACGCCGAAAGTGTCCCGCAATTTTTCTGGCCACCGACAGCATCTCTTGCACGCCCCTGTCGTTTTTTTAAAAATTCTGCACCACCAAATTCAAGGTATGTGCAAAACATGGGACGTGCTGGAATTTGCCCATATTTAATGCACACACAATATTGCTGGCGTTGTCCGATGCCACAAATCCACAGGAGAGTCCAATTGGGGTAAGCCATTCCGCGATGATCTTCCTCAGTTGCCGTAAGAGGTTTTCAGCTGTGTGCGTATTCTGGAAACCGGTGATACAAAGCGTAGCCTGCCTAGGAAAGAGTTGGCGTTTGCGAGATGCTGCTACTGGTGCCGCCGCTGCTGTTCTTGCGGCGGGAGTCCATACATCTACCCAGTGGGCTGTCACAGTCATATAGTCCTGACCCTGCCCTGCTCCACTTGTCCACATGTCCGTGGTTAAGTGGACATTGGGTACAGCTGCATTTTTTAGGACACTGGTGACTCTTTTTCTGAGGTCTGTGTACATTTTCGGTATCGCCTGCCTAGAGAAATGGAACCTAGATGGTATTTGGTACCGGGGACACAGTACCTCCAACAAGTCTCTAGTTGGCTCTGCAGTAATGATGGATACCGGAACCACGTTTCTCACCACCCAGGATGCCAAGGCCTCAGTTATCCGCTTTGCAGTAGGATGACTGCTGTGATATTTCATCTTCCTCGCAAAGGACTGTTGAACAGTCAATTGCTTACTGGAAGTAGTACAAGTGGGCTTACGACTTCCCCTCTGGGATGACCATCGACTCCCAGCGGCAACAACAGCAGCGCCAGCAGCAGTAGGCGTTACACGCAAGGATGCATCGGAGGAATCCCAGGCAGGAGAGGACTCGTCAGAATTGCCAGTGACATGGCCTGCAGGACTATTGGCATTCCTGGGGAAGGAGGAAATTGACACTGAGGGAGTTGGTGGGGTGGTTTGCGTGAGCTTGGTTACAAGAGGAAGGGATTTACTGGTCAGTGGACTGCTTCCGCTGTCACCCAAAGTTTTTGAACTTGTCACTGACTTATTATGAATGCGCTGCAGGTGACGTATAAGGGAGGATGTTCCGAGGTGGTTAACGTCCTTACCCCTACTTATTACAGCTTGACAAAGGGAACACACGGCTTGACACCTGTTGTCCGCATTTCTGGTGAAATACCTCCACACCGAAGAGCTGATTTTTTTGGTATTTTCACCTGGCATGTCAACGGCCATATTCCTCCCACGGACAACAGGTGTCTCCCCAGGTGCCTGACTTAAACAAACCACCTCACCATCAGAATCCTCCTGGTCAATTTCCTCCCCAGCGCCAGCAACACCCATATCCTCCTCATCCTGGTGTACTTCAACACTGACATCTTTAATCTGACTATCAGGAACTGGACTGCGGGTGCTCCTTCCAGCACTTGCAGGGGGCGTGCAAATGGTGGAAGGCGCATGCTCTTCACGTCCAGTGTTGGGAAGGTCAGGCATCGCAACCGACACAATTGGACTCTCCTTGTGGATTTGGGATTTCGAAGAATGCACAGTTCTTTGCTGTGCTGCTTTTGCCAGCTTGAGTCTTTTCATTTTTCTAGCGAGAGGCTGAGTGCTTCCATCCTCATGTGAAGCTGAACCACTAGCCATGAACATAGGCCAGGGCCTCAGCCGTTCCTTGCCACTCCGTGTGGTAAATGGCATATTGGCAAGTTTACGCTTCTCCTCCGACAATTTTATTTTAGGTTTTGGAGTCCTTTTTTTTCTGATATTTGGTGTTTTGGATTTGACATGCTCTGTACTATGACATTGGGCATCGGCCTTGGCAGACGACGTTGCTGGCATTTCATCGTCTCGGCCATGACTAGTGGCAGCAGCTTCAGCACGAGGTGGAAGTGGATCTTGATCTTTCCCTAATTTTGGAACCTCAACATTTTTGTTCTCCATATTTTAATAGGCACAACTAAAAGGCACCTCAGGTAAACAATGGAGATGGATACTAGTATACAATTATGGACTGCCTGCCGACTGCAGACACAGAGGTAGCCTCAGCCGTGAACTACCGTACTGTACTGTGTCTGCAGCTAATATAGACTGGTTGATAAAGAGAAGATGTCTATGTAACTATGTATGTATAAAGAAGACTGAAAAAAATCCACGGTTAGGTGGTATACAATTATGGACGGACTGCCTGCCGAGTGCAGACACAGAGGTAGCCACAGCCGTGAACTACCGTACTGTACTGTGTCTGCAGCTAATATAGACTGGTTGATAAAGAGAAGATGTCTATGTAACTATGTATGTATAAAGAAGAATGAAAAAAAACCACGGTTAGGTGGTATTACAATTATGGACGGACTGCCTGCCGAGTGCAGACACAGAGGTAGCCACAGCCGTGAACTACCGTACTGTACTGTGTCTGCAGCTAATATAGACTGGTTGATAAAGAGAAGATGTCTATGTAACTATGTATGTATAAAGAAGAATGAAAAAAATCCACGGTTAGGTGGTATTACAATTATGGACGGACTGCCTGCCGAGTGCAGAGACACAGAGGTAGCCACAGCCGTGAACTACCGTACTGTGTCTGCTGCGACTGGATGATAAATGATATAAAAAATATATATATATCACTACTGCAGCCGGACAGGTATATATTATATATTATATAATGACGGACCTGCTGGACACTGTCTGTCAGCAGAATGAGTTTTATTTTTATAGAATAAAAAAAAAAAAAACACACAAGTGAAGTCACACGACGAGTGTTTAACTTTTTCAGGCAATCACAATATAAGTATACTACTAACTATACTGGTGGTCAGTGTGGTCAGGTCACTGGTCAGTCACACTGGCAGTGGCACTCCTGCAGCAAAAGTGTGCACTGTTTAATTTTAATATAATATGTACTCCTGGCTCCTGCTATAACCTATAACTGGCACTGCAGTAGTGCTCCCCAGTCTCCCCCACAATTATAAGCTGTGTGAGCTGAGCAGTCAGACAGATATATAATATATATAGATGATGCAGCACACTGGCCTGAGCCTGAGCAGTGCACACAGATATGGTATGTGACTGACTGAGTCACTGTGTGTATCGCTTTTTTCAGGCAGAGAACGGATATATTAAATAAACTGCACTGTGTGTCTGGTGGTCACTCACTATATAATATATTATGTACTCCTGGCTCCTGCTATAACCTATAACTGGCACTGCAGTAGTGCTCCCCAGTCTCCCCCACAATTATAAGCTGTGTGAGCTGAGCAGTCAGACAGATATATATAATATTATATATAGATAATAGATGATGCAGCACACTGGCCTGAGCCTGAGCAGTGCACACAGATATGGTATGTGACTGACTGAGTCACTGTGTGTATCGCTTTTTTCAGGCAGAGAACGGATATATTAAATAAACTGCACTGTGTGTCTGGTGGTCACTCACTATATAATATATTATGTACTCCTGGCTCCTGCTATAACCTATAACTGGCACTGCAGTAGTGCTCCCCAGTCTCCCCCACAATTATAAGCTGTGTGAGCTGAGCAGTCAGACAGATATATATAATATTATATATAGATAATAGATGATGCAGCACACTGGCCTGAGCCTGAGCAGTGCACACAGATATGGTATGTGACTGAGTCACTGTGTGCTGTGTATCGCTTTTTTCAGGCAGAGAACGGATTATAAAGTAAACTGCACTGTCCTCACTAGTAAACTCTCTCCACTCAGTCTCTACACTTCTACAGTAACAGTACTCCTCCTAGTCAGCTCCAGTAAATCTCTCTCAGTCTCTTATAATCTAAATGGAGAGGACGCCAGCCACGTCCTCTCCCTATCAATCTCAATGCACGTGTGAAAATGGCGGCGACGCGCGGCTCCTTATATAGAATCCGAGTCTCGCGATAGAATCCGAGCCTCGCGAGAATCCGACAGCGTCATGATGATGTTCGGGCGCGCTCGGGTTAACCGAGCAAGGCGGGAAGATCCGAGTCGCTCGGACCCGTGAAAAAAAACATGAAGTTCTGGCGGGTTCGGATTCAGAGAAACCGAACCCGCTCATCTCTAGTTTCAACGCCAGCAGGGCGTCTTTTTCCAAAAAGGTATATATGACTTTTATTTGTGTAGCTATTTTGCCCAGTACTGAAAGCCATTGCTACATTGTTATTGCGGTGAGTGACAAGGGCCAGGACATTTTATGAAAATCAAGTTCCTTAAGACCCCACTTTGCCTGAGTTTAATAAAGGACTTAGGGGTCTATTCATGAAGCAGTAAAAAGAGTAGAGAAGTGAGCCTGTGAAGAAGTTGCCCATGTCAACCAATCAGCTGCTCTATACAGTTGTATAGTATGCAAATTATAAATGTTACTTCAATGCTGATTGGTTGCCATGGGCAACTTCTACACTGCCTCACTTCTCCATACTTTTCACTGCTTCATGACTAGACCTCTAAGGCCCCTGTGAATTATAGGCAATTATAGGCACTACTTCCGCGTATAGCGGAAGTAGTGCCTATGTTCAAAAAGGAAAGTAAAGCTGAACCAGGTAATTATAGACCAGTTAGTCTTACATCTATAGTGGGGAAAGTATTGGAAGGTATTCTAAGAGATAGTATTCAGAAGTTCCTTGAAGTCAATAAGGTCATTAAAAGGAATCAACATGGGTTTATGAAGGACAGATCCTGTCAAACCAACTTACTTGGCTTTTATGAAACAGTAAGCGCAAACCTAGATCAGGGTAAAGACGTGGATGTAATCTTTTTAGACTTTGCCAAAGCGTTCGATACTGTACCACACATGAGACTTATCTACAAGCTACAAGAATCAGGGCTAGGAAGCACAATATGCACTTGGGTCAAAAACTGGTTAGATAATAGGGAGCAGCGCGTTGTGGTTAATGGATATTTTTCAACTTGGACTGAAGTGCTAAGTGGTGTGCCGCAAGGCTCAGTATTAGGACCGCTATTGTTCAATATTTTCATTAACGACCTAACAGAAGGTCTAGAGAGCATGGTGTCAATTTTTGCAGATGATACCAAATTGTGTAAGGCTATAAATACAGAGGAGGATGCCGAGTCTCTTCAGAACGACTTAGTTAAATTAGAAGCATGGGCAGCCAAATGGAGAATGCGCTTCAACACAGACAAGTGTAAGGTAATGCACTGTGGTAACAAGAACAAAAATTACACCTACCTACTAAATGGGGTAAAATTAGGGGATTCTGTACTGGAAAAGGACTTAGGTGTCCTCATAGATAGCAAGCTAAGCAGTAGTACCCAAAGTAGGACTGCAGCAAAGAAGGCTAATAAGATATTAGCATGCATAAAACGGGGTATTGATGCTAGGGACGAGAGTATTATACTCCCGTTATATAAATCACTAGTGAGGCCACACCTTGAATACTGTGTACAATTCTGGGCACCGTACTACAAAAAGGATATCCTGGAGCTAGAAAAGGTACAGAGGAGGGCGACCAAACTAATTAAGGGCATGGAGACGATGGAATACAAGGAAAGGCTTGAAAGACTAGGCATGTTTACATTGGAAAAGCGGAGACTAAGAGGGGATATGATCAACATCTACAAATATATAAGGGGACAATACACAGAGCTTGCGCGGGACCTGTTTTTGGTTAGATCAACACAGAGGACTCGTGGACACTCGCTCAGGTTAGAGGAGAGGAGATTCCGCACAATACGTCGTAAAGGCTTTTTCACGGTAAGGACAATACGTGTTTGGAATTCCCTGCCCGAGGGAGTTGTAATGGCGGAATCTGTCAACACCTTTAAGAATGAGTTAGATAAATTCCTAATGGATAAGGATATCCTGGGGTATGGTGCATAGTCATGCATTATAGTTACTATAAATAGGGATAAAATGCAACGGCTGACAGCAGCATCAGTCAGAAATTTTAGTCAAATCATCATGCATAGGAGACCACAAATAGGTTGAACTCGATGGACAATTGTCTTTTTTCAACCTCAGATACTATGTATGTTACTATGTTTAACATTTAAGTCATCATGTGACAATACTGTTGATGGCAATTTTCTTGTATATGTATATCTGTTAAATTATCTTTAACTATACTATAACTATATTTTAACTATACTGGCATAAGATTCTAGTAAAAATGCAGACGATAGGCCATTTTCTTATCTGCTCACAGTCCTGGCAGAATCCAACACAGCAAATAACACCAAAGACAGGGGGAGATTTATCAAAGCTTGGAGACAGATAAAGTGGAGAGGAAAAATGGGGACATTTACTAAGTAGTGATAAGAGCGGAGAAGTGAGCCAGTGGAGAAGTGCCCATGGCAACCAAACAGCACTGATGTAACATCTATAATTTGCATACTATAAAATTATACAGAGGCTGCTGATTGGTTGATGGGGCAACTTCTCCAATGGCTAACTTCTCCGCTCTTATCACTGCTTAGTAAATGTCCCTCTAACTAATCAGCTTCTGTCATTTTACAGGCTGTGTTTAAAAAATTACAGAAGTTGTTTGGTTGGCACTTTATTTCTCTCCACTATATCTCTCTCCAAACTTTGGTAAATCTCCTCCATACTCCTCACAGGTTAGCCCAAGCACTAGCCAGAGGGAACACAAAGGACTTGTGTGTGTCCAGCTATAGGCCAGGCTTGACAGCATTAACCTGCCAAAAATATGGAGCATTATGTGCGGCTGCTTGCTGTTCATCACGGTCACAAGGGAGGTAGAACAATGGATCCACAAACATTGGCCTGTACAGTCATGTCTCTAGTAAAGCTTATCTTGTCAGTTAATGTGGGTTTTCTCTACTGTATTTGTGGGATCATGGGCAGCCCCCGCTGTGACCTAGCCACCCTAGACTCCAAAGATTGTAGTCATGAGAGCCTAGCTGAGGGAAATTGCATTAGGTTAGGTAGTAAAACTGTTATGGTAATGCAGCACTGTTATGACAAGGGCAATAAAGTCAATAATTTGCTAGATAACTAATTATAGGGTAAAACTAATCAGTCAAGGACATAAAATAGCAGAGATGTTCAGCAATTATTATTTTAAGCTGTATAACTTAGCAGAAATATCTGCAAACGCACCTCAAACATTTATCACTCTATAGGAATATTTACAATCATATAACCTTCCCAGAATTACCTTCCATGCATTATACTCCCTTACTGAACCTACTCAAGAAGAGCTCATGTCCTATTTTTATTATAATGATTGTCAGACAATTTGCTTTATTGCCTCCTATGGTTGGATTGCTCAATGCTTCTATAGAAGGTGAAAGACATGCCTGATACTCCCATAATTCATTTGAATTCTAATTTAAACATCTGTACCTAATTCAAGGGAAACAATAGATGTCAATGTTTATCTTTTTAAAACAGAATCAATGAGACCACTGTAATAATTTTAGAAACTTGTTTAGTGATTTACATTTAAAACATTGAAGCATAAGGTTTTCAAGGAGAGTTTGGGGTCATGCACGATTGTGCAGTTGTATATATGCCTATTAGAAGAGTGAATATTGTGTATATGTGCACTGTGCTTGTTCCGTCTCTGAGCATACAGTACGTTAGTACAGAAGATGCAGATTAATATCTCCACTTGCTGATGAGGAGATGTAGCTGGGCTGTAACAGGGCATCATGTAGACAAATTCAATAAGGACATGTAGATGCATACAACTCTGCATATGGGTGAGTAATGAGTATACACATTCATTTCCATATACGCAATACAGGAGCCTATACGGCTGATTTGCATTCAACTCTGCATATGGGTGAGTATACACATTCATTTCCATATACGCAATACAGGAGCCTATACGGCTGATTTGCATTCAACTCTGCATCAAGCTATTTAGGAGCAGGGGGGCTGGAAGTGGGGTGGCTGTGAAACTATAAGGATCAGAACAAACACCCCTCTGGGCTCACTCTACGAGGGAGTAGCTGCGCGCTAGGAGTGATCCAGCCTTCTCTCTCATGTGGTTTCCCCACACAGATCACCTAAACCTCAGAATAAGCTAGTTTAGGGTTCAGATTATTATTCCTTTTTATTTACTTGAAGTCAATTTATACATTCCATAATGTATGTCTTTATCTGTTTTCTTTATAGCGTAACCCTGGAGATATTTTCTCAATAGCTACTAAAAATGTATCAGCATTATCTCTTTGCTCTATGAATTCACGTGCCTGGAGATGTCCATGCTACATACAGTATGTGTAATAACTGTGGATTTTTAAGTGTGATGTAAGTGTCTGGTGATCGCAAGAGCACTATTCCAATACTCTTCATGGTGACATTTGTGATAGAAGGACTTCCAGGTTTATGACCAGGAATCCTTCTGCGCTGTGTGTCAAGTGATCCCTCTCAGGGGAGTATGCATAAAGAAACCCATATTCTTCTATAGGGTAATGCCTTCTAAAGATGGCTTTGCCCACCACATCCAAGATCTGGAATTTATAGCATGCACACAGCATCTATTCACTGACAGAGAGGGACAGGGGGGCATGGTCAGAAGATCATAGAGGGCTGTTCATGCTCCCTTAGTGATAAAAATGGGGGCATGGCTCACAGTCAGGCACTTCCCATGAGGCCATATCTACTAGCCATGAGGTCATGCACCCTACTTCGGGCACGCACCATATGTCCATCCTCAAACAATCTATAAGTTTAGAGGTATGCAGTATGCACAGCAAGTTGCTCTCCCCAAGTTTATGAAGGAATACATAAACGTTAATGGCTCTAGTGCAGTATTTTGCAATAAACATCAATATTATCTGATTGAGTTTCTTGGAATATAAATTTTATTTATTTTTATATTTATTTTTTACCATGATTTAACCACTGAAGGAAATAAGGAGTCTGCATGAAGCCTTGATTTCGGGCTGCTGCCTAACTTGTGAATCACTAGTGCTTACAAATATAGGGGCTGAGTTGGACAAAAAGTGTCTGTGTTTGCGTGATCCATTGGTAGCCAGATTTACTACCTTATGCTAATAAGCGTTTCTCTAGGACTATTGTACGAATTTGAGCATCTTCTAGTAGGAGGCCGCTCCACCTGTTTTTCTGTCCAACCATTATTATTAGCTTCTGCACTTGCACCATCCCCATGCTAGTTGCAAGAGACTCATCAGAACCAGACTCCCCTTCTCCATACACACTACTCAAAATAGAACGGACCTCTAGCTACTGTATACACCCATGACACTCTAGGACACCTCTACAGTTCAAAGTCACATTGACTTTACCCAGTTATCACCCTGAAAAACTAATTTCATGCAAAGGGCAGGATGACGTACGCATCATATCCATAATGTAATACATTACACTTATCGCGTCATACTGGCATTAAAAACACTGGTACGTATGTACCAAGAAATGTGATTAGTATCGCAAATGACAGCTCTCCTGATATCAGCAGTCCTTTGTGATCACATGATGTCCGGGTTTAGGACCCAGGAGTCCTTTTACATATGCTCAGTGTGACAAGTATCCCTCTCAGAGGGAAAAGCTATAAGATGTGCGTAAGCTTCTATTGGGTAACACCATCTAAAGATGTCATTAACTCGTTACCCACCAGGTGTTCCGGAGCTTGGTACATATCCGATTTCTGTTCAAATCAAAATTGTCCGGACATATGCAATAATGCGTAACTTCTTTTCAGCACTTGTGCTGAATGCTAAAACTCACTATTTGCAAATGTGAAAAAGGAGGCATCCAACCCCAAAGTTAATAGGCTCTAATTTTGCTGGTCCCGGCACTGGCTAGATTTAAAGCCAGGTTGTTTTTGCCTTAAAACTAATTGCTGCTTTTAATCTAGCAACTACTGTATCTGGCAAGTTGGAGCTTATTACATTTGGAGTTAGAGGTCCTATTTACCCTAAAATTACCATTTATGTATTATTTATTAATAGTTTCTTATACAGCGCAGCAAATTCTGTTGTGCTTTGCATTTTAAATATGCAGTGATAAAACAAGTCTGGGCAATAATAGACAGACATGGAGGTAGAAAGGCCCCCTCGCAAGCTTACAGTCTATAGGGATGTAGGCTTGGATACACAAGGATAGGTGCTATCTACTGTATAGCAAAATGGTCCACCAAAGGTTGCAAAGGTTCTTGGTGGGCTGTACTATATGGTCACACAGCATTGGACGTAACTGGGGATGTAATTGGATTGGAAAGTTTATAAAAGTTATATGGACAGTTTCGGAATTTGCTAAGCTTACCTGAAGAGGTGAGTTTTTAAGGAACACTTGCTTGAAGATTTGGAGACTAGAGTCTTAATGTGCATGAGAGGGCATTCCACAGGGTGGGTGCAGCCCGAAGTAGGTCCTGCAATCGTGCATGGAAACAAATAATGAGTGTGGATGAGAGACGTAGATCTTGTGAAGAGCGAACAGGTCAGGTTGGGGAGATGTTTTGAGAGAAGTGAAGAGATGTACATTGGTGTAGCTTGGTTAATGGCCTTGCATGTGATTAAAATTATTTTATATTGAATACAGTAGAATACAGGTAACCAATGGAGGGACTGAAAATGTGGATCCATGACGATGAACATCTCGTGTGAAAGATTAACCTTTCAGGTGCATTCAGATTGGATTGTAGTGGTGAAATTTTCTGTTTGGTGAGACTTTCGCAATATTCAATGTGGGAGATCATGAGAGCATGGAGTTTTCGCAGTGTTTTCAGTAAGTTATGGTTTTATTTTGGATATATTTTTTTAGATGCATGTAACATGATTTCGAGACAGATTGAATGAGGGGTACAAAGGAAAGTTAAGAGTCAAGGATGACACCTAGGTAGCGAGCTTGTAGGGTAGGATTGATTGTTGAGTTCTTAACTTTGATAGAGATATTCGGTTAGTAGCTACTATTGGTAGGTGGAAATATAATCAATTCTCTTTTGGAAATATTAAGTTTGAGGTGTCGAGATGATATCCAAGATGAAACAGGAAAAAGGCATTCAGTGACATGAACCAGTACAAATGGTGACATGTTTGGGGAGGAAAGGTAGATTTGAGTGACATTCATGTACAGATGATACTGAAATTCAAACAAGCTGATTAGTATGCCAAGAGATATGGTATAAATTGAGAAAAGTAGGGGAGCTATGACTGAGCCTTACGGTACTCCAATGAATAGAGGTAGCGAAGAGGAGTTTTATTCAGAGAAGCAGACACTGAAAGAGCGATTAGAAAGGTAGGATTAGAACCAAGAATTAGCTTTGTCCTGAAGACCTAGGGATTGTAGTGTTTGTATGAGCAGATAGTGGTCAACAGTGTCAAAAGCAGCAGAGAGATGTAGAAGAATATGAAATGAGTAATGGCTTTTAGACTTAGCAGTGACCAGATCATTCACCACTTTAGTCAGTGCTGTCTCTGTATTGGAAATAAAAGCCTGATTGAAGTGAGTCCAATAAGTTGTGTGAGTTAAGAAAATGTGTGAGGTGAATGTAGGCAAGTCTCTCAAGTAGCTTGGAGGGGCATGGGAGCTGAGAGATGGGACAGTAGTTTGAGAAAGAGTTGGGGTCAGTTTTAGTTTTTTAAGAATTGGAGAAATCACTGCATGCATGAACAGTGAAGGAAAGACAGATTTTAGTTAAGGTTGGTATGAGCACAGGAGACAAAGCTTTACTTATTTGTGAGGGTATAAGATCAAGAAGAGATGTAGTAGAGTAGAAGGATGAGAAGAAAGTTGATACTTAATCTTCATTTGTGGAATCAAATTAAGAGAAGTTGCCAGAGGGTTCAGTTAGAGAATTGAGATGGTCACTCACTGAGGAAGAGTATACCATTTCATCTCAGATATTATCAATCTTGTCCTTGAAGTAGGTCTTGCACATTGACAGTGGCTGGTGGTTTGGGTGAGGGAGGGTTGAGAAATGATTTAAATGTATTAAAAAGTCACTTAGGGTTAGAGGTTTGTCAGCGATGAGAGTTTGGAAATATGTTAATTTGGCAGTGTCCATGGCATTACAAAAGGAATGGTAGATAGTCCTAAACGTGCAGAAGTCGCATGGAGTACGAGATTTATGCACTGATGTTTAACTTTACCTGACAATTTTTGTAGGTGTCTTGTTAATTTAGAGCACCATAGTTGACACATAGGCCTACATGGAGTGCACTTGGTAGCTGGCACCACTTTATGAAGTGCTAATTCTAGAGTTTGGTTCAGCCATCTCAGGAGAAGTGAATACATGAATAGGTGAGAGCAGTTGTTGCAGAGAGGTGGGACATTCTTGAAAATTGTGTTAATATTTTTGTGGGTTTGAGGAGGATTGGAGGACATCAGTGACATTGAGTTTGAGATAATGGAGGAGAACATGCAGGTGATAATGTGATCTGAGATAGGGAAAGGAGTGTGTCACATCTGAGGGTTGGGTGTGGCTTGGGTAGGCGTGTGAGGCTGGAGCGTGGAGGAAGCATGAAGGCTTGATCCAGCTCCTACTCATGTAATTTGAAATGAGGTGTGCACAGTAGGAACTGTGAGGAGAATCCTTGGTGCTCTAGCAATGGCTGGCCCAAAGGTGTGAATGAATAAAAGAAATAACTTTACTGTGCAGGAAAGTCTTTGACTTGAATCCCAGCAGACAGTGGTGACTGGAAAAAGGAACAAGCTGAGATTACTGGAACTGAGCTAGAGCAGAGTAGATTGCAGGAATAGTGGGTGAACAAGATCCGCATAGACAACTACAATGTAGGCAACTTCTTTAGCTGGTTCTGGCTTGGCAACTGTAATGGAGAAGTCTTGGAGACCAAACTGGAACCAGATAGATAACTGCATTGGATCTGGGATGACAGCTGGATTGGAGCCAAAAACTCCTGTGACTGGTATTGGACTGGAAACTGGTATGTAGAGACTGTGGAGACCAGACTGGCACCAAAAAGGTGACCGTGCTGGAACTGGATAGGTGACCATACTGGAACTGGATAGGCAACTGAGCTAGAATCAGGCTGGGATTAAAGAGCTGAGTTTCTGTATCAAACAGGCTGGATTATTATTATTATTATTATTATTATTATTATTATTATTATTATTATTATTACTACCAGTTATTAATATAGGCCCTCATTCTGAGTTGATCACAGCAGCAAGTTTGTTAGCAATTGGGCAAAACCATGTGCACTGCAGGGGAGGCAGATATAACATGTGCAGAGAGAGTTAGATTAACCCATGACCTCAGTGTTGTGTGGCAATAATGCTAACCATTACACCATCCGCACTGCCCCTGGATCTGGTGAGCAGTGGAGAAGCAGAGGCATTAGATAACCAGACTGGAACTTGATTTGATGGACTGGAATCTTACTAACACCTTAGTTTCAGGGAACTCAGCACAAAGCTGCATTCACTGAATCACTGACATTGTACTGGTAATTGGGAATGGCCAGGAAGCTACCTTTATAGATATAAATGTCCTCTGATTGGTCACTGAGGTCAGCTGACTAAGAACAGTGATCAGAGTGACGTACAACAATCAGGTGCCTGCTTCCAACTTCGCTACACCCATGTCTACATTTTCGAGGGAACTCTGGCTGGAGGAAGCTGGCCTGAATGCAGGGAAGGTGGAGAGTGAGCAGAGCCTGCAATCAGCATGTATGTGTGGTGAATGCTGTGAAGTGGCAACATGGGACGGCCCCAGCATCCGCCGGGAGCGATGCCCAGATGTAGATCTCAGCGCCACCTAGGAGTAGCATGTAGGCACACTGTGAGTGTTAGGGAATTCAGAAACTGAGCAGTCTGGTAAATACAAGATCAAGGCAGTGGCCCTTCTGATGAGTAGAGGAGTCAGTCCATTGGTAGAGACGAAGATAGAACTTTAAAAAGAGTAGTTTAGAGGCATGAGCGGCAGATTTCTGACTATCAATAGCGATATTGAAATCACCCATGATGATGGTGAAGATGTTAGAGGATAGGAATTGAGGGAGCCAGGCATACAAATCTTACAGAAATTGTTTGGGTTGTCCAGGTGGGCGATAGCTGACCCACAGAGAGAAAGGAGTGTAAATCCTGATAGAATGTATTTCAAATGATGTGAATGTGAGTGATGGAACCTG
The DNA here is from genome assembly GCF_028390025.1 of Pseudophryne corroboree. Classification (NCBI taxonomy): domain Eukaryota; kingdom Metazoa; phylum Chordata; class Amphibia; order Anura; family Myobatrachidae; genus Pseudophryne; species Pseudophryne corroboree. Next base: position 360,953,155 of record NC_086452.1, read on the forward strand.
TAATAGAACTGTGTATGTGAAAGATTGGGATAGTAATATTCCAACCGCACCTCCTTTACTGTTACCAGGCCTGGAGGTGTGTGTGAAGAGGAGACCCCCTTTTGACAGTGCTGCAGGGGAGGCTGTGTCTGATTGTGCCAGCCATGTTTCGGTTACAGCCAATAGGTTGAGGTTGTTAGATATGAAGATGTGATGGATGGATATTAATTTGTTACAAACAGATTGTGCATTCCATAAGGCACATTTTAGAGATTTGGAAGGTGATTGGAGACAGTGATGTTTTTGAGGTTATGTGAATTTATATATTGCTGTAAATCAGGTGAATTTCAGGGGACAAGTGGTTGGGGCACAGATTTGGTGAAATGTCACCAGATAATAGTAAATACATAGTAAATACATAGTTTCTGAGGTTGAAAAAAAGACAATTTGTCCATCGAGTTCAATCCATTTGTGGTCTCCTACACTGTAATATTTTTAGGACTAATTTTATCTGTTGTGAATGTCGGCCATTGTGTTTATTTCTCTTTGTTAACTATAGTGCTTGATCTACCCACCTTAACCCTTTACATCCTTATCTATTAGGAATTTATCTAGCCCATTCTTAAAAGTATTGACTGAGTCTGCCATTACTACTCTCTCAGGCATGGAATTCCAAACACATATTGTCCTTACTGTGAAGAAACATTTTCGCCTCTGTGTGTGAAATCTCTTCTCCAACCTAAGTGGATGTCCACGTGTCCTCTGTGTCAATCTTATCAAAAACTGATACTCCGCAAGCTCTGTGTATTGTCCACTTATATATTTGTAAATGTTAATCATGTCTCCTCTTAATCTTCTCTTTTCCAGTGTAAACATGCCTAGCCTAGCAAGCCTTTCCTCGTATTCCAGCGTCTCCATCCCCTTAATCAGTTTGGTTGCCCGCCTCTGAACCTTTTCAAGTTCCAGGAGATCCTTTTTGTAGTATGGTGCCCAAAAAAGTGCAAAGTATTCAAGATGTGGCCTTACTAGGAATTTATACTATAGGAGTATAACACTCTCATACCTTGCATCAGTTCCCCGCTATATATGTGCTAATACCTTGTTTGCCTTCTTTGCTGCAATCCTACTTTGGGTACTGCTGCTAAGTTTGTTTTCTACAGTATGTGAACACCTAAGTCTTATTTCAGTACAGAATCCTATAGTTTTACCCCATTTAGTATGTAGGTGCTATTTTTTTCCTTGCTACCAAAGTGCAATACCTTACTTTTGTCTGTATTGAACCTCGTTCTCCATTTTGCTGCCCATGTTTCCAGTTTAAATAAATCATTCTGAAGAGCCTCAGCATCTCCCTCCAAATTTATAACCTTACACAGTTTGGTATCATCTGCAAAAATTGACACCATGCTCTCTAGACCTACTGCTAGATCATTTATGAAAATGTTGTAACAATACTGGTCCAAATACAGACCATTGTGGCATACCACTTAGTACTTCAGTCCAATTTGCCACAACTCGCTGCTCCCTATTATCTAACCAATTTCTAACCCAAGTGCATATTATACTCCCTAGCCCCAGTTCTTGTAACTTATAGATAAGTCTCATGTGTGGTACTGTGTTGAAAGCTTTAGCAAAGTCTTAAAAGATTACATCCTCCTCTTTACCCTGTTCTAGGTTCACGCTGTTTCATAAAAGCCTATTAAGTTTGTTTGACATGATCTATCCTTCACAAATCCATGTTGGTTCCTATTAATAACCTTATTGGCTTCAAGGAACTTCAGTATACTATCCCTTAAAATACCTTCCAGTACTTTCCCCAATATAGATGTAAGACTCACTGGTCTCTAGTTACCCGGTTCAGATTTACTTCCCTTTTTGAATATCAGCACTATTTCCACTATATGCCAGTCTTTGGTAAACATGCCTGATGTAAGTGAGTCATTGAAGATCAAAAATAGTGGTCTTGCTAGTTCAGAGTGTAATCCCATGAGAACCCGTGGGTGAATTCTGTCGGGACCGGGTGATTTATTAATCTTATTTTTTTTAATCGGTCACAGACTACTTCCTCACTTAAATAAGCACTTAGTAGTGGGACATTATTGTTGCTTAGGTTATGTGTTAATCCCGCCATTTGGTCCTCTCTTGTGACTACAGATGAGAATGAATAATAGAAGCAGGAAAGAGCTACAAATATACTTGTAGGAGGTTTGTGAATGTTTTTATGGTGACAGGTTGTGGATGTTATTGTCAGTGTATAAATATAAGTAGAATCTTATTAGTGTTAATAAGAGGAGTAGAATATTGAGGCAGCAATGTGTGTACAGAGGGTGAGATTAAGGGAGAATGGAGGATGTCATTTCTTTTAAGAAAATACCATGGAGTGAAATGAAGAAAAGCTATTTTTGTGTTTTGAATAAAACTAAAGTGATTTAAGCTTAGAGTGTAATGAAGTTACAGTTGTTAAAGGTAAGTGTTCAAATACCTGTTTACTGGTGTTGTTCAGCTGTTTATTTTCAAACACTTAGGGCTGAATTCATTTAGCAGTGATAAGCCATTTTGTAAGACAAATCGCAAATTTACAGCAAATTGCAAACAGTGCCTTTTCAATTGTCCGTGAAAAAGGAGTCACACTAAGTTTACCACAAATTTCAATTCACGACTTCTGAGCAGGTGAAAAGTTGGGGAAAATCCCTCTTAAGTTAAAAATGACTATACTTGGTTCAGAACCCCTGGGACACCCCCCTGAATGACTAATTAGGCACATAGATATTTTTAGTTATTTTTAATGGCCAATAATAACATTACATTTTTTAAGGTGAAAACGTGCAAAATTATGGAAATGTGGTACCATTTATAAGACAGGTATATTGGGATGCTTTATGAGTCTCTTTACACTTGCATATGGGAAAAAAAAAATCTTTTTGGGAACTTTTTTTAAAGTGGCAGAAATGACCTAAATATATACTGTACTTATATACCCATTTTTATGTACCCCAAATTTAACTTTAGTGCTTATTTTGATATAAAATACTTGAATTTCTAAAAAATTTTCACTTTAAAAAAAAATGCATATAACAGCCATTTAAACCAATTTAATTAACTGAAATACTTTTATTAAAACCAATAATAAACTTCAATACTGTTATCTGATGTTAGTTTAGCTTTTTTTTGGTGGGGGGGGGGGTAGGAGCAGATTCACCCACTTTTCACTTTTCACTGCTGGCAACGATCTTCATGGTGATCCCTTTTTCACAAATTTGCAATTGAATAGGCAAGTTGCAGGAGCATGCATACCCACAAGAAGCCAATTTTTGTGGCAAAAAGTTGCAAAAACCACGAAAATGGCAATCACAGTAAAATGCCATGATTTTGTGGCTAACTGAATTTGGCCCTTAGAGTAATGAACAATTTGTGCATGTGAATACACCCTGGGGGTCATTCAGAACTGTTCACTGGACTGCTAATTTTGCTGTCCTGCATTCAGATAGTCGCCACCTCCAGGGGGAGTGTATATTCGCCATGCAAGGGTGCAATCCTATGTGTATCCTGAGCTGCTAAAATCCACTTTGTGCAGTCTCTGCGCAGCCCAGGACTTACTCTTACAGTGCGATCACATCAGGCCAGAGCTGACGTCAGACACACTCCCTGAAAATGCTTGGACATGCCTGCGTTTTTCCAGACAATCCAAGTAAATGGTCAGTAACCACATGCAAATGGCTTCCTCCTGTTATTCACCTTGCGAATGCCCGTGCAATCTGATTTTCGTACCATTCCGTTGCTGACCAACGATGCACTTTGTTGCCGTCCGACACACGTGCATGCGCAGTTAGTACCTGATTGCCCGCTGTGCAAAAACGCACAGCAACAATCAGATCTGAATGACCCGCCTTGATCAGCAAAGCTGACCCAAGATTGCATCTAAAGGAATACTATGGCTTTATTAATATAGGCTACCAGGGGGGCAAATATTGAGCTGATGAAAAGTGATAGGTTACACTGTATTTGTCTATGCAAACAACAGCCCAGTATGCCTTCATTAACTATGCATCACTGCCCAAAATTTTAAGTACAAGTATTTACAATTGCAAGCAAATCATGATTGTAAGAGTGAGGATTGCAGGGTGATAGATATGTACATACCTTAGAAGTTGCAAAGAAGTTCATCTGTAGTTGTATTAGTTGGTAGATGTTTCTCTATCAGTTTTCATCCAGTTTAAGTCCAGGCTGTAGTTATTAAATTGTAAGCTCCAAACTTTGAATTCTTCATACGTGCTATATCAGCCAATGGCTTATTTTGCCTCCAATCCCCTAATAAGTAGAGCTACAAACATGTGCTTGGATGTTCACTGATTGGGACTGCCTCAATACCCAACAGCAACTGAAGAGGTACGCAATAAAAACTAAAATAAACAAATGTGAGATGGGAGGATACCATCACAGATTCACCAAAAAACAAACAAACATACAAACAAACAAACATAAATCAGGCTTATAAAAATAATTTCACATTACCTAAAGAATGCAGTGATGTTATTCAATGCAGTGCTTATTTAGAGAAAGAAATACATTACTTTAAGAATGGAGCTGAAGTATTAAACCTGGCGATTATAACGGTGAAAATCTTCTGAAAAATTCATCTTCAACACTTTCAACACTCAATATTAATTTTCCCCTTCTCATGTATTTACTTTTAGGTGATGCATCAGTTTGCATCCATAGTGGGTTGAGCATGACTGCACCCGGAAGCAGTCAGGTCCGCAGCTAGGTTTACTGACCGAGCCATTAAAATCCAACATATAAAATAGAATGGCTGCTTACAGCACCGTAACGAAAATGAATCCAGATGCATGATTGCATTTATTATAACATATACTACGGTACCCCTCACTAATCCCAATGAAACCAAGCAGCATCTGCATGTCATGCGTCCTGTAACCCTAATGACAGCATCTACCATGTTACAAATTGCACATGCTGTTGTCCACACACTTGACGATTCATTTGCTTTTTACAACAACAGTTGTGAAGGATCACATTAGCATAGAGATGTACTGCATGAGTAAAACACATTTTCATTAATCATATACGTTATATTTACGATTTACTACTACTATCATTTACACTAGGTTACACAAGTTTATGTGTGAATTGAGTCCTGTTAGGAGAAAAAGTGCTATATAAATAAAATAATAATAATAATAATAATAATAATAATTATTATTATTATTATTATTATTATTAGTTTATAGTTCTAGTTAAGAAATTTGGTAGTAGGGCAGTTTAATGCAGCTTGATGTGGAGTTTCAATATGACTGTGAACCTGAAATGTTTTTTGGTAATGAAGTGTATTCATCTCCTATTAAATCTAGGCCAAGGCGGTTACACTAAAAAAGCTGGAGAGCTTCCAGCATTGGTTAGCTAAAATTGCACATGGGTTTCTGTCATACTGCAGCTTCCTTCCATGCAGCACAGAGCAATGTATCTGGCTCAGCTAGTGTGAGGCTTTTTTGGCTCTCCATCATATACTGCGGTTATTTAAAAATAGTAAGTTTTGGCTCATGCTCCAGACTGCTGTTACTTACCCTGTGTAATCTGCTATGGTCTATCCCATCCGTCTATTGCAACAGTGAGAGCCGTTAAGCACATGGTCCCACTGGGTAAGTCAAGCTCAGCACAGATCATAGGGGATGTTTGTGGTCAGGATCCCCGCATTGGGGATCCTGACAATCAGAATACAGATATCGGGATCCCAATGGACAGAATCTCAGTGGATCCTGATGGTAAGCACTGGGGTTAGGGTTAGACTCTAGGGGGAGGGATAGGGTTTGGCTGCCGGGGATAGGGGGGTTAGGGTTAGGCTGCTAGGGGAAGTTCGGGTTATGCTGTGGGGGGTAGGTTTAGGCTGCAGGAGGGGGCGGTTAGGGTTAGGCTGTGGGAGGGGTGGGTTAGGACTCGGAGTAGGGTACAAATACTTACCGGGATCTGTCGGGTTTTGAAAATAATGATGCTGCTGTCGGCAATCTGATGGTCAGCATAGTGAGTGTTAGGATTTCGATTCCAACCCGGTCGTAGTCAATTATATAACTTATTAGTAAAAGGGACCCATATGACGAAGTCTCCTCTTCCCCCACCCCAAGTCCACCACACCCCCACTTTGTTTCACTCCACCCCTCTATCTGCTCCGTCAACCCCCCGCCCTTTCCATTCCAACCCCGTCCTGTGGTCCATCTTGCCCATATACCCTATTTCTGGTACCCAGCAGGTTCTCCTCCTCTCCAAGGTCTGTCACACCTACCTTACACGCGCGACCCATTTTTTTCAGTAGGGACATAAGACACATGCCTCATGGGGAAGGAGGCCTTGGGTTCGAATCCCGGGTATGTCAGCATCTTAAAATATAATAAAGGACAGTGTGACTAAATAACAAAGAAATCTCAAGTTGAGTTCATGAATGTTGCATAGGTATTAGCGACAGAAGGGGTCAGGAGATGCTGGGCTTCAAATAGGGAGGAAGCTGCAGTGAAAGTAATTAAAACAGATATTTGACAAGCACCACTAACAGCGCACCCTCACCTGAAGCAATATGTGCAGACCCACCGCACACCCCTAGTTACGGACCTGGTGGGTGGTGCGTGTCTCTGTTCCCACTATGCATGCATGTTGGATATGGGACAGACCTTTTTGCATTCAAGTAACAATATTTGTTCAGTACATTTGGTTAATATTGAAAAACAAAGAGATTTGCAGTCTTTAAAACCTGTAATGGACAATAGGTAGCAGTGTCCCATAGCCAATTGGAAGCAAAGTGCCGATGCACTCTAAAAAGGGTAGCATGGAGAGAATACATGAGTGCATCACCTATGCATAACAGATTTGTCTGTGAATGTCAGTTCTATCATATCCGAAATGCTGTTATTGATCACCAGATTCCCAGCAAAGTTAATTGATAAAAATGAATGTTAAAAATAAGAATTTACTCACCGGTAATTCTATTTCTCGTAGTCCGTAGTGGATGCTGGGTACTCCGTAAGGACCATGGGGAATAGACGGGCTCCGCAGGAGACTGGGCACTCTAAAAGAAAGATTAGGTACTATCTGGTGTGCACTGGCTCCTCCCTCTATGCCCCTCCTCCAGACCTCAGTTAGGGAAACTGTGCCCGGAAGAGCTGACACTACAAGGAAAGGATTTGGAATCCAGGGTAAGACTCATACCAGCCACACAAATCACACCGTACAACTTGTGATAACTATACCCAGTTAACAGTATGAATAACAACTGAGCCTCACTGAACAGATGGCTCATAACAATAACCCTTTAGTTAAGCAATAACTATATACAAGTATTGCAGAAAATCCGCACTTGGGACGGGCTCCCAGCATCCACTACGGACTACGAGAAATAGAATTACCGGTGAGTAAATTCTTATTTTCTCTGACGTCCTAGTGGATGCTGGGTACTCCGTAAGGACCATGGGGATTATACCAAAGCTCCCAAACAGGCGGGAGAGTGCGGATGACTCTGCAGCACCGCATGAGCAAACTCAAGGTCCTCCTCAGCCATGGTATCAAACTTGTAGAATTTTTCAAACGTGTTTGACCCCGACCAGGTAGCAGCTCGGCAAAGTTGTAATGCCGAGACCCCTTGGGCAGCCGCCCAAGAAGAGCCCCCTTCCTCGTGGAATGGGCTTTTACTGATTTAGGATGCGGCAGTCCAGCCGCAGAATGTGCAAGTTGAATCGTGCTACAGATCCAGCGAGCAATAGTCTGCTTAGAAGCAGGAGCACCCAGCTTGTTGGGTGCATGCAGGATAAACAGCGAGTCAGTATTTCTGACTCTAGCCGTCCTGGAAACATAGATTTTCAGGGCCCGGACTACATCCAGCAACTTGGAGGCCTCCAAGTCCCGAGTAGCCGCAGGCACCACAATAGGTTGGTTCAAATGAAACGCTGATACCACCTTAGGAAGAAATTGGGGACGAGTCCTCAATTCTGCCCTGTCCCTATGGAAGATCAGATAAGGGCTTTTACATGACAAAGCCGCCAATTCTGACACACGCCTAGCCGAAGCCAAGGCCAAATATATATATGACCACTTTCCACGTGAGATACTTCAACTCCACGTTCTGAAGTGTCTCAAAACAATGTGATTTTAGGAAATCCAACACTACGTTGAGATCCCAAGGTGCCACTGGAGGCACAAAAGGGGCTGAATATGCAGCACTCCCTTAACAACGTCTGAACTTCAGGCAGCGTCTTTCCTAGCCTTTAACAGCGTAGGAATCACTTCATCTGGAACGCCCTTTTCCGTTAGGATCCGGCGTTCAACCGCCAAGCCATCAAACGCAGCCGCGGTAAGTCTTGGAACAGACAGGGCCCCTGCAGTAACAGGTCCTGTCTGAGAGACAGAGGCCATGGGTCCTCCGAGATCATTTCTTGTAGTTCTGGGTACCAAGTTCTTCTTGGCCAATCCGGAACTACGAGTATAGTGCTTACTCCTCTCTTACTTACTATCCTCAGTACCTTGGGTTAGAGAGGAAGAGGAGGGAACACATAAACCGACTGGTACACCCACGGTGTCACTAGTGCGTCCACAGCTATCGCCTGAGGGTCTCTTGACCTGGCGCAATACTTTTTTAGCTTTTTGTTGAGGCGGGACGCCATCATGTCCACCTGTGGCCGTTCCCAACGGTTCACAATCTGCATGAAGACTTCTGGATGAAGTCCCCACTCTCCCGGGTGGAGGTCGTGCCTGCTGAGGAAGTCTGCTTCCTAGTTTTCCACACCCGGAATGAACACTGCTGACAGTGTCGGCACGTGATACTCCGCCCATCGGAGAATCCTTGTGGCTTCTGCCAACGCCATCCTGCTTCTTGTGCCGCCTTGTCGGTTTACATGGGCGACAGCCGTGATGTTGTCTGACTGAATCAGCACCGGCTGGTTTTGAAGCAGGGGTTCTGCTTGCCTTAGGGCATTGTAAATGGCCCTTAGGTCCAGAATATTTATGTGTAGGGAAGTCTCCTGACTCAACCATTGTCCTTGGAAGTTTATTCCCTGAGTGACTGCTCCCCAACCTCGGAGGCTTGCATCCGTGGTCACCAGGGCCCAGTCCTGAATGCCGAATTTGCGGCCCTCGAGAAGATGAGCCCTCTGCAGCCACCACAGCAGAGACACCCTGGCCCTCGGGGACAGGGTGATCAGCCGATGCATCTGAAGATGCGATCCTCACTTGTCTAACAGGTCCAACTGAAAATTCCTTGCATGGAACCTGCCGAAGGGAATTGCTTCGTAAGAAGTTACCATCTTTTCCAGGACTCGCGTGCAATGATGCACCGACACCTGTTTTGGTTTCAGGAGGTCTCTGACCAGAGATGACAACTCCTTGGCCTTCTCCTCCGGGAGAAACACCTTCTTCTGTTCTGTGTCCAGAAACATGCCCAATATCAGCAGACGCGTCGTAGGAACCAGCTGCGACTTTGGGATATTCAGAATCCAGCCGTGCTGTTGTAGCACTTCCTGAGATAGTGCTACTCCGATCAACGACTGCTCCTTGGACCTCGCCTTTATAAGGAGATCGTCCAAGTACGGGATAATTATAACTCCCTTCTTTCGAAGGATTATCATCATTTTGGCCATTACCTTGGAACACACCCTCGGTGCCGTGGACAGACCAAACGGCAATGTCTGGAATTGGTAATGGCAGTTCTGTACCACAACCTTGAGGTACTCCTGGTGAGGTAGGTAAATGGGGACATGTAGGTAAGCATCCTTGATGTCCAGTGATACCATGTAATCCCCCTCTTCCAGGCTTGCAATAATCGCCCTGAGCGATTCCATTTTGAACTTGAACTTCCTTATATAAGCGTTCAAGGTTTTCAAATTTAGAATGGGTCTCACCGAACCGTCTGGTTTCGGTACCACAAACATTGTGGAATAGTAACCCCGTCCCTGTTGAAGGAGGGGAACTTTTATTATCACCTGCTGGAGGTACAGCTTGTGAATTGCCGCCAGTACTACCTCCCTGTCTGGGGAGTAGCTGGCAAGGCTGATTTGAGGTAACGGCGAGGGGAAGACGTCTCGAACTCCAGCTTGTATCCCTGAGATACCACTTGTAGAACCCAGAGATCCACCTGTGAGCGAACCCACTGGTCGCTGAAGTTCCGGAGACGGGCCCCCACCGCACCTGGCTCCACATGTGGAGCTCCAGCATCATGCGGTGGACTTAGTGGAAGCAGGGGAGGATTTTTGTTCTTGGGAACTGGCTGTATGGTGCAGCTTTTTCCCTCTACCCCTGCCTCTGGGCAGAAAGGACGCGCCTCTAACCCGCTTGCCTTTCTGAGGCCGAAAGGACTGTACTTGATAATATGGTGCTTTCTTAGGCTGTGAGGGAACCTGAGGTAAAAAAGTCGACTTCCCAGCTGTTGCTGTGGATACGAGGTCCGAAAGACCGTCCCCAAACAATTCCTCACCCTTGTAAGGCAAAATTTCCATGTGCCTTTTAGAATCAGCATCACCCGTCCACTGCCGAGTCCATAATACTCTCCTGGCAGAAATGGACATCGCATTAATTCTAGATGCCAGCCGGCAAATGTCCCTCTGTGCATCTCTCATATATAAGACTACGTCTTTAATATGCTCTATGGTTAGCAATATAGTGTCCCTGTCAAGGGAATCAATGTTATCCGACAGGGAATCATACCACGCTGCTGCAGCACTGCATATCCATGCTGAAGCAATAGCAGGTCTCAGTATAGTACCTGAGTGTGTATACACAGACTTCAGGATAGCCTCCTGCTTTCTATCTGCAGGCTCCTTTAAGGCGGCCGTATCTTGAGACGGCAGTGCCACCTTTTTTGATAAGCGTGTGAGCGCCTTGTCCACCTTAGGGGATGTCTCCCAGCGTAACCTATCCGTTGGCGGGAAAGGGTACGCCAGTAGTAACCGTTTAGAAATTACTAGTTTCTTATCTGGTGAACCCCACGCTTCTTCACACAATTCGTTTAACTCATCAGATGGGGGAAAAGTCACTGGCTGCTTTTTCTCCCCAAACATAATACCCTTTTTTGTGGTAACCGGGTTAATGTCAGAAATGTGCAACACATTTTTCATTGCCGTAATCATGCATCGGATGGCCCTAGTGGATTGTATATTTGTCACATCCTCGTCGACACTGGAGTCAGACTCCGTGTCGACATCTGTGTCTGCCATCTGAGGTAGCGGGCGTTTTTGAGCCCCTGACGGCCTCTGAGATGCCTGGGCAGACTCGGGCTGAGATGCCGGCTGTCCCAAAGCTGCGTCATCGAACCTTTTATGTAAGGAGTTGACACTGTCGGTTAATACCTTCCACATATCCATCCACTCAGGTGTCGGCCCCGCAGGGGGCGACATCACACTTATCGGCACCTGCTCCGCCTCCACGTAAGCGTCCTCATCAAACATGTCGACACAGCCGTACCGACACACCGCACACACACACAGGGAATGCTCTGACTGAGGACAGGACCCCACAAAGTCCTTTGGGGAGACAGAGAGAGAGTATGCCAGCACACACCACAGCGCTATATAAACAGGGATTTACACTAACAAAAGTGAATTTTCCCTATAGCTGCTTAATATACTCAGTTTGCACCTACATTTAGTGCCCCCCCTCTCTTTTTTATCCTTTGAGCCTGGAAACTGCAGGGGAGAGCCTGGGGAGCTGTCTTCCAGCGGAGCTGTGAAGAGAAAATGGCGCCGGTGTGCTGAGGGAGATAGCCCCGCCCCCTTCTCGGCGGACTTCTCCCGCTTTTTTATATACTTTTATGGCGGGGGATTATGCACATATTAAGTTTATTAGACTGTATTATGTGCTTTTTGCCATGTATGGTACTCTAATTGCTGCCCAGGGCGCCCCCCCCCCCCCCCCCCCCCCCAGCGCCCTGCACCCATCAGTGACCGGAGTGTGTGGTGTGCATAGGGAGCAATGGCGCACAGCTGCAGTGCTGTGCGCTACCTTAATGAAGACCGAAGTCTTCAGCAGCCTATTTCCTCCGGTTTCTTCCGTCTTCTGGTTCTGCAAGGGGGACGGCGGCGCGGCTCCGGGAACAGACGATCGAGGTCGGGCCCTGTGTTCGATCCCTCTGGAGCTAATGGTGTCCAGTAGCCTAGAAGCACAAGCTAGCTGCAAGCAGGTAGGTTTGCTTCTCTCTCCTAAGTCCCACGTAGCAATGAGTCTGTTGCCGGCAGATCTCACTGAAAATAAAAAACCTAACAAATACTTTCTTTTCTAGAAGCTCAGGAGAGCCCACTAGGTGCATCCAGCTCTGGCCGGGCACAGATTCTAACTGAGGTCTGGAGGAGGGGCATAGAGGGAGGAGCCAGTGCACACCAGATAGTACCTAATCTTTCTTTTAGAGTGCCCAGTCTCCTGCAGAGCCCGTCTATTCCCCATGGTCCTTACGGAGTACCCAGCATCCACTAGGACGTCAGAGAAATATATGTTATGATTTAATTCTTCATAATGCAGAAGTGATTTAAATGAATTAATTAATAGACTAGTTAATGGTCAGCCTAACAAACAACACTATGGGGTGTATTTACTAAAGCCTTTGACAGAGGTAAAGTGGACAGAGATAAAGTACCAGCCAATCAGCTCCCAACTGTCATTTTTCAAACCCAGCCTGTGAAATGGCAGTAAGGAGCTGATTGGCTGGTACTTTATCTCCGTCCACCTTATCGCCATCTAAGGCTTAGTAAATAGACCCCTAAGTCACACTACTAAATACCATGATACTAACCAAATCTAACTCTCTCTGCACATGTTATATCTGCTCCCCCTGCAGTGCACATGAGGAGTCATTCCCCCTGCAGTTTGTTGTAGCGCAGCGATCGGGTAGGAACTGCGTATGCACCGGTGCCACAGTGCGCCGGCGCATGGCAACTTTCGTTACCTAGCGATCGCCTTTGAGGCGGTCGCTAGGCGGGAGGGGGCTGAACGGCGGTGTTAAGCCGCCGTTTAGGGGGAGCGGTCCGGCCAATGCAGGCGTGGCCGGACCGTTGGGGGGGCAGGCCGCGGCAGCTGCGTGACGAGTCACGCAGACGCTGCGGCCAGCGGGAGTGTCGAGTAACTCCCGGCCAGCCGCAGGAGCTGCGCTGGCCGGGAGTTACTCCTCAAATACAAAGGCATCGCCGCTGTGCGATGATTTTGTATTTGTGCGGGGGGCTGGCACTGACATGCGGTGTGGACTAGCCCTGTGCTGGGTGTCCCCCTGCATGTCTGAATTTACGATCGTAGCTGTGCTAAATTTAGCACAGCTACGATCAACTCGGAATGACCCCCATGGTTTTGCCCAACTGCTAACAGATTTGCTACTTCAATCAACTCTGGATTAGGCCCTGTGACCACTCGTTAGCATCTCTCTGCAGTAATTTCTGCTTCTGTTAATAAATGCAAATATTTACACAGTTAAGGTTCTCTATGAAAAATAAATGAAGTAGAACGCGGAACACAGCATGTGATTTGATAGTGATAGTAAATCTAGACTCTAAAAATATACTAAAATAAGTTCTACTTAATTCCTTAGCTAAACTCTTGCTGGTTTGAATGATATTATTTTGTTTCTGAGTGTATGCATTACTTTTCCACTGACTAGGGTTGAATAAGGTGAAATATATCTGTATCATAAATCAACTATTTTGAATGTATATTTACATAGAATTCTAAATATGTCTGGAAATCTTGAAATCAAAATTGAGAGAAGCTGATGGGGCTAATTCAGAATTGTGCACAATTCTGTTTTGTGGACAGATCTGGCTTATATCAGCATAGCACATGCTCTGTAGCCGACTGTGCAGATCTATGGATGATTCCGAGTCATACGTGACTCAGCATTCGCTCCAACTGAGACTGAATGTGCGTAACTGGGTGGTAATGTGGCGATCTCAAGTAGGCTAAGTTGAATGAGGGCATGCGAGGGTGTGTAGATGGAATTGTGGGCAATGACGAGTTGTATGTATGCAGAAATAGATAAGCAAATGCAGGAGGGGGTGGGGGTGCTTTCCAGGTGACCGGAAATCCCTTATGCCAGATGCTGAAATGATGACCATAACAGCAGTAGTATATAATCCGATTTCACTAGAACTTCAGCCACAATATGCAGTGTACGCTTGCTGCGTGTGGATCTGAACGCTCAGCACACTGGACCAGAAAGACCAGAGAGCAGCTGCCAGTGAGAAGAGATGTGAGTCTTAACATGAAGTGGGAGAATGTGTGCTTAGCAAGTTCAGTTCTGCCTCCTACTAGTTATGTTTAATATGTATATTTAATGATTAATACAGATATAGTGTATAAGGAGACCAATTTGTACAAATATGTCTAGGCGCGCTTCTATGTACCTCTGCCTCTCCCCAAGACTCATGGGCTTTCTCCAAGCATAGCCGTAGGATGTCACAGCCGCTGCTCACTGCAGCGTCCACCCGGCTCCAGCAAGCGAGGTCCCACTTGCTGGAGCCAGGTGGACGCTGCTGTGAGCGGCGGCTGTGACATGCTCCGGCTACGCTGCCAGCTGCTGTAGCGCTGCGCTCCTGGCTCTCCTGTCTCCTCCGGAGCTGCTCTCCCCCTGTGCCCCCACCATCTCCTACAGCTCAGCTCTCCCCCGTCTCCTCCACAGTTCCTCATCTCAGTCCGACATTTTTTTATGTCGGACTGAAATGGTCAGAAACGGGGCCCGTTTCCCTCAAAAGTACGTGATTCGGCAGCTATACCTCCAATTCACGTACTATTCGACAAGTCAAATTCCCTGACTTGTCGAATAAAAATGCTGGGGATTGAAGAGGTCGAATCACAATTCAGCCTTAAAAAGTTGAAAACTGACGTCTTTTCGACAGACGGCAGCTTTCTACACTAATTGAATATACCCCAAAGTGCTTTACATTTGCATTTACTGCACAAAATAAGCTTAACAGGAGAGAGAATTAAGCATTTAGGTTGTATTTTTTTCAGGAACTAAAGAGACATTAGTGAAATGCGTGAGTTCACAGGTAAGTCTTAAGTCTATTTTGAAAGATTCTAGAGTGGAGGCTTCAAGAACTACAGTATGTGTGGCAGCGAGTTCCATAGAGTCGTAGTTGCACAGCTAAAAGTATGACCCCCAGATGAATTCATGGTTATTCTAGGTACTGCTAATAGTCTTTCATCTACAGATCACAGTAATCAAGTGGGACAGTAAGGAATCAGAAGCTGCTTCCTGTACCCTGGTCATGTAGGGCTTTTAAAGTCAGTAAGCCAATATTGAAATAGATTTGCCATCTTAGAGGCAGCCAGCGAAGGGAGTAGAGAATGGATGTTATGTGGGTGGAACGGGGCAGGTTGGTTAATAGCCTGGCAGCTGTGTTTTGTAATGGCTGCAATCGATGCAATTATTTTGGTGGCAGACCCAGGTAGAGGGTATTGCAGTAATCTAGGCGTAGTGATACAAATCCATGTATGACTTTCGGTAAATGGTCTGATGGAATTAAATGCTTGAGTCTGGCTATGTTCCTCAGAACTGCTATTTGTGCCCTGTTTGTAGACAGGTTCACTCGCTCTAAAATGAAGCATTTGGGATCTGTCTAGATATCCTGTGTTTGCCCCTGAGATCCATCTGATTTCAGATGGATTTCTTGCACCAAGGATACGATAGTTCAGTCACATAGGGGTATATTCAATAACTGTCGGAAGCTGCCGTCTTGTCGGGAAGACGGCAGCTTCCGACAGTTTTAGGTCGGAAGGGGTTCCGACCTATTCATTGCGGCCCCATTTATTCCTACAAGTCGGGAAACCCGGCTTCAGCCGCTGATCAGCGTGCATTATCGGAAGTGGGGCCAAACCCGACAGGTTTTAGCCCCGTTTCCGACAATCTCAATCCGACTTTAAAAAAAGTTGGATTGAGATGAATGAGCTGAGACCAGGAGACGGGGGAGCAGCGGGGAGAGCAGGGACCCAGCAGCAGCGTCCACCCGGCTCCAGCAAATGACGTCCCGCTTGCTGGAGCCGGGTGGACGCTGCCGCGAGCCTCCGCTGCTGCAACCGTTGCTCCCCCCGTCTCCTCCTCTCCTCCCCCGTCTCCTTCTCCGCTGCTCTCCCCTACCCCCGGCGCCAGAGACATCTCCTCACCTCCGGCGCCGCTGACCGCTTCCCCCTCAGTTCTGGCGCTGCTGACCGCTTCTACCCTCATCTCCGGCGCCGCTGACCGCTCCCCCCTCACTCCCGGCGCCGCTGACCTGTCCCCCCTCACCCCCGGCGCCGCTGACAGCTCCCTCTGCCGCTGCTGTCAGCGCACCCGCAGCGCTGACAGCAGCAGCAGGATTTGGCAGCTCTTTTGAATAGGGGTTGTCTGGTCCATTCCGACAACTGCATGTTGGAATGGACCTGACTCATTGACTATACCCCATACTGTGGATGGGTTCCGGTATGAATCGTCAACAATGTTAAGGTCGACAGTCATTAGGTCGACCACTATTGGTCGACATTGACATGGTCGACACGTGAAAATGGTCGACACATGAAAAGGCCAACGTGGATTTTTTAACTATTATACATTTTTCCTGTAACATGACCAGGTACCCCAGTTAGTGCACCGTGTCCCCTCGCATGGCTCGCTTCACTTGCCATGCTGCTGGCAAGGTGCTGCGCTCGTCACAGGTTACTGGGGCAGATGTATTAACCTGGAGAAGGCATAAGGAAGTGATAAACCAGTGATATGTGCACGGTGATAAAGGCACCAGCCAATCAGCTCCAATATGTAAATTAATAGTTAGGATCTGATTGGCTGGTGCCTTTATCACCTTGCACATATCACTGGTTTATCACTTCCTTATGCCTTCTCCAGGTTAATACATCTGCCCCACTATTCCCATCGTAGTCCATGTTGATGGTAAAGTATGAAAAAGTTAAAAATCTATTTAAAAAAAAAAAAAAAAAGCCATGTCGACCTTTTCACGTGTCGACCATTTTCATATGTCGACCATTTGTCCAAGTCGACCATGTCAATGTCGACCAATAGTGGTCAACCTAATGACTGTCGACCTTAACATTGTCGACCATCTGAACGGATACCCTGTAGGTGTGTGTAAATTGGCATACAGGCAAATACAGTATCCCCATTTTGTTCTGTGTAGGCACTGTGAGTGTAACTGCAGCTAACTTGTATGTCATACCAACTTGAGTAGATTCTCTTTCACAGGTGAAAAAACAGATCATGAAACTACAGTAAATACTAAAAACAAAACCTAGCGTTTTATCACAAGAAATGAGTAATCTCTTTCATTTCACACCTTTCTCTATGTGTGGCTGGCAAAGTAGTGTCTCCATTGTTTGTACTTCAGAATGGCAGAGCACCACCAACTACAGCAGGGGTGGGGAACCTCCGGCCCGCGGGCCGTATAAGACCCGCGAAGCCGTTTGCTCCGGCCCACCTGCTTCTCCCAGTGAGACACGCCGCCGCTCAGTCCAGCGGCAGCGTGTCTCAGCTGTCAGTGTCAGGACAGGGAGGAGAGCGCGGCGGCGGCGTGTAGAACTTGAAACCAGCCGCCGGATCGTGAGCCAATCAGAGCTCGCGGACCGGCAGCCAATCAGGAGCCGCGGCTGCCGGTCCGCGAGCTCTGATTGGCTCTCTAATCGGCGGCTGGTTTCAAGTCCTACACGCTGCCGCCCAACATAGCCGCGCTCTCCTCCGTGTCCTGCCGAAAGGAGCGGTAAGTAGCACGGAAGGGGGGGGCACTGTGGGGGCATCTGTATACCTGGCACTGAGGGAGGCATTTGTATACCTGGCACTGTGGGGGGCATCTGTATACCTGGCACTGTGGGGGCATTTGTATACCTGGCACTGTGGGGGCATCTGTATACCTAGCACTGTGGTGGGCATTTGTATACCTGACACTGTGGGGGGCATCTGTATACCTGGCACTGTGGGGGCATCTGTATACCTGGCACTGTGGGGGGCATTTGTATACCTGGCACTGTGGGGGACATCTGTATACCTGGCACTGTGGGGGCATTTGTATACCTGGCACTGTGGGGGCATCTGTATACCTGGCACTGTGGGGGGCATTTGTATACCTGGCACTGTGGGGGCATCTGTATACCTGGCACTGTGGGGGCATCTGTATAACTGGCACTGTGGGGGCATCTGTATACCTGGCACTGTGAGGGGCATTTGTATACCTGGCACTGTGGGGTCATCTGTATACCTGGCACTGTGGGGTCATCTGTATACCTGGCACTGTGGGGGCATTTGTATACCTGGCACTGTGGGAACATCTGTACACCTGGCACTGTGAGGGGCATTTGTATACTTGGCACTGTGGGGGCATTTGTATACCTGGCACTGTGAGGGGCATCTGTATACCTGGCACTGTGAGGGGCATCTGTATAGCTGGCACTGTGGGGGCATCTGTATACCTGGCACTGTGGGGACATCTGTATACCTGGCACTGTGGGGACATCTGTATACCTGGCACTGTGAGGGGCATTTGTACACCTGGCACTGTGAGGAGCATTTGTATACTTGGCACTGTGGGGGCATTTGTATACCTGGCACTGTGAGGGGCATTTGTATACCTGGCACTGTGGGGACATCTGTATACCTGGTACTGTGAGGGGCATTTGTATACCTGGCACTGTGAGGGGCATCTGTATACCTGGCACTGTGAGGGGCATCTTTATACCTGGCACTGTGGGGGGGGCATCTGTATACCTGGCACTGTGGGGGGCATCTGTATACCTGGCACTGTGGGGACATCTGTATACCTGGCACTGTGAGGGGCATTTGTACACCTGGCACTGTGAGGGGCATTTGTACAGCTGGCACTGTGAGGGGCATTTGTATACTTGGCACTGTGGGGGCATCTGTATACCTGGCACTGTGAGGGGCATCTGTATACCTGGCACTGTGGGGGCATCTGTATACCTGGCACTGTGGGGACATCTGTACACCTGGCACTGTGAGGGGCATTTGTATACTTGGCACTGTGGGGGCATATGTATACCTGGCACTGTGGGGGGCATCTGTATACCTGGCACTGTGAGGGGCATTTGTATACTTGGCACTGTGGGGGCATATGTATACCTGGCACTGTGGGGGCATCTGTATAACTGGCACTGTGAGGGGCATTTGTATACTTGGCACTGTGGGGGCATTTGTATACCTAGCACTGTGGGGGGCATCTGTATACCTGGCACTGTGGGGGCATCTGTATAACTGGCACTGTGGGGGCATCTGTATAACTGGCACTGTGGGGGCATCTGTATACCTAGCACTGTGAGGGGCATTTGTATACCTGGCACTGTGGGGGCATCTGTATACCTGGCACTGTGGGGGCATCTGTATACCTGGCACTGTGGGGACATCTGTATACCTGGCACTGTGGGAACATCTGTACACCTGGCACTGTGAGGGGCATTTGTATACTTGGCACTGTGGGGGCATTTGTATACCTGGCACTGTGAGGGGCATCTGTATACCTGGCACTGTGAGGGGCATCTGTATACTTGGCACTGTCGGGGGATCTGTATACCTGGCACTGTGGGGACATCTGTATACCTGGCACTGTGAGGGGCATTTGTACACCTGGCACTGTGAGGAGCATTTGTATACTTGGCACTGTGGGGGCATTTGTATACCTGGCACTGTGAGGGGCATTTGTATACCTGGCACTGTGGGGGCAATTGTGGATCTGGCACTGCACTATTGGGGGCATATGTGTATCACGTCCCATTTTAACTTGCCACACCCATTTTTTGGCGCGCGCGCACAGTACCTCTATGGGGCAGACCTGCTGGGGGGCAGGGTAATTTTTTAAGTTGAGAATTTTTGTATGGCCCCCGAAGGATTTTATAAATATCCAAATGGCCCTCGGTAGAAAAAAGGTTCCCCACCCCTGAACTACAGCCTCCAGTGTAACAGGGATCAGAGATGTCAGTGTCCTAATTTATAGATGCTCCAAACTAGCAGCGATGGATCAAGACTCCATGGGACCGTAGGCAAGATATTGTTTTGGATCCCACCCCCCTCTCCAATCCATACCACTCTTTTTACTGTATAAACATGTGGCCTTATTCAGAGATTACACAAACCCAATGGTATGCGCATGTGCAGAATGGGTACTGTGTGATTGCATGCAATGCCTCTAAGCTACAGCATGATGCCAGCGTTTGGGGGTGGGGGGCACATATAGTGTTCCTGGAAATGTAGCCCCTGGATCCTTGGAGTGCTGAGACCAGCTTCTGCATCTTCTGACTCCAATTCCCTGGCCTTGGCTGAGAAGTTCCAGCAGTCATTTGGTGTAAATTTAGGCATGCACAGATGACCGATTATGCCAACATTGCAACTAATGGTTGTGATGGTGGTCAGATTTGCATCTACAGACACAGGTCTCGCATCGGGATCAGTATGTGATCCAGCCGCACGGGATGCCGAATGTCAGTATACCGACATATGCATCCCGGGCACTAGAATGCCGGAAGGGGGGCGAGTGCAACAAAGCCCCTTGCAGGCTCAGTGGTGAGCTTTGCTCGCTACAGGTTCTGTTCTCCCTCTATGGGTGTTGTGGACACCCATACAGGGGGAATCACCTACCTCGCTGGTATTCCCGCGGCCAGGGGTTAAAGTGAGCCGGAACGGGATAAAGTGTGTCCCCAGTGCCGCAGGGAGATGCCGGGCGCCCACTGAGATGGTGTTACCAGCGGGCGCCCATCTCCCTCTCTACAGCAGAAGCTGGTGGCAGGAGCTCACTACTGAGCTCCGGCTTCATGCGCTGTCACTGTGCCCTATGGGAGAGACGTCATGATATCTCTCCCATAGTGCCAAGGAGCGGACGCCAAGAGAGGACTGCAGCGGACAGGAAGCGGGAGCGGGGCTTGGTGAGTATTGTGATTTTTTTCGTTTTCTTCCTTAGCGTAGCGGCGCATCTACTGGGGGCAAACTACTGGGGGGGCATTACTACTGGGGGGGCATCTACTGGGGTTAAACTGCTGGGGGGGCATTACTACTGGGGGGGGCATTTACTGGGGGGCATTACTACTGGGGGGACATCTACTGGGGGTAAACTACTGGGGGGCATTACTACTGAGGGGCATCTACTGGGGGCAAACTCCTGGGGGGCATTACTACTGGGGGGGGGGCATCTACTGGGGGCAAACTACTGGGGGACATTATTACTGGGGGCCAACTACGGGGGGCAAACTACAAGGAGGCAAGCTACTGGGGGCAAACTACTGAGGGCAAACTACAAGGGGGCAAGCTACAAGGGGGAAAGCTACTGGGAGCAAACCACAAGGGGGCAAGCTTCTGGGGGCAAACTACAAAGGGGCTAACTACTAGGGGCAAACTACAGGAGGGCATTACTACTGGGGGCATAACTTCAGGGGCTAAACTACTGGGGGCATTACTACTGGGGGCTAAACTACAAGGGGGCTAAACTACAAGGAGGCATAACTACAGTGGGGCATTATTACTGGCGGCTAAACTACAAAGGGGCAAACTACAAGCGGGCAAACTACTGGGGGCATTACCACTGGGAGGCTAAACTACATGGGGCAAACTACATGAGGGCTAAACTACTGGGGGCATTACCACTGGGAAGCTAAACTAAAGGGGGGGTTAAACTACTGGGGTCATAACTGCAGGGGCATTACCACTGGGGGCATAACTACTGGGGCTAAACTACAGGGGGCTAAACAACTGGGGGCATTACTACAAGCACCATTACTACTGGGGGCAATACTACACAGGGGCAGGGCCGGTGCAAGGTTTCTAGACACCCTAGGCAAAATTTCAGCTTACTGCCCCCCCCCCCCCCCCCATCCCACCCCAATCCACACACTGAGTCTTAGTACATACAGTAAATGCGGTAAAACCCAAAAAACGTGTTTTTATTGCAATTTTCCTGTTCGTACATCCTGTCCAGCTGACTCTTAGGGGGATATTAAATTAGTGCTAAGTTTTCCGACAGTCGGAAAATCAGCACTAATTCGTCCGTTGGGTATTCAATAGCGGGCATTTGACAGGTTTTGCTCCATTTTTTACATGCCTTTTAAAAAAAATTAATTTGTTGAATCGGCATGGTCAAAAACGGACCAAAAAACTGTTGAAAACACCAGCAAATTCAACAAATGTTCTCCAGGGCGGATTTTTCGACAAGTTGAAAAATTGGAACGGGCTTTGAATAGGATGATTGTGAATTCAACCTACAAAAGGGCGATAAGTGCACTTTTTAGACGAAAAAACTGCACTAATTGAATACCCTCCTTAGTGGGAACCTCAAGACAGATTGCTGCAGGTGTTCTACATATAGTATGTCTTTCCATTCCCCCTTCCAGCAACCCTTCACCTCTACCTACCCTCACCCCCACCCTTAACTGTATAGATTTAATGATCCGCCCCACCCCTTAAGTATTTCCCCCCTCCAGGGCAGGATTAATGGTGGGTATACACTGGTAGATATATCTATGGACGGATCGGTCAGTGTGTTGAGCATACACACTGCCCGATCCGTCGGGGACTGACGTCATGAACTGGGCGGGCGTGTGTACACGCCCGCCCAGTTCAGCTGTCAATCACCACTGGCCGCCGCAGCATGTGTACGGGCGGGCGGCTGGTCGCCTGTACACACACAGCGACGCTCCTATATATAAGTAGATATATTGGCCGTCGGCTGTCCTGCGGGGCCGACGCAATACGCCTGTGAACGACGGAGTTCACAGACATATCGCCTGTACACACTGGCCGACGGTTCCGCGAATATATCGGCCGTTCAAGAGAACAGACGATATATCGGCCAGTGTGTAGGGGCCTTAAGACTGATGGGGGCCCAGGGGCAACAAGGTTGTGGGTTCCTCCACCACTAAAATAGATGACAAATACCCCCCAACCCTCCCCCCTCGAAATACACAAACACACACTGAAACAAAGCCCACCACACACACATACCTTTACCTGGACAGGACAGCACAGCGCAAGTCCGCTGTGTGTGGTAGTCTCCTGGGTCTGACCGCCATTGCAGGATGTGGGAGTTGGTACCGGAGCACCGGAGGAGGGGTGGAGGCTGCAGTGCTCTGTTGCAGCGAGAGGCCATGTGGGAGCGGGCAGCCGTCTGTTACAGGGAGCTGCAATGTGGGAGCGGGCAGGGGAACCATGAAGAAGGAAGAGACTGCAGCCATCGAATCCAGGAAATAGCATGTGGAGGCGGGAAGCAGAGCACCGGCTGCAGCGCACACACAGCAGCGGGTGGGTGTAATATGTGGAGCGAGTTCGTGGGGGGCGGGAGTATGACGAGTGTTGCTGGCTGCAGAGAGGAGCGGAAGACAGTTGCTATAGCAACTGTAATAATAGCCGGCAGCACGCTGCTTACTCTATGTACATAGAGTATTAGAGCCGCTGCCGATGGGTTACACTCACACTGTCAGTGCTGCAGGGATGCCGCGGTCGCCCTGACAGTGTGAGTGTAACCCATCGGCAGCGGCGCTAATACTCTATGCACATAGAGTAAGCAGCGTGCTGCCGGCTATTATTACAGTTGCTATAGCAACTGTCTTCCGCTCCTCTCTGCAGCCAGCAACACTCGTCATACTCCTCTTCAGTAAGGGAAGCATTCATCGGCAGCGTGAGCTGCCGCCCTCAAGTGGCCGGCGCCCATAGGCAGCTGCCTAAAGCTGCCTAGTGGTGGCGCCGGCCCTGCACAGGGGCATTACCATTAAGGGCATTACTACTGGGGGCCCTACTAATGAGGGCATTGTAAAGGGGGCACTTCATAAGGGGCATTACTCCTGGGGACATAAGGGGCACTACTATTGCGGGCATTGCATAAGGGGCACCACTACTATGGGGTCTATATAAGGGACACTACCACTGTGGGCACTACCAGTACAGTGGACATTGCATAAGGAGCACTACTACTGTGGGCATTGTATTACTGGGAGATACTGCGGTAGGCATTATGTGTATTACGGGGTGCTACTAATGTGGGCATTATTACTATTGTGTGACCACACCCCTTTATTTTTGAGACCACGCCCCTTTTGCGGCACGCGCAATACCTTTATTACATTGGCGCCGTGGGGAGGGGGGGTGAGTTCCACCACCTCTCTAGGACCACTTTAAGCACTGCCCGTGGCTGTATATCACCCTCGTTGGGATCCCGGCGTCAGTATTGAGACAGCCAGGATCCTGACGGGCGGTATGTTAACCGCATACCCTCGCATCGCATATGCTGACAGGAGGCTTCTTTTTCCTGCAGACTCTTCCTGTTGTATAAGTATTTTTACACATTGCTGCTGCACCCAAAAAGGCAGCAGCAATGTATTCTGCGTCCATCTCTGCCGTAGACACTGATCACTATACACAGGTCACACCTATATAACACATCTGATACACACTGATCACTATACACAGATCTCACCTATATCGCACATCTGATACACACTGATCACTATACACAGATCCCACCTATATCGCACATCTGATACACACTGATCACTATACACAGATCCCACCTATATCGCACATCTGATACACACTGATGTCTAAACACAGTTTATAGTTTTATACCTATATCACACAGCTGATACACACTGATCACTATACACAAGTCACACTAGTCTGGTAGTCCTAGGGGGAGAAATCACCTCCCCCTGGAACTGACTGTCTGGCTGTGATTAGCTGGTAGTGCTTCCTATGGGAAGTCACTGCTACTGCTAGGCTGTCCATGAGGGTGGCGGATTTAATTAAATATTAGCCAGCACATTAATATCAAAACTTTGCTGCTCACTGTACTAAAATATTGCAAAGATCCTCTGAGATGTGAGGAATCACCGCTAAAACAGAGTCTAGTGCAGCATCAACTCCATATGCCTCCCTTCTTCTCATCACCACGGCAACAACAGTGCAACCACAAAAAGGCTGTATGATCTTGAGAAGCCACAAAAGATTTGCTTGTCTTGTTTAGTGTTGGTTAATTACTTCCAGCTTAAGCAAAAAAGATTCCTTGAGCTTAAGCTTACCTATAGTTTCCTATATAATAATAATAATTATTATAAACATCCTAGTGATATTTGGTGGACCCCTTTTATTGAAGTAAACCTTAGTTACCTTCTATACCAGTAAATAAAGACACGGAGACATGATTTTGGCAGAAAAATTGCTAGCTATTTATTAGAGATGAGCGCCGGAAATTTTTCGGGTTTTGTGTTTTGGTTTTGGGTTCGGTTCCGCGGCCGTGTTTTGGGTTCGACCGCGTTTTGGCAAAACCTCACCGAATTTTTTTTGTCGGATTCGGGTGTGTTTTGGATTCGGGTGTTTTTTTCAAAAAACCCTAAAAAACAGCTTAAATCATAGAATTTGGGGGTAATTTTGATCCCAAAGTATTATTAACCTCAAAAAACATAATTTACACTCATTTTCAGCCTATTCTGAACACATCACACCTCACAATATTATTTTTAGTCCTAAAATTTGCACCGAGGTCGCTGTGTGAGTAAGATAAGCGACCCTAGTGGCCGACACAAACACCGGGCCCATCTAGGAGTGGCACTGCAGTGTCACGCAGGATGTCCCTTCCAAAAAACCCTCCCCAAACAGCACATGACGCAAAGAAAAAAAGAGGCGCAATGAGGTAGCTGTGTGAGTAAGATTAGCGACCCTAGTGGCCGACACAAACACCGGGCCCATCTAGGAGTGGCACTGCAGTGTCACGCAGGATGTCCCTTCCAAAAAACCCTCCCCAAACAGCACATGACGCAAAGAAAAAAAGAGGCGCAATGAGGTAGCTGACTGTGTGAGAAAGATAAGCGACCCTAGTGGCCGACACAAACACCGGGCCCATCTAGGAGTGGCACTGCAGTGTCACGCAGGATGTCCCTTCCAAAAAACCCTCCCCAAACAGCACATGACGCAAAGAAAAAAAGAGGCGCAATGAGGTAGCTGTGTGAGTAAGATTAGCGACCCTAGTGGCCGACACAAACACCGGGCCCATCTAGGAGTGGCACTGCAGTGTCACGCAGGATGGCCCTTCCAAAAAACCCTCCCCAAACAGCACATGACGCAAAGAAAAAAAGAGGCGCAATGAGGTAGCTGACTGTGTGAGTAAGATTAGCGACCCTAGTGGCCGACACAAACACCGGGCACATCTAGGAGTGGCACTGCAGTGTCACGCAGGATGTCCCTTCCAAAAAACCCTCCCCAAACAGCACATGACGCAAAGAAAAAAAGAGGCGCAATGAGGTAGCTGTGTGAGTAAGATTAGCGACCCTAGTGGCCGACACAAACACCGGGCCCATCTAGGAGTGGCACTGCAGTGTCACGCAGTATGTCCCTTCCAAAAAACCCTCCCCAATCAGCACATGATGCAAAGAAAAAGAAAAGAAAAAAGAGGTGCAAGATGGAATTATCCTTGGGCCCTCCCACCCACCCTTATGTTGTATAAACAAAACAGGACATGCACACTTTAACCAACCCATCATTTCAGTGACAGGGTCTGCCACACGACTGTGACTGATATGACGGGTTGGTTTGGACCCCCCCCAAAAAAGAAGCAATTAATCTCTCCTTGCACAAACTGGCTCTACAGAGGCAAGATGTCCACCTCATCTTCACCCTCCGATATATCACCGTGTACATCCCCCTCCTCACAGATTATCAATTCGTCCCCACTGGAATCCACCATCTCAGCTCCCTGTGTACTTTGTGGAGGCAATTGCTGCTGGTCAATGTCTCCGCGGAGGAATTGATTATAATTCATTTTAATGAACATCATCTTCTCCACATTTTCTGGATGTAACCTCGTACGCCGATTGCTGACAAGGTGAGCGGCGGCACTAAACACTCTTTCGGAGTACACACTTGTGGGAGGGCAACTTAGGTAGAATAAAGCCAGTTTGTGCAAGGGCCTCCAAATTGCCTCTTTTTCCTGCCAGTATAAGTACGGACTGTGTGACGTGCCTACTTGGATGCGGTCACTCATATAATCCTCCACCATTCTATCAATGTTGAGAGAATCATATGCAGTGACAGTAGACGACATGTCCGTAATCGTTGTCAGGTCCTTCAGTCCGGACCAGATGTCAGCATCAGCAGTCGCTCCAGACTGCCCTGCATCACCGCCAGCGGGTGGGCTCGGAATTCTGAGCCTTTTCCTCGCACCCCCAGTTGCGGGAGAATGTGAAGGAGGAGATGTTGACAGGTCGCGTTCCGCTTGACTTGACAATTTTGTCACCAGCAGGTCTTTCAACCCCAGCAGACCTGTGTCTGCCGGAAAGAGAGATCCAAGGTAGGCTTTAAATCTAGGATCGAGCACGGTGGCCAAAATGTAGTGCTCTGATTTCAACAGATTGACCACCCGTGAATCCTTGTTAAGCGAATTAAGGGCTGCATCCACAAGTCCCACATGCCTAGCGGAATCGCTCCGTGTTAGCTCCTTCTTCAATGCCTCCAGCTTCTTCTGCAAAAGCCTGATGAGGGGAATGACCTGACTCAGGCTGGCAGTGTCTGAACTGACTTCACGTGTGGCAAGTTCAAAGGGCATCAGAACCTTGCACAACGTTGAAATCATTCTCCACTGCACTTGAGACAGGTGCATTCCATCTCCTATATCGTGCTCAATTGTATAGGCTTGAATGGCCTTTTGCTGCTCCTCCAACCTCTGAAGCATATAGAGGGTTGAATTCCACCTCGTTACCACTTCTTGCTTCAGATGATGGCAGGGCAGGTTCAGTAGTTTTTGGTGGTGCTCCAGTCTTCTGTACGTGGTGCCTGTACGCCGAAAGTGTCCCGCAATTTTTCTGGCCACCGACAGCATCTCTTGCACGCCCCTGTCGTTTTTTAAAAAATTCTGCACCACCAAATTCAAGGTATGTGCAAAACATGGGACGTGCTGGAATTTGCCCATATTTAATGCACACACAATATTGCTGGCGTTGTCCGATGCCACAAATCCACAGGAGAGTCCAATTGGGGTAAGCCATTCCGCGATGATCTTCCTCAGTTGCCGTAAGAGGTTTTCAGCTGTGTGCGTATTCTGGAAAGCGGTGATACAAAGCGTAGCCTGCCTAGGAAAGAGTTGGCGTTTGCGAGATGCTGCTACTGGTGCCGCCGCTGCTGTTCTTGCGGCGGGAGTCCATACATCTACCCAGTGGGCTGTCACAGTCATATAGTCCTGACCCTGCCCTGCTCCACTTGTCCACATGTCCGTGGTTAAGTGGACATTGGGTACAACTGCATTTTTTAGGACACTGGTGAGTCTTTTTCTGACGTCCGTGTACATTCTCGGTATCGCCTGCCTAGAGAAGTGGAACCTAGATGGTATTTGGTAACGGGGGCACACTGCCTCAATAAATTGTCTAGTTCCCTGTGAACTAACGGCGGATACCGGACGCACGTCTAACACCAACATAGTTGTCAAGGACTCAGTTATCCGCTTTGCAGTAGGATGACTGCTGTGATATTTCATCTTCCTCGCAAAGGACTGTTGAACAGTCAATTGCTTACTGGAAGTAGTACAAGTGGGCTTACGACTTCCCCTCTGGGATGACCATCGACTCCCAGCGGCAACAACAGCAGCGCCAGCAGCAGTAGGCGTTACACGCAAGGATGCATCGGAGGAATCACAGGCAGGAGAGGACTCGTCAGACTTGCCAGTGACATGGCCTGCAGGACTATTGGCATTCCTGGGGAAGGAGGAAATTGACACTGAGGGAGTTGGTGGGGTGGTTTGCGTGAGCTTGGTTACAAGAGGAAGGGATTTACTGGTCAGTGGACTGCTTCCGCTGTCACCCAAAGTTTTTGAACTTGTCACTGACTTATTATGAATGCGCTGCAGGTGACGTATAAGGGAGGATGTTCCGAGGTGGTTAACGTCCTTACCCCTACTTATTACAGCTTGACAAAGGGAACACACGGCTTGACACCTGTTGTCCGCATTTCTGGTGAAATACCTCCACACCGAAGAGCTGATTTTTTTGGTATTTTCACCTGGCATGTCAACGGCCATATTCCTCCCACGGACAACAGGTGTCTCCCCGGGTGCCTGACTTAAACAAACCACCTCACCATCAGAATCCTCCTGGTCAATTTCCTCCCCAGCGCCAGCAACACCCATATCCTCCTCATCCTGGTGTACTTCAACACTGACATCTTCAATCTGACTATCAGGAACTGGACTGCGGGTGCTCCTTCCAGCACTTGCAGGGGGCATGCAAATAGTGGAAGGCGCATGCTCTTCACGTCCAGTGTTGGGAAGGTCAGGCATCGCAAACGACACAATTGGACTCTCCTTGTGGATTTGGGATTTCAAAGAACGCACAGTTCTTTGCGGTGCTTTTGCCAGCTTGAGTCTTTTCAGTTTTCTAGCGAGAGGCTGAGTGCTTCCATCCTCATGTGAAGCTGAACCACTAGCCATGAACATAGGCCAGGGCCTCAGCCGTTCCTTGCCACTCCGTGTGGTAAATGGCATATTGGCAAGTTTACGCTTCTCCTCCGACAATTTTATTTTAGGTTTTGGAGTCCTTTTTTTTCTGATATTTGGTGTTTTGGATTTGACATGCTCTGTACTATGACATTGGGCATCGGCCTTGGCAGGCGACGTTGCTGGCATTTCATCGTCTCGGCCATGACTAGTGGCAGCAGCTTCAGCACGAGGTGGAAGTGGATCTTGATCTTTCCCTAATTTTGGAACCTCAACTTTTTTGTTCTCCATATTTTATAGGCAGAACTAAAAGGCACCTCAGGTAAACAATGGAGATGGATGGATTGGATACTAGTATACAATTATGGACGGACTGCCACGGTTAGGTGGTATAAAAAAACCACGGTTAGGTGGTATATATTATAATAATAATACAATTATGGATGGACGGACTGCCTGCCGACTGCCGACACAGAGGTAGCCACAGCCGTGAACTACCGCACTGTACACTGGTTGATAAAGAGATAGTAGTATACTCGTAACAACTAGTATGACACTATGACGACGGTATAAAGAATGAAAAAAAAACCACGGTTAGGTGGTATATATTATAATAATAATACAATTATGGATGGACGGACTGCCTGCCGACTGCCGACACAGAGGTAGCCACAGCCGTGAACTACCGCACTGTACACTGGTTGATAAAGAGATAGTAGTATACTCGTAACAACTAGTATGACACTATGACGACGGTATAAAGAATGAAAAAAAAACCACGGTTAGGTGGTATATATTATAATAATAATACAATTATGGATGGACGGACTGCCTGCCGACTGCCGACACAGAGGTAGCCACAGCCGTGAACTACCGCACTGTACACTGGTTGATAAAGAGATAGTAGTATACTCGTAACAACTAGTATGACACTATGACGACGGTATAAAGAATGAAAAAAAAACCACGGTTAGGTGGTATATATTATAATAATAATACAATTATGGATGGACGGACTGCCTGCCGACTGCCGACACAGAGGTAGCCACAGCCGTGAACTACCGCACTGTACACTGGTTGATAAAGAGATAGTAGTATACTCGTAACAACTAGTATGACACTATGACGACGGTATAAAGAATGAAAAAAAAACCACGGTTAGGTGGTATATATTATAATAATAATACAATTATGGATGGACGGACTGCCTGCCGACTGCCGACACAGAGGTAGCCACAGCCGTGAACTACCGCACTGTACACTGGTTGATAAAGAGATAGTAGTATACTCGTAACAACTAGTATGACACTATGACGACGGTATAAAGAAAGAAAAAAAAATACCACAGTTAGGTGGTATATATTATAATAATAATACAATTATGGATGGACGGACTGCCTGCCGACTGCCGACACAGAGGTAGCCACAGCCGTGAACTACCGCACTGTACACTGGTTGATAAAGAGATAGTAGTATACTCGTAACAACTAGTATGACACTATGACGACGGTATAAAGAATGAAAAAAAAACCACGGTTAGGTGGTATATATTATAATAATAATACAATTATGGATGGACGGACTGCCTGCCGACTGCCGACACAGAGGTAGCCACAGCCGTGAACTACCGCACTGTACACTGGTTGATAAAGAGATAGTAGTATACTCGTAACAACTAGTATGACACTATGACGACGGTATAAAGAATGAAAAAAAAACCACGGTTAGGTGGTATATATTATAATAATAATACAATTATGGATGGACGGACTGCCTGCCGACTGCCGACACAGAGGTAGCCACAGCCGTGAACTACCGCACTGTACACTGGTTGATAAAGAGATAGTAGTATACTCGTAACAACTAGTATGACACTATGACGACGGTATAAAGAATGAAAAAAAAACCACGGTTAGGTGGTATATATTATAATAATAATACAATTATGGATGGACGGACTGCCTGCCGACTGCCGACACAGAGGTAGCCACAGCCGTGAACTACCGCACTGTACACTGGTTGATAAAGAGATAGTAGTATACTCGTAACAACTAGTATGACACTATGACGGTATAAAGAATGAAAAAAAAACCACGGTTAGGTGGTATATATTATAATAATAATACAATTATGGATGGACGGACTGCCTGCCGACTGCCGACACAGAGGTAGCCACAGCCGTGAACTACCGCACTGTACACTGGTTGATAAAGAGATAGTAGTATACTCGTAACAACTAGTATGACACTATGACGACGGTATAAAGAAAGAAAAAAAAATACCACGGTTAGGTGGTATATATTGTAATACAATTATGGATGGACGGACTGCCTGCCGAGTTCCGACTGCCGACACAGAGGTAGCCACAGCCGTGAACTACCGCACTGTACTGTGTCTGCTGCTAATATAGACTGGTTGATAAAGAGATAGTATACAATACATACAACAATATACTACTATACTGGTGGTCAGGCACTGGTCACCACTAGTCACACTGGCAGTGGCACTCCTGCAGCAAAAGTGTGCACTGTTTAATTTTAAATTAATATAATATTATGTACTCCTGGGGGCTCCTGCTATAACAACCTGCAGTGCTCCCCAGTCTCCCCCACAATTATTATAAGCTTTGCCTTTTATACATTGATGTGCAGCACACTGGGCTGAGCTGAGTGCACACAGACTGAGTCACACTGTGTGACTGGCTGCTGCTGTGTATCGTTTTTTTTCAGGCAGAGAACGGATATAGCAGAGAACGGATAATATTATATTAAAATAAATAAAAGTTAACTAACAACAACTGCACTGGTCACTGTGGTAAACTCTGTCTGACTCTGCACAATCTCTCTCTCTCTTCTAATCTAATTTCTAATGGAGAGGACGCCAGCCACGTCCTCTCCCTATCAATCTCAATGCACGTGTGAAAATGGCGGCGACGCGCGGCTCCTTATATAGAATCCGAGTCTCGCGAGAATCCGACAGCGTCATGATGACGTTCGGGCGCGCTCGGGTTAACCGAGCAAGGCGGGAGGATCCGAGTCTGCTCGGACCCGTGAAAAAAACATGAAGTTCGTGCGGGTTCGGTTTCAGAGAAACCGAACCCGCTCATCTCTACTATTTATTTGACCCTAACCATAGCAAAACCTGTAATTGGGAAAATTTTGTTAAGATGCCGAATCAGCCGGCATAATGGTGGCAGAAAAAAGAACGGCTCTATTAAACTATTGGTAAACTTAAATTGGTAAACTGACCGGAACCGTCCAGCACCCTATCCAAACCGGTAATAGGTGTCAACACAACCCCCACAGTGACTTCCCACCGCTCCTGGGTGCCCTGCCGCTGCCTCCCGGATGGGTGGTCGAGCGGCCATTAAGTCGATGGAGGTGAGTGCACCTAAACCATATAACACTGAAACTTACTACCTATAAAAAACCATACAACTACAAACTGCCGTTCTTTTCCGCCTATAAATAGCCAACGAATGAAAACAGCTAATCAATTAACCGCCAATGCACTCCGCGTCAAACAAAACAACCTCTACCCTTAGGGCGGGAGGGCGGGAAGAAATTTCAGCAAGCAAAGAGACCTAAAATGGCCACTCCAGCCTATATATACCTTAACCCTCCCCCTTTCCTAAGGCTGTACTACCTCACAGCTAGGTCCACCCCTCACAGGATGTTTAACCCATTCCTCTCCTATGTTAGTCAATTCTCTCTCCTAAACATCCTAGTGATATTTGGTGGACCCCTTTTATTGAAGTAAACCTTAGTTACCTTCTATACCAGTAAATAAAGACACGGAGACATGATTTTGGCAGAAAAATTGCTAGCTATTTATTTGACCCTAACCATAGCAAAACCTGTAATTGGGAAAATTTTGTTAAGATGCCGAATCAGCCGGCATAATGGTGGCAGAAAAAAGAACGGCTCTATTAAACTATTGGTAAACTTAAATTGGTAAACTGACCGGAACCGTCCAGCACCCTATCCAAACCGGTAATAGGTGTCAACACAACCCCCACAGTGACTTCCCACCGCTCCTGGGTGCCCTGCCGCTGCCTCCCGGATGGGTGGTCGAGCGGCCATTAAGTCGATGGAGGTGAGTGCACCTAAACCATATAACACTGAAACTTACTACCTATAAAAAACCATACAACTACAAACTGCCGTTCTTTTCCGCCAACAGCGAAGGACTCCATCCCAGAGTCCTCGCACCGCCACCATAAACTACCCTAACTCCTGCAACACTAGGAACAGATCCTCCAGGAAAAACATCATCCCCTCATTGGATAGATGCACACCATCAGGCCGAAAAAGGTGTTTGTCTCGGAACCGAATCTTAGGGTGGCGAACGACTTTACCTCCGTGGGCCAAGACCAACTTCGCCACCGCCCCATTCACCTTTATCCTGGCCTCATCTATTACGCGTCCGTCCTCCACACCTCGCCAACTCAACCTTGGCACCATCAGGGAAAATACCAATATACAATTGGTCCATGCTGCGGCCACCTTTGCCAGATCTTGTATCATGGCCCACCGTAGCTCCAAGGAAGTCCTCTTCCCTAGGTCGTTGCCACCTAAGTGGACAACCAAAACCTTGGGAACTCCATGCTTCCTGGCCTCACTGACTAGTCTACTCAATAGATCTGTCCACATCATACCTCGCCAACCAAGCCATCTGATTCCCTGACCTCTAGGAAACCTCTGAGAAGTATCAGAGGCCAAAAACCTTGCTGCCCAGAAGACATACGAGTGGCCGACCACCCAAACGGACAAGCCATCAGCGAAACAACCTGAATGGAAGGAAAAAGGGGTAAAATGTGTTACTATAATTCTACGCCATAGCATGTATTATGTTAACCTGAAGGATCTGCCAAAAGAAAAAAATGTTTATTGTTTCCTAATGTCGCAGCAGTCACGGCCTAGCCGATCTCCCGAGCTCCTAGCCAATTTGAAGTAAAAGCATTAAGACATTAAGGGAAAGGCAAAAGAATCAAAACGAAATTAACAAGGGGGGGGGAGGGGGGGGGGGTATAAAAAGGGGTAAAACATGAAATAACTCAGCTGGAGGTGAAAGCATAAAAACCTGCTGAGGGACTTTGATTAGAACAGATTAGCCGAATTAAAGATTAGAATTCAGTCCGTCAAGTCAGGCAAAAATCGCAAAATAACTCCAGACCCCCGCTGCCGGCTCACGCCCGCAGCGGCAAGTGGCTAATCCCTGAGTAGGATCACACACGGGTAAACGAACCAACATACAGCGAACATAACATATGCATAACACCAAGCAAAACATTATCTTACTCTAACTTATTGATGCAAGCTACGCTTAAGCAAAGTATCTCAGGCGACGGGGCGAATGTACTGCTTATAACAGGACGACTTCCATCGTCCCACCGCCTGGATTTGGGCTCCCGAAAAACCCGCGGCCTCTGCCGCCGTAGCAGCCCCAATGCGGAAGGAGTGTGTACCGAAGTGGGAGGGGGAAAGGCCCATGCTCGTCAGACAGCGACCCATCATCCACCGAAATTGGAACTTCGTTACTGGCAGCCCGTCATAGTGCAGCAACCACGACCCCCGACAGTCGGGCCTCACTGCCTCATATTGTACTGCCAACCGTACTGGGCATATGCTCTCCTCAAGTGCCGGAACCAGGGTGACCCATCGGCCCTTCCCCACCTGGTCCGTCTTAGAGCGTCGCAATCTGCACAGCAAGGACCTCCCACTCACCACTACGTCCTCTACTAGCATGCGCGAATCAGTTTGCTTAGAAGGCGCTACCAACTCCGATATCCTAAAGGCGCCGTGGTAAGCCATAGAGAACGCCAATCTAAAAAGCAGCGATTCAAACATAGATGATGCGATGGCTCCAACCGACCCAATGATGCCTGGCAGCAACGCCGCATCAATGGGCCGCCTTCTGTCAGGCGGCGTAGGCGCCACGCGCGCCCATCCTTTCATAGCCTTAAGCAAAATGCCACTTTTCGTCAAATCGGGAACACCCTTAATTCTGCAGAAGAATGCAATGCCAGCCAAGTACCGGGACACCACCGCTCTAGACCTACCCGAAACATAAAGCTGCCAAATAAAAGAAAGCATCATCCGATGCCCGCTCTTACCTCGTTGCTTCCGTCCTCTAGCAAATTCTTCCCATTCGCCCCAGGCCTGCTTGTAAGCCTTAAGCGTGGATGGCGCTACCGAACGTAGTGCTAGACCTTCCAGTCCGGCTCGATGACCTGCCAGACATAACCGGGACAATGAAAACCTTGTTCCTCGGCTTCAGGAGCCAACCAGTAAAACCTCTCCCATTGCCCTCGTGATAGCGCGTCAGCGACCCCATTCTCTAAACCCGGTACGTGTTGTGTCCGGAACCACACGTTCCTGCGCAGGCAAGTAAGCAGCAACTGCCCTAGCACCCGAAGCACTACCAGCGATTTTGCCCTCTGGTTGTTAATCGCATGAACCACGCCCAGATTGTCGCATCTGAACAGGATGCGGCGATGCGCTAGCCGCTCGCCCCAGATTTCCAGCGCAACCATGATGGGAAAGAGTTCCAGGAGCAGAAGGTCCTTAGTCAAACCCGCCTGGTGCCAGCCCGCCGGCCATGATGCCGCGCACCAAGATCCCTCAAGATAGCAACCAAAACCGGAGGCTCCTGCCGCGTCGGTGAAAAGCTGCAATCTGGCGCTGTCGACCGTTGGTGCCTGCCATATGCGCACACCGTTGAAATCCTCCAGGAACGAGGCCCATACAGCCAGATCCCTTTTTAACTCAGCGGGCAAGCGTACAAAGTGGTGCGGCCTAGCACACCCCGCGGTCGCTCTTTCTAACTTCCGGCAGAAAACCCTGCCCATCGGGATGACCCGACAAGCAAAGTTAAACATGCCCAGCAAGGATTGTGCCTGCCGCAGCTTAACCTTGCGCGAACCCATGAATTGGCCAATGGCTTCGCGAAGCTTAGCCACTTTGTCCAAAGGAAGGCGACATTCGCCTGCCACCGTGTCGATCTCGATTCCCAGAAATGAGAGGCAAGACACCGGTCCCTCCGTTTTGTTTTCGGCCACTGGCACTCCGAAGTGACAAAACAAAGCTCGTATACTGAAAAGCAAGTTGCCGCACCGTGGCGAATCCGCCGGCCCTGTACAAAGGAAATCGTCGAGGTAGTGGGCAACCCCGTGCCCACCCGACGAAGACTCCACGCACCAATGCAGGAAGGTGCTAAAACGTTCAAAATACGAGCATGAAACAGAACATCCCATCGGCAAACATTTGTCAATGAAATATTCCGATCCAATCCGGAAACCCATAAAACGGAATGAGTCCGGATGGAGGGGTAGCAACCGAAAAGCGGATTCGACGTCAATCTTTGCCATGAGGGCCCCAGCGCCGTAGCTGCGGACCAAATTAAGCGCCTCGTCAAATGACTGATACACTACCGAGCAATGACCCGGAGGTATAGCGTCGTTGACCGAGGACCCCGCTGGGTAGGAAAGGTGTTGGATCAGTCGGAAGGAACCGGGTGTTTTCTTGGGGACCACCCCCACCGGGGAGATGACGAGACCCGCCACTGGGGGTGTTGCAAACGGCCCCTCCATCCTGCCCAGCCTGACCTCCTTATCGACCTTTTCCCGCAACACTAAAGGCAAGGCCCGAGCAGACTGGAGGTTCCTCTGTGCCCGAACTGTAACATCGCTCGCAACAGGCAAGCGGAAACCAAAACTAAAACCTGCATATAAAAACCTGGCATCCTCCCTATTCGGATACCAATCCAACCATTTACTCATAGCCTTTAACCTAATTGGCGTTGGCGCCCTGTGGGGCGCCCCCGCCGGGTGCCCCTCTCGAGTAGGATTGCTTAGAACGGGGACCCTGCCGAGTATTCTTGAAGCAGGAGGAGGCAGGGTGGGAACCCCCGCAATGGAGGCAAGCGTGACGGAACCGACACTGCTTGCCGTAGGAACATGCAGCGTTGTTAAACGCGAAACATAATCCTTTCGTTGCGGGCTGTTTCCCAGCCCGGACGGCCGACCTACCCGGCTTGGCCGACCCGCCGTCCGCGCCGGGCGCATGGGCGGACGGCCCAGCACGGTGTCCGTCCGCCCCTGCGCTCCGGGGCTCCTTGGCCTGCTGCGAGGCCCTGGTGACCTTAAGCCATACCTCCACGTCCTTGAAACCGAAGTCCATAACGTGTAACCCGTCCTGCTTCTCTCTGAATTCCTCATCATACCTACGCCATTCGTCACCCGCCGACGTGCGTTGCATATCGTGCACGAGATGCAGGTACCGAATGACATTCATATGTTCGTCTGGCCTGTCTTCAAGGTAGCAAGCCGCGAAAACCCAAAACCCCGCCAGCCAGTTATCAAACGTGCGGAACGCCTCGGCCCCTATGCCCTTCTTAGCGGTTGCCGCCTTAAACTCTTTTTTAGCGTCTTTAGTCAAGACGAAGACATCTACGTAGTCCCCCCTGCGAATACTCTTGCTGCAGCTATCCCTAAGCCCCCGCATGACAGCGGTATATTCGCAGCGGACCACGCCTGGCAAGTCGCGTCGCTTCCTGGCCTTGCGAGATTCTTTGCTAAGCCGCCTTCGCCTCTTACGCCTCTCCTGTTGCCCAGCCGCCTTCTTGGCGTATTTAATCGCCCTTTTCTTCGCCTTTGTCGCACTACTGACGTCGGACTTTGCCGAAGAAAGGGAAGAGGAGGAAGCAGAGAAAGAAGAGGAAGAGGAGGAGGAAGGGGAAGAGCTGCGCGAACCCGAGGGCGTACTAGAAACCGACCCCAATTGCTCCGCCTCACCTGAAGCCGTAGATTGGTCAGATCCAGACTCCTCAGTCGCGACATATGTAACATCCTCGTCCTCCGATTCCGACACCCTTGCATCCGCTTGAACATCTGTGGGCAGAAAAGGGGGAGGGGACCCGGACAACAAAAATGGCGTGCGCCCAGCCCGACCTAAGGCCGGCGTGCGAGGTGACTGCAAACTCTCGTCCCGCCTTGGCTGTAAATGCAGCTGCGCTGCGGCCGCCCCCAGCTCCCGGCACGCGCGTGCAACCCTCTGGGCGGCTGAAAAAGCACCTGCGCCCGCGCCGTCCGCCGCCCCCCTGGACCCGCCCTCGAGCTCCGGGGCCGCGGCGAGCGGACCCAATGCCGCCACCACCGTGGCAAGGGCCGCCGCGAACGCCCCGGGCGGTTCAGCGTGACCTTGTAACGCCGCGTCGTCACCTGATGACTGCCTTGCCGGGGGCACGCGGCGATTAGAGCCACCGCTGGGCATAGGCAACCCAGACCCATCTGGCCCGCGGCCAGGCCGGCCCCGGGGGGGGGGGGGGGGCAAATAACGCCAGGGTCTCTAAAAACGGGTATACTTCCGGACCCACCCCGCCCCCGCCCCCCTGGAGTGATGCCTGACCTCTGCTCTAACCCCTCACTGAGGCCCACCCCCCGCCTGACGGAGCCAGCACCGCCAGCAGGGTTGGCCCCGCGCCGTGAGGAAATAATTGCCCGTGGTACTGGGTCCCCAGCACCACTGTTATAGATCACCCCACTACCTGGTTGATCCCTGCCAGGCCTCCTCCCCCCCCTCGTCGCGCCGGACTCCGGCCGTAACGAAGAGGGGGACACGGAGGGCTGCGGCGCCGCTGCGCGCACTCGTGCGCGAGAGACGCCGCCGGAGCCTCATGTGGGCGCGCGCGCACGCTGTGCGCGCGCCCCACCACTTGCTGCCTGAGCGCCCACAGCTGCGGTCTCTCCCAGAGCACCCGCCGGCAGGCCCAGGCTCCTGGTCGATCGCGCGCTGGGCACCGCAACAGGCCCAGCCCGGATCGTAGCGTTCTCCCGACCGGTTCCCGCCCCCCGCCTGAGGCCTCTACCCGGCCCCGGCAAGAGAGCGGGTGCGGGAGCTACCAGAGCGGATGCCGAAAGGCGCCCGGCAGGGCGCGCCGACGCGCGCCCGCGGGCGCCCGTGTACCCGGCACCCCTGGCCGACCCCGGAGGTGAGGGCTGTTGGTCGCCCCACTCCGTGCGGCCAGACTGCCCAGCCGCCCCGGACCGCCGAGTGCGCCCTCTCGTAGAGGGGGACCCGTCCATCTCCCCAGCGGAGCGGGTTCTACGCTCCGTACCCCTAGCTCTCAGAGGGGCCCCAGGGGAAGAAATGGGCACATCGGAGCCGGGCACCCCTGCCCCGGGGCCAGCCTCACCAGACAGGTAACGGGCTGGGGCGCCAGCGAACCGGCGTGGGCGGCTGGAGGCCATGCTTTCAAGTTAAATAAACTTGTAATTTTAAACGAATGAAATTAAATTCGAATGAATTTAAATGAAAATCTGCCAAGCAGTACTCACAAGAAATTTCAGCAAGCAAAGAGACCTAAAATGGCCACTCCAGCCTATATATACCTTAACCCTCCCCCTTTCCTAAGGCTGTACTACCTCACAGCTAGGTCCACCCCTCACAGGATGTTTAACCCATTCCTCTCCTATGTTAGTCAATTCTCTCTCCTTATTATTAGTATTATTATTATTTTATTTATATAGCCCTCTTTCTCCAACAGGACTCAAGGCGCTTTACAGACATCAAAAACAATGCACATAGGAGGTCATTCCGAGTCGTTCGCTCGGAAAATTTCTTCGCATCGCAGTGATTTTCCGCTTAGTGCGCATGCGTAATGTCCGCACTGCGACTGCGCCAAGTAATTTTGCAATGAAGATAGTATTTTTACTCACGGCTTTTTCTTCACTCCGGCGATCGTAATGTGATTGACAGGAAATGGGTGTTACTGGGCGGAAACAGGCCGTTTTATGGGCGTGTGGGAAAAAACGCTACCGTTTCCGGAAAAAACGCGGGAGTGGCTGGAGAAACGGAGGAGTGTCTGGGCGAACGCTGGGAGTGTTTGTGACGTCAACCCAGGAACGACAAGCACTGAACTGATCGCAGATGCCGAGTAAGTCTGAAGCTACTCAGAAACTGCTACGAGGTGTGTAATCGCAATATTGCGAATACATCGTTCGCAATTTTAAGAAGCTAAGATTCACTCCCAGTAGGCGGCGGCTTAGCGTGAGCAATGCTGCTAAAATCGCCTTGCGAGCGAACAACTCGGAATGACCTCCCTAATACAGAAGATTTAAGTAATACAGCAATTGATAAGCCACACAGACATAAAAGAAAACCTTGAGCACACAGTAAGCATAATACATGATTGGTTTAGGCATTTTGGGTAATAACCTCCAAGGGTTGTGTATTCCACCCTCACAAGGTACCAGGTGTGGCAGCCATCTTGGGTGCGCTGCGTAGGA
Source organism: Pseudophryne corroboree (assembly GCF_028390025.1). NCBI lineage: Eukaryota > Metazoa > Chordata > Amphibia > Anura > Myobatrachidae > Pseudophryne > Pseudophryne corroboree. The sequence continues at coordinate 360,993,826 of NC_086452.1, forward strand.
TTACCTAGGTTGGAATAGTCTACCCCTAGAAGAGATAACATAAAATGGGGAAATTGCAGAGTCCTAAAGTTCAGAGTAAAGGTACAACAAAACCATGAGGTCCATGTATTTTTCATCCCATCCACAAGCGCACCAGATGAGGCAGCCATGTTGGGCGCACTATGAAGGTTACACTGTGGGAGATGAGCCATACAAGGGCCAAATGTATGGGCAATCTGACACGTGTGTAGTAGTATGCTATACCCTGCACAGAAAGATCCAAATGAAGCACACCCTGCCCATGGAGGAACCGTGATACATTGTTAATATTAATGATACAGGTATGATAAATAATGTACATTATTCTAATCAGATGCAACAGCCAATGAAACAAGTTCTTAAATGTGACTACTGTGCAATGTAATCATTTTTTAATAGAGAAAAAAACACCTAGAATGAATGGGCACTAGATCTAATGGTCCCAGTGTGTATGGGAAGGATTCTGACTGCCAGCATCTCGAACACTGGTATGCTTACCAGATCCCAAAGACTGCAAGTGCATGCGTGATAATGTACCAGATTAATAACAGCAATGCACTGTAGAGTGTACACCATAGCCCTGTGCAGTATAAGGTAACATGGATAATATATCATTCTAGTGCACAGTCTGGAACCTTATGCCTAGAAGAGGAGGTGAGCCTCCAGGCAGTGGGGCACACCGGGGTGTCTCCTCTGTAATCCTGTGGGCCAGTCCAGCCCTGTATATATATATATATATATATATCAGTGACGTGCGGTGGGGTGAGGCAGGTGAGACAGAGCCTTTCCTGTCATACTTACGTTTGTACCAGAGTTTTGATTGCATAAAGTATATGAAAAATGCAAAGAATATGTTTGAAATATCTTCTTTGCATTATTCTAATCATTTTTATAGCCCAAACTCTGGAGTAAAAGTCTATGGCAGGTGGGGCAGTGTCTCCCCTGCTTATCTTTTCTGCACATCTCTGATCAAAACTCGCCAAATTTCCAAGAGTTTATACTGCTGCACCTGTGTATAATGCCCAGATGTACCCTTTGGCTCATATATTGCATGTAAATCTGGCTCTGGTGCTAGCTAGTGCCTCCTTAGCCTTTTAGCTCACCGCACGTCCCTGATAGATAGATAGATAGATATATATATATATATATATATATATATATAGCTGCAGGCTGCACAAATATTGAGAGTGGCACACTCATAGCTGGCTCATATGACTTGTGGCGTAATTCAGCTTCAGTTGCAAATTTGCAGAATCGCAAATCGGGCAATTATCGTCAGACTGCGCATGTACGCGAAGGCTACATTTTAATCTCAATTTAGTGAAATGCAATCGTAATTTGATTGACAGGTAGTGACCATTTGTCGGTGTTAACTGGCATTTGTGGGGTGTGGTTGGAAAAACATAGGTGGATCATGGCTGTTTGCAGTGAGGGTATCTGACATCAGCTGCAATGAATTGCGACTAAAACCATGGCGCTGGAGCAAGTGCATTCTCATTATTTTGAGTAGCCTATGGTCAACCGCACTTGTCGATGGTACTCGATTTCTGCATATGCATCGCAATTTCATCGCTGGGCATCTTTTTCCTTTGTGGGTGGCTCTTCACATGCAATTTTTAGCGATCCAAGCTGAATTAGGCCCATTAGTAGGTATAGGCTATTGCTAATGACTTAAAACAACAACAAAACCTCACAAAATAATTAACCTCCCTCAAGAAAAATCAACCATATTAAATAGAAAATAGGCAGTAAAATTGGTCTTTCCTCTTATCTTGTTTTATTGGCCTATATTTCTTAGTTCACACATACAATTATTTCCTAAACCCTTGGTGCACAGCGCAAATAAAAATCTTCCCTACTTTTACCAATCACCCAAAAACTAACAGAATGGGCATAAGTAAAGAATTGAATCGCCTGATATAATTACCTATCATCATTTCAGTACAACAATTGGCTTGATAAATGGACCTTATTGCATTGCAGACAGGCAGCTTTTTACATCGCTATATAAACCCGCCTCTTTTAATCTTTCATTTTTAGCTCTCTCAAACATCGAGGGCTCACTGGTGCGTGCACACATCAGGTTTTCAGAGCAAACTGATCAGTACTCGTTAGGGTGGGCTCATTAACCGTTCTTTCCTCAGCCTCTTAATCAAAGCCAGGGGAAAGGATCCGGCTGTCCTCTTGAGCACAAATACATTTCTGGAGAAGTCATGCGACAAAAAGGAAAAAAAGAATACGGAAAAAATAGAAGCCTGTAATGGTTGTTCAATCAGGCACCAGGCGCTGGGCTAGATTACTGCTGGGCCCCCAGGCTCCCCAGGCTCAGTCAAAGATATTCATCCCCTAATGAAAGGGGACAACGTTCTTAAAACATTTTCGGAACAAATTGAATACAGAATAAAGAGCTTTCGGAAACTCTCCCATGACACAATTTCAGTGGCAGAACTGCAAGTAGCCAAAATCCGGGTCCTACATATTGCAGCAGAAGAATATTAACACTCTGTGCAAGCCTACTGCCAGGTGTACAGTTCTGCATGTGAAAAGTCTACAATATCTACAATAGGCTACAAAAAGAACAATCATGAGACAGTATTTGGGTCCTCCTTTGATTGCAAAATGACTACAGAGCTCTTTAAATGTGAATCCAAAACCTTGCAGTTTATTCTCGCTTTTAACCAACCACTCAAAGCCACTCTGCAGCACAGCATACTATGCACTGAGCATTAATGCTCGTTAACGCTGCAGGCAAAATTGACATTGATGCATATTATTAGAAAGTGAGTATTTACAGGTCCCTTCGCCTGGGTTCACTACGATATGCCGGCGGTCGGGCTCCCGGCGAAAAGGCATACCAGCGCCGGGAGCCCGACCGCCGGCTTACCGACAGTGTGGCAAGCGCAAATGAGCCCCTTGCGGGCTCGCTGCGCTCGCCACGCTACGGGCACGGTGGCGCGCTACGCGCGCCACACTATTTTATTCTCCCTCCAGGGGGGTCGTGGACCCCACGAGGGAGAATAAGTGTCGGTATGCCGGCTGTCGGTATGCCGGCTGTCGGGATCCCGGCGCCGGTATACTGTGCGGCGGGATCCCGTCAGTCGGCATACAGAAGACCACCCCTTCGCCTACATTATTCAAATTAAAGGGTGTTTAGTGGAAATCACTGATGTCAATACCTGAACAAACAAACAAACAAACAAACAAACAAACAAACCCTTACACATATTCAACAGTAAGAAGCCCAACCACACTCCTTTCCACAATTAGAAAATCTTTTAATAATCCTTAAGAATGAAGGGACAGGAGGTATGTCCTTATCTTATGGCCGCACCTGTGTGTGGAAGGCAGAGGCGGTCCTAGGCATAGGCAAACTAGGCAAATGCCTATGGCATTTGGAATGCCATGGGGCACAAGCAGCTTTAGCTGATTACAATGATATGCGGCATGCCTATATTCTGTATGTGATTGCGGCTGTATCTACATACAAAATGCTAAGTGTATTCCTGGAAATCACCGTAACATAGTATTTCGTATGCAGATACAGCAGAAGTAGGTTGTGTATCCTAGCCACATAGCAATGCAAATAAGATGCATTTTTGGCAAAAAAAAAGGCACCCAACATTAGCAGAGCTGCCAGCTGACTCACGCCAGGCATCTTCTGCTGCATGGTCTATTGAGGCAAGATGTATGAGGACACATCTGTATCCAAGCATAGGCAGAGATCACAGTGTTAGTGGCCGTGTGAGTGGGGTGGGTTGGTTGTGCAATAGTGTTCGGCATATGTGTAAGGGGCATTATGTGTATCATGTGTAAAAATGCATTAATAATGTGGGGCATATGTGTATAGGACATTATGTGTATAAGGGCATTAAAAATGTGCGGCATACTGTATGTGTAAGGGACATTATGTGTTTAAGGGCATTAATAAAGGTTGGCATATGCCAACCTTTTGTGTGGCCATGTCCCTTCCCAGCAAGGACATGCCCTTTTTCGGGCTGTGTGCTGAATGTGCGCACTGTTCCTATTTAAAATATAGGGGGTAGGAGCACAAAAATGAGGACGGCTATGGGTGAGGGGTTATAGTGCTGGAAAAGGGGTGCAGGGTCAGAGGCGGAACTAGAGGCGGTGCTAGGTTGCACCAGCCAAAATTTTGCCTAGGGCATCATATTGGTTAGGGCCAGCTCTGGTGGAAGGAGCTCCCATCTACAAAAGCATTATATTTCAGTATTAAAAACAAATTTGGAAATATCCAAATTAAAACATAATAAATATATTTATCAGTTATTATTTATATAGTGCATGCATATTCCGTAACACTTTACAGAGAATATTTGACCAGTCACATCAGTCCCCTCCCCAGTTGAGCTTACAATCTACATTCCCCACCACATGCACACACACAATGGTTAATTTTTGTTGGAAGCCAATTAACCTGCAAGTATATTTTTGGAGTGTGGGAGGAAACCGCAGTAATCCAGAAGAAACCCAAGCAAGCAAGGGGAGAATATACAAACTCCACACAGGTCAACCTTTTTACCCTGTCAACCTTTGTACCCTGTTAACCTAATGCATGTCGACCATATGGTGTCGACCTATTGACTGTTAACCTATTTATCATTGATATTTTAATCCACACCCGTTCCTTCCAATTCCACCAACATTTATCCCTCCTTCTCCTCGCTCGCTCTCTCTCAAGTCTCCAATGTGTAGTTTTCTCCATATGTTCCCTTTTTTATATATCTAAAATCAGGCATCAAACGCTGTCCAGCCGACTTGTGTTGTATTTTAGCATTTTATCTGTATTGTTGTCCTTTATGTAGTACTATTTTTTGTTGATGCCTTTAATAATATTTTTTTTTATTATTGAAAAGGAGCATTTAGAGTAGACTTGTAATGGGGAAGGATGTCAAACTCTCCCTCCCTTTGATTTCCTGCAAAGCCTCAGAAGTTGCAAAGATTAAGTCAATGGCCCTCATTCCGAGTTGTTCGCTCGCTAGTTGCTTTCAGCAGCCGTGCAAACGCTAAGCCGCCGCCCTCTGGGAGTGTATCTTAGCAGAAGTGCGAATGAAAGGATCGCAGCGCGACTACAAAAAAAGATTGTGCAGTTTCTGAGCAGCTCCAGACCTACTCCTAGCTTGCGATCACTTCAGACTGTTTAGTTCCTGTTTTGACGTCACGAACACGTCCTGCGTTCGGCCAGCCACGCCTGCGTTTCCCCAGGCACGCCTGCGTTTGTATCTGACACGGCTGCGTTTTTCCACACACTCCCCGAAAACGGTCAGTTACCTCCCAGAAACACCCACTTCCTGTCAATCACTCTGCGGCCAGCAGTGCGATTGAAAAGTGTCGCGAGATCTTGTGTGAAACTGCATCGGCTGTTGTGAAAGTACGTCGCGTGTGCGCATTGCGCCGCATACGCATGTGCAGAAGTGCCGTTTTTTTGCCTGATCGCTGCGCAGCGACCGAAAACAGCTAGCGAACAACTCGGAATGACCACCAATGTGTGTAATTGCATATTAAAGTTATTATTTTTACATCTATTTTGCTTTTAGTTATATCATCCTTATTCAGGATGGACAGTGGGCCTAATTCAGACCTGTTCGCTCGCTAGGTTTTTTTTGCAGTCCTGCGTTCGCATAGTTGTCGTTCATAGGAGAGTGTATTTTTGATTTGCAAGTGTGCGAACGCATGTGTAGCAGAGCTGTACGAACCGATCTTGTGCAGTCTCTGATTAGCCCAGGATTTACTCAGACGCTGCGAAAACTTCAGCCTGTCCAGGACCGGAATTGATGCGTAAGGAACCCTCCCTGTAAACGCTTGGACACGCCTGCGTTTTTGCAACCACTCCCAGAAAACGGTCAGTTGACACCCACAAACGGCTTCTTCCTGTCAATCTCCTTGCGAACGCCCGTACGAATGGATTCTTCGCACAAACCCATCACTGAGCGGCGATCCGCTTTAAACCCGTGCGATGCGCCTGCGCATTACGGTGCACATGCATGCGCAGATTAGACCTGATCGCCCGCTGTACGAAAACGCAGCCTAGCGATCAGGTCTGAATTAGGCCCAGTATTCAAAGGTGGATGTACCTTTGTGTAGCCCACACTGAGCAGCCACCGCCCCCCCCCCCCCCCCCCCCCGAACGCATACCGTCACTAGGATGTGCCCATTGGAGGCGGAGGGGGAGCGGGTCTGCCATGTCCGGTTCACTACTACACCTCTTCGAGCGTCCTAAGCCTACATGGTGCTTAGCCAGAATGTCCAAAGGGCATCCTCCATGTAACAGCAACACGTAAGCATTAGCAAATGGCCAGAGGGTGCAGAAAATATGTACCCAAGTTAACTGGAGGATGTGAAATGCTTTTCACAGAAGATGCAAATATACATTTAAAATCTATAAACAGCCTCCTCCTATTTGCACCAAGGATTGTGCTTCTTTCCATTGGACATCTTTGCTGCAATTCACGTCAACACGCCCTTCACATCTACTGTATACAGCCTCTCAAACCCATGTCCCAGCCCACTGGTCATAGAGTGTCGCAAGGGCAACACGAAAAGATGCGCATACTGTATGTACTTAATAAAATAACATGTTAATCAACTGCAGAATCCCATGGACCTGCCCTTGGGAGGATACAAGTAGTTCACCTGTATGGGGCCGGGAATGATTCTGAACTCTTTCTGATATAGATATGTGTATATATATATATATATATATATATATATATAGGATGGGGGGCGGTCTGAGCATCATGTAATGTGGGGAATGCAGAGATATCTGGTGAACATGTGGAATGTCTGAGGGGCATGTGGGGCACACCAAAACTGTGGAGGCAGCCTGACAGTATGCACCTGCTTCAGGTACCAGAGCTCACTGCCTTACAGTATGTCTGTGTCCACCAGGCCTTTGGGCAGAAGGGGAGGGGATCAAGAAGGTGGAGGCCCCTGCCTTTTTAGTTTGCACTGGGCCCCATGATTTCTGATGGCAGCCCCGAAAACACATACTGGGGCTAATGTAAAGTTGGGAGTATTATTATTATTATCTTTTATTTATATGGCGCCACATGGGACTCGCAGCGCCCAATTACAGAGTTAACAAATAAGCAAAACATGAAGACATATGTAATAAAATTTAGGACAAGTACTGTATGGAAACATAGCTGCGTCAGTAGACAACACTGAAATAAGTATCAAAGCAGAATAAAACGAGGGATTTGGTGCCGTCAAAGGGAGTATTGAAAAGAAGATAGGTTAAGTAACAGACGTAAAAGCACCCGAGGGAAGAGGGCCCTGCTCATGAAAGCTTACATTCTAATCGGGAGGGGCACACAGACAGGGTGACACAGTTGGGGAAGAAAGTGAGTGTGTGCTACAGAGGGCTTAGGATGAGAGACAGCTGGGTTTGGGGAAGTGGGCCTTAAGAGCCCATTTGAAGTTTTGTAGAGAGGTGGAGAGTCTGAGGGGGAGAGGTAGAGTATTCCAGAGAAGGGGAACAGCACATGCAAAATCTTGGAGGAAGATTTGGAGGATGTAATCAGTAGGCAGGAGAGGTGGCGTGCATTAGCAGAGCGAAGAGGACGGGCGGGAGTGTACATGGAGATAAGGTCTGAGATGTAAATGGGAGAGGAGTGGGTAAGGGCTTTGTAAGTGAGTGTGAGAAGCTGAGAAGCTTGAAATGGATTCTGAAGCGGAAGGGGAGCCAGTGAAGGGCTTGTAAAAGAGGGGAGGCGGACGTAGTGCGTTTGGTGAGGAAGATGAGCCAGGCAGCAGCATTGAGAATAGATGGGAGTGTAGAGAGGTATTTGTCAGGGCTGCCAGATAGGAGAAGATTACAGTAGTCCAGTCTGGAAATGACCAATGAGTGGATAATGGTCTTAATGGCATCCTAGGTGAGAAAAGGTCTGATCCTGGAAATATTTTTTAGATAAAAATGACAGGATTGTGAGAGGTGCTGAATGTGTGGTCTGAAGGAGAGGGATGAGTATGGAAATTGTGTACGAGTAAATTTGCCCATATGAAGAATTGTATATATAATTGTATGCCACATCTGCGCATACATCTGGGTAACTACTAATCATCAGCAGCAGTGCAGGTTTGCACTTGTACTGTATTAATTTTGCTTTACCTATGTAAGATATCCACATTCCAACCCAGGTTCCCCTCTACGTTCACATCTAAAGGTGTATACCCATTTCTGAGCATGCACAGTGTGAAGTCATGCCAGGCATACCTTCAAACCATCACATTTTCAGAGGGCTATGTGTGGACTCTGTCTCACTGTCACATTTGGGACTGAGTTGTTCCAATCGCCAGGCAGTTGGGTGGTATGTATATTCACTGGCACTCTGCTTTGAGTGAGTGCTGCACATGTTTTGTAGTTATTGTGTAAGGGTGGTATAATGGGGAAATGAGAATGCTAACAGGTCAGCTCTTCAGCGCTAGACACATAGTCCTCAGTGCCATGGACACAGCACCAAAGCAGGTCCATTTTCCACCCTATGCCGGTTCTGTCTCCCAAACACGTGACATCATGCCGTTGCCGAATGGATGACCCAACTACATACCCTCCAACATGACCCATTCCGTTAGGTACAAATGCTCCTGGACTTCCTTGCCAGTGGCTGTGTTACAGAATCTGATGTCAGAATTTGATTTTTTGGTGGTTGTGTTAGGGTCAAATGACACTAAACTGACAATGGAGTTTGTAAGAGCCGAATTGCTGCAGTTCCAAGAACGTATTCCCGTCTACACCATAGCTGAGGGTTTTGCCTTGATCACAAAGGGCACAAAGTCCAAAAAGCACAAATTCAAGTGTTTGTATGTCACAAGATAGGACATAAAGCTGCAAGATGAGAAATCCCAGTGGTGCGCAGAAGCAGTGTGACAAACCAAACGAGTCAGCATTGAATGAAGCAGACAGTCACAGGAAGGATTGCTGGTACATAGACTCGAAAGCCACTAGATATTTCAGTTGCAATAAGCATTAGTTCAGTTCTTTAACACTGTTTCCACTACAGTTACAGGGATTGCAAATAAGGCCCTTACTGCATTACAAGCTGGGACAATCACAGTATGTTTAAGAATTGGAGGTGAGACAGTTGTTACAGATATCCAAGATGTGTTGTACATAGAGATGAGCGGGTTCGGTTTCTCTGAATCCGAACCCGCCAGAACTTCATGTTTTTTTTCACGAGTCCGAGCGACTCGGATCTTCCCGCCTTGCTCGGTTAACCCGAGCGCGCCCGAACGTCATCATGACGCTGTCGGATTCTCGCGAGGCTCGGATTCTATCGCGAGACTCGGATTCTATATAAGGAGCCGCGCGTCGCCGCCATTTTCACACGTGCATTGAGATTGATAGGGAGAGGACGTGGCTGGCGTCCTCTCCGTTTAGACACTTGATTTACTAATTTTGGGGAGCATTAGGAGTACTCAGTAGTGTACAGTGCAGAGTTTTGCTGATAGTGACCAGTGACCACCACTTTTATTTATAATCCGTTCTCTGCCTGAAAAAAGCGATACACAGCACACAGTGACTCAGTCACATACATACCATATCTGTGTGCACTGCTCAGGCTCAGGCCAGTGTGCTGCATCATCTATATATATTATATATCTGTCTGACTGCTCAGCTCACACAGCTTATAATTGTGGGGGAGACTGGGGAGCACTACTGCAGTGCCAGTTATAGGTTATAGCAGGAGCCAGGAGTACATAATATTATATTAAAATTAAACAGTGCACACTTTTGCTGCAGGAGTGCCACTGCCAGTGTGACTAGTGACCAGTGACCTGACCACCAGTATATAATATTAGTAGTATACTATCTCTTTATCAACCAGTCTATATTAGCAGCAGACACAGTACAGTGCGGTAGTTCACGGCTGTGGCTACCTCTGTGTCGGCACTCGGCAGCCCGTCCATAATTGTATATACCAGTGACCTAACCGTGGTTTTTTTTTCTTTCTTTATACATACATACTAGTTACGAGTATACTATCTCTTTATCAACCAGTCTATATATTAGCAGCAGACACAGTACAGTGCGGTAGTTCACGGCTGTGGCTACCTCTGTGTCGGCACTCGGCAGCCCGTCCATAATTGTATATACCAGTGACCTAACCGTGTTTTTTTTTTCTTTCTTTATACATACATACTAGTTACGAGTATACTATCTCTTTATCAACCAGTCTATATATTAGCAGCAGACACAGTACAGTGCGGTAGTTCATGGCTGTGGCTACCTCTGTGTCGGCACTCGGCAGCCCGTCCATAATTGTATATACCAGTGACCTAACCGTGGTTTTTTTTTCTTTCTTTATACATACATACTAGTTACGAGTATACTATCTCTTTATCAACCAGTCTATATATTAGCAGCAGACACAGTACAGTGCGGTAGTTCACGGCTGTGGCTACCTCTGTGTCGGCACTCGGCAGCCCGTCCATAATTGTATATACCAGTGACCTAACCGTGGTTTTTTTTTCTTTCTTTATACATACATACTAGTTACGAGTATACTATCTCTTTATCAACCAGTCTATATATTAGCAGCAGACACAGTACAGTGCGGTAGTTCACGGCTGTGGCTACCTCTGTGTCGGCACTCGGCAGCCCGTCCATAATTGTATATACCAGTGACCTAACCGTGGTTTTTTTTTCTTTCTTTATACATACATACTAGTTACGAGTATACTATCTCTTTATCAACCAGTCTATATATTAGCAGCAGACACAGTACAGTGCGGTAGTTCACGGCTGTGGCTACCTCTGTGTCGGCACTCGGCAGCCCGTCCATAATTGTATATACCAGTGACCTAACCGTGGTTTTTTTTTCTTTCTTTATACATACATACTAGTTACGAGTATACTATCTCTTTATCAACCAGTCTATATATTAGCAGCAGACACAGTACAGTGCGGTAGTTCACGGCTGTGGCTACCTCTGTGTCGGCACTCGGCAGCCCGTCCATAATTGTATATACCAGTGACCTAACCGTGGTTTTTTTTTCTTTCTTTATACATACATACTAGTTACGAGTATACTATCTCTTTATCAACCAGTCTATATATTAGCAGCAGACACAGTACAGTGCGGTAGTTCACGGCTGTGGCTACCTCTGTGTCGGCACTCCGCAGCCCGTCCATAATTGTATATACCACCTAACCGTGGTTTTTTTTTCTTTCTTTATACATACATACTAGTTACGAGTATACTATCTCTTTATCAACCAGTCTATATATTAGCAGCAGACACAGTACAGTGCGGTAGTTCACGGCTGTGGCTACCTCTGTGTCGGCACTCGGCAGCCCGTCCATAATTGTATACTAGTATCCAATCCATCCATCTCCATTGTTTACCTGAGGTGCCTTTTAGTTGTGCCTATTAAAATATGGAGAACAAAAATGTTGAGGTTCCAAAATTAGGGAAAGATCAAGATCCACTTCCACCTCGTGCTGAAGCTGCTGCCACTAGTCATGGCCGAGACGATGAAATGCCAGCAACGTCGTCTGCCAAGGCCGATGCCCAATGGCATAGTACAGAGCATGTCAAAACCAAAACACCAAATATCAGTAAAAAAAGGACTCCAAAACCTAAAATAAAATTGTCGGAGGAGAAGCGTAAACTTGCCAATATGCCATTTACCACACGGAGTGGCAAGGAACGGCTGAGGCCCTGGCCTATGTTCATGGCTAGTGGTTCAGCTTCACATGAGGATGGAAGCACTCAGCCTCTCGCTAGAAAACTGAAAAGACTCAAGCTGGCAAAAGCACCGCAAAGAACTGTGCGTTCTTTGAAATCCCAAATCCACAAGGAGAGTCCAATTGTGTCGGTTGCGATGCCTGACCTTCCCAACACTGGACGTGAAGAGCATGCGCCTTCCACCATTTGCACGCCCCCTGCAAGTGCTGGAAGGAGCACCCGCAGTCCAGTTCCTGATAGTCAGATTGAAGATGTCAGTGTTGAAGTACACCAGGATGAGGAGGATATGGGTGTTGCTGGCGCTGGGGAGGAAATTGACCAGGAGGATTCTGATGGTGAGGTGGTTTGTTTAAGTCAGGCACCCGGGGAGACACCTGTTGTCCGTGGGAGGAATATGGCCGTTGACATGCCAGGTGAAAATACCAAAAAAATCAGCTCTTCGGTGTGGAGGTATTTCACCAGAAATGCGGACAACAGGTGTCAAGCCGTGTGTTCCCTTTGTCAAGCTGTAATAAGTAGGGGTAAGGACGTTAACCACCTCGGAACATCCTCCCTTATACGTCACCTGCAGCGCATTCATAATAAGTCAGTGACAAGTTCAAAAACTTTGGGTGACAGCGGAAGCAGTCCACTGACCAGTAAATCCCTTCCTCTTGTAACCAAGCTCACGCAAACCACCCCACCAACTCCCTCAGTGTCAATTTCCTCCTTCCCCAGGAATGCCAATAGTCCTGCAGGCCATGTCACTGGCAAGTCTGACGAGTCCTCTCCTGCCTGGGATTCCTCCGATGCATCCTTGCGTGTAACGCCTACTGCTGCTGGCGCTGCTGTTGTTGCCGCTGGGAGTCGATGGTCATCCCAGAGGGGAAGTCGTAAGCCCACTTGTACTACTTCCAGTAAGCAATTGACTGTTCAACAGTCCTTTGCGAGGAAGATGAAATATCACAGCAGTCATCCTACTGCAAAGCGGATAACTGAGTCCTTGACAACTATGTTGGTGTTAGACGTGCGTCCGGTATCCGCCGTTAGTTCACAGGGAACTAGACAATTTATTGAGGCAGTGTGCCCCCATTACCAAATACCATCTAGGTTCCACTTCTCTAGGCAGGCGATACCGAGAATGTACACGGACGTCAGAAAAAGACTCACCAGTCTCCTAAAAAATGCAGTTGTACCCAATGTCCACTTAACCACGGACATGTGGACAAGTGGAGCAGGGCAGGGTCAGGACTATATGACTGTGACAGCCCACTGGGTAGATGTATGGACTCCCGCCGCAAGAACAGCAGCGGCTGCACCAGTAGCAGCATCTCGCAAACGCCAACTCTTTCCTAGGCAGGCTACGCTTTGTATCACCGCTTTCCAGAATACGCACACAGCTGAAAACCTCTTACGGCAACTGAGGAAGATCATCGCGGAATGGCTTACCCCAATTGGACTCTCCTGTGGATTTGTGGCATCGGACAACGCCAGCAATATTGTGTGTGCATTAAATATGGGCAAATTCCAGCACGTCCCATGTTTTGCACATACCTTGAATTTGGTGGTGCAGAATTTTTTAAAAAACGACAGGGGCGTGCAAGAGATGCTGTCGGTGGCCAGAAAAATTGCGGGACACTTTCGGCGTACAGGCACCACGTACAGAAGACTGGAGCACCACCAAAAACTACTGAACCTGCCCTGCCATCATCTGAAGCAAGAAGTGGTAACGAGGTGGAATTCAACCCTCTATATGCTTCAGAGGTTGGAGGAGCAGCAAAAGGCCATTCAAGCCTATACAATTGAGCACGATATAGGAGATGGAATGCACCTGTCTCAAGTGCAGTGGAGAATGATTTCAACGTTGTGCAAGGTTCTGATGCCCTTTGAACTTGCCACACGTGAAGTCAGTTCAGACACTGCCAGCCTGAGTCAGGTCATTCCCCTCATCAGGCTTTTGCAGAAGAAGCTGGAGGCATTGAAGAAGGAGCTAAAAGGGAGCGATTCCGCTAGGCATGTGGGACTTGTGGATGCAGCCCTTAATTCGCTTAACAAGGATTCACGGGTGGTCAATCTGTTGAAATCAGAGCACTACATTTTGGCCACCGTGCTCGATCCTAGATTTAAAGCCTACCTTGGATCTCTCTTTCCGGCAGACACAGGTCTGCTGGGGTTGAAAGACCTGCTGGTGACAAAATTGTCAAGTCAAGCGGAACGCGACCTGTCAACATCTCCTCCTTCACATTCTCCCGCAACTGGGGGTGCGAGGAAAAGGCTCAGAATTCCGAGCCCACCCGCTGGCGGTGATGCAGGGCAGTCTGGAGCGACTGCTGATGCTGACATCTGGTCCGGACTGAAGGACCTGACAACGATTACGGACATGTCGTCTACTGTCACTGCATATGATTCTCTCAACATTGATAGAATGGTGGAGGATTATATGAGTGACCGCATCCAAGTAGGCACGTCACACAGTCCGTACTTATACTGGCAGGAAAAAGAGGCAATTTGGAGGCCCTTGCACAAACTGGCTTTATTCTACCTAAGTTGCCCTCCCACAAGTGTGTACTCCGAAAGAGTGTTTAGTGCCGCCGCTCACCTTGTCAGCAATCGGCGTACGAGGTTACATCCAGAAAATGTGGAGAAGATGATGTTCATTAAAATGAATTATAATCAATTCCTCCGCGGAGACATTGACCAGCAGCAATTGCCTCCACAAAGTACACAGGGAGCTGAGATGGTGGATTCCAGTGGGGACGAATTGATAATCTGTGAGGAGGGGGATGTACACGGTGATATATCGGAGGGTGAAGATGAGGTGGACATCTTGCCTCTGTAGAGCCAGTTTGTGCAAGGAGAGATTAATTGCTTCTTTTTTGGGGGGGGGTCCAAACCAACCCGTCATATCAGTCACAGTCGTGTGGCAGACCCTGTCACTGAAATGATGGGTTGGTTAAAGTGTGCATGTCCTGTTTTGTTTATACAACATAAGGGTGGGTGGGAGGGCCCAAGGATAATTCCATCTTGCACCTCTTTTTTCTTTTCTTTTTCTTTGCATCATGTGCTGATTGGGGAGGGTTTTTTGGAAGGGACATCCTGCGTGACACTGCAGTGCCACTCCTAGATGGGCCCGGTGTTTGTGTCGGCCACTAGGGTCGCTAATCTTACTCACACAGCTACCTCATTGCGCCTCTTTTTTTCTTTGCGTCATGTGCTGTTTGGGGAGGGTTTTTTGGAAGGGACATCCTGCGTGACACTGCAGTGCCACTCCTAGATGTGCCCGGTGTTTGTGTCGGCCACTAGGGTCGCTAATCTTACTCACACAGCTACCTCATTGCGCCTCTTTTTTTCTTTGCGTCATGTGCTGTTTGGGGAGGGTTTTTTGGAAGGGACATCCTGCGTGACACTGCAGTGCCACTCCTAGATGGGCCCGGTGTTTGTGTCGGCCACTAGGGTCGCTAATCTTACTCACACAGTCAGCTACCTCATTGCGCCTCTTTTTTTCTTTGCGTCATGTGCTGTTTGGGGAGGGTTTTTTGGAAGGGCCATCCTGCGTGACACTGCAGTGCCACTCCTAGATGGGCCCGGTGTTTGTGTCGGCCACTAGGGTCGCTAATCTTACTCACACAGCTACCTCATTGCGCCTCTTTTTTTCTTTGCGTCATGTGCTGTTTGGGGAGGGTTTTTTGGAAGGGCCATCCTGCGTGACACTGCAGTGCCACTCCTAGATGGGCCCGGTGTTTGTGTCGGCCACTAGGGTCGCTAATCTTACTCACACAGCTACCTCATTGCGCCTCTTTTTTTCTTTGCGTCATGTGCTGTTTGGGGAGGGTTTTTTGGAAGGGACATCCTGCGTGACACTGCAGTGCCACTCCTAGATGGGCCCGGTGTTTGTGTCGGCCACTAGGGTCGCTTATCTTACTCACACAGCGACCTCGGTGCAAATTTTAGGACTAAAAATAATATTGTGAGGTGTGAGGTATTCAGAATAGACTGAAAATGAGTGTAAATTATGGTTTTTGAGGTTAATAATACTTTGGGATCAAAATGACCCCCAAATTCTATGATTTAAGCTGTTTTTTAGTGTTTTTGGAAAAAAACACCCGAATCCAAAACACACCCGAATCCGACAAAAATAATTCGGTGAGGTTTTGCCAAAACGCGTTCGAACCCAAAACACGGCCGCGGAACCGAACCCAAAACCAAAACACAAAACCCGAAAAATTTCAGGCGCTCATCTCTACATACCTGATTTAGGAAGTGATCTCATTGCTATAAGCGTCCTAGAGAACAAAGGCTACAAAGTCCAATTTCAGAAGGGCAAGTGTATGGTGCATAATAAAAGAGGGACTGTTATTGCTTCAGCAACCCGGTGCAACCAACTATATGTCCCACACTGAGGAGTGTACTGCAATGATGGTTACTGAGGAAAAACAGTTAATGGAGCAGTGGCAAAAACACTTGGGTCATCTGGGTTATGACAACCCAGATGCTGCTAGATGGAATGGTAACAGGGATCACCGGGAGCAACGCTGAAAGACCCATGTGTGAGAGTTGCATAAAACGCAAGCAAACTCGCAACCCATTTCCACAGTCAGTTAATAGAGCAGAGACACCACTAGCTCTAGTGCACACAGACGTGTGTGGTCCAGTGGAGGAAGAATCATTCAGTGGCTACAGGTATTTCATGACTCTCAGTGATGATGCCACAAGAATGACACACGTGTACTTTCTTAAGGAGAAGAGTGAAGTTGTCAACAAAATTGTGGAAAATAAAACCTAGTGGAGAATCAGACAGGTCTGAAACTAAAGATCTAGAGATTAGACAACAGTGGAGAGTATGATAACAAAGTCTTAGCCGCATTCTTTAGGAAATATGGCATAAACCATCATCTAATAATAGCCTACACACCGGAACAGAATGGCATGAGTGAGCGGACAAACCGCACAATTGTTGAGAGAGCACGGACTATGTTAAGTGATGCTGGCCTGGAAAAGAAGTTTTGGGCAGAAGCAGTATCTACTGCAGTATACCTAAAGAATCGTGCACCTACAGTGGCTGTCAAAGGTAAAACGCCACTGGAGGCGTGGTCCAGGAAAAAGCCAAGTGTCAGTCATCTTCGGGAGCAAAGCTTTTGCACATATACCAAAGGAAAAAAGGAGAAAAAGAGAAAGCTAGATCCAAAATCCATAGAATGTATAATGGTCGAATACTGCGACGAAAGCAAAGTATACAGACTTTGGGATGTTACAAGTAAACATCTTAATCCAGAGATGTGGTATTCTACGAGACAGCACCACTAACTTAAGCAGTGGAGCAACAACAAAATGTATTATTGGATGTACAGGCCGCAGAAAGCGTGTCTGAATCTAAGAGTGTCAAAGCAGAGAACAAGTCAGAGAACAGAAGTTCCACAAGGAGCAACAAAGGAATTCCAGCCAAGAAATACAGTGAAATACAGTGAGGAGTATACAAACATAGCTTACTGTGAACCTCAAAACATACAGGAACCAAAGTCAAGCAGTGATTGGACAGAGTGGAAATCAGCCATTGATACAGAACTGTCAGCACTAAATGATAGCAGTACATGGACTATGGTTGATAGACCAAGCGACCAGAAAATTATTAAGAATAAGTGGGTTTTCTGCAAGAAGTTGAACGCACAGTAGCTCGTTACAAAGCCCGTCTTGTTGTCAAGGGATATACCCAGAAGTATGGAATCGATTACGGAGAGATCTACTCACCAGTAGCAAGGTATAGCACCTTAAGGTTAGTGATTGCTGTTACTACACTACATGATCTACTGTTATATGAACTAGACTTTGATTCCGCATTCCTAAATGGAGAATTGATTGAGAATATTTATATGGAACCACCTGAACATTATGCAATTATTTCCAAGAACGGAATGACAGATGCAAAACCAGTAAATACTTTCATTGATAAAAGTACAAAGATGGTCAAGGCCATGTCACCAAGCAGCAAAAGTGAGATAGAAGAAATGTAAGAAATCCCTTATCAAAATACCATTGGTAGTTTGATGTATGCAAGCATTGGGACACGTCCAGGCATCACACATGCAGTGAGTCGGGCAAGCCAGATCGCAAATAATCCGGGGAGACAACACTGGATTGCAGTAAAGAGAATACTAAGGTACTTCAAAGGTACAAGTTCACTAAAGCTAAATTTAAAAGATCATCAGATACCAGCTTAAAAGTATTCTGTGACGGCGACAGGGGATCAGATGAGGATGATAGACGTTCTTATACTGAATACCTGTTTGCACTAGCAGACGCAGCTGTAAGCTGGGCAAGTAGGAAACAACTAGTGATGTGCACCGGAAATTTTTCGCGTTTTGTGTTTTGGTTTTGGGTTCGGTTCCGCGGCCGTGTTTTGGATTCGGACGTGTTTTGGCAAAACCTCACCGAAATTTTTTTGTCGGATTCGGGTGTGTTTTGGATTCGGGTGTTTTTTTCAAAAAACCCTAAAAAACAGCTTAAATCATAGAATTTGGGGGTCATTTTGATCCCATAGTATTATTAACCTCAATAACCATAATTTCCACTCATTTCCAGTCTATTTTGAACACCTCACAATATTATTTTTAGTCCTAAAATTTGCACCGAGGTCGCTGGATGGCTAAGCTAAGTAACACAAGTGGCCGACACAAACACCTGGCCCATCTAGGAGTGGCACTGCAGTGTCAGGCAGGATGGCACTTCCAAAAAATACTCCCCAAACAGCACATGATGCAAAGAAAAAAAGAGGCGCACCAAGGTGGCTGTGTGACTAAGCTAAGCGACACAAGTGGCCGACACAAACACCTGGCCCATCTAGGAGTGGCACTGCAGTGTCAGGCAGGATGGCCCTTCAAAAAAATACTCCCCAAACAGCACATGATGCAAAGAAAAAAAGAGGCACACCAAGGTGGCTGTGTGACTAAGCTAAGCAACACAAGTGGCCGACACAAACACCTGGCCCATCTAGGAGTGGCACTGCAGTGTCAGGCAGGATGGCCCTTCAAAAAAATACTCCCCAAACAGCACATGATGCAAAGAAAAAAAGAGGCGCACCAAGGTGGCTGTGTGACTAAGCTAAGCGACACAAGTGGCCGACACAAACACCTGGCCCATCTAGGAGTGGCACTGCAGTGTCAATCAAGACAGGATGGCCCTTCCAAAAAATTGTCCCCAAACAGCACATGATGCAAAGAAAAATGAAAGAAAAAAGAGGTGCAAGATGGAATTGTCCTTGGGCCCTCCCACCCACCCTTATGTTGTATAAACAGGACATGCACACTTTAACGAACCCATCATTTCAGTGACAGGGTCTGCCACACGACTGTGACTGAAATGACTGGTTGGTTTGTGCCCCCACCAAAAAAGAAGCAATCAATCTCTCCTTGCACAAACTGGCTCTACAGAGGCAAGATGTCCACCTCATCATCATCCTCCGATTCCTCACCCCTTTCACTGTGTACATCCCCCTCCTCACAGATTATTAATTCGTCCCCACTGGAATCCACCATCTCAGGTCCCCGTGTACTTTCTGGAGGCAATTGCTGCTGGTGAATGTCTCCACGGAGGAATTGATTATAATTCATTTTAATGAACATCATCTTCTCCACATTTTCTGGAAGTAACCTCGTACGCCGATTGCTGACAAGGTGAGCGGCTGCACTAAACACTCTCTCGGAGTACACACTGGAGGGAGGGCAACTTAGGTAGAATAAAGCCAGTTTCTGCAAGGGCCTCCAAATTGCCTCTTTTTCCTGCCAGTATACGTACGGACTGTCTGACGTGCCTACTTGGATGCGGTCACTCATATAATCCTCCACCTTTCTTTCAATGGTGAGAGAACCATATGCGGTGACAGTAGACGACATGTCAGTAATCGTTGGCAGGTCCTTCCGTCCGGACCAGATGTCAGCACTCGCTCCAGACTGCCCTGCATCACCGCCAGTGGGTGGGCTTGGAATTCTTAGCCTTTTCCTCACACCCCCAGTTGCGGGAGAATGTGAAGGAGGAGATGGTGACGGGTCACGTTCCGCTTGACTTGACAATTTTCTCACCAGCAGGTCTTTGAACCTCTGCAGACTTGTGTCTGTCAGAAAGAGAGATACAACGTAGGTTTTAAATCTAGGATCGAGCACGGTGGCCAAAATGTAGTGCTCTGATTTCAACAGATTGACCACCCGTGAATCCTGGTTAAGCGAATTAAGGGCTCCATCCACAAGTCCCACATGCCTAGCGGAATCGCTCTGTTTTAGCTCCTCCTTCAATGTCTCCAGCTTCTTCTGCAAAAGCCTGATGAGGGGAATGACCTGACTCAGGCTGGCAGTGTCTGAACTGACTTCACGTGTGGCAAGTTCAAAGGGTTGCAGAACCTTGCACAACATTGAAATCATTCTCCACTGCGCTTGAGTCAGGTGCACTGCATTCCACCTCCTTTGCCTATATCGTGGCCAGATGTATAGGCTTGAATGGCCTTTTGCTGCTCCTCCATCCTCTGAAGCATATAGAGGGTTGAATTCCACCTCGTTACCACCTCTTGCTTCAGATGATGGCAGGGCAGGTTCAGGAATGTTTGGTGGTGCTCCAGTCTTCTGTACGCGGTGCCTGAATGCCGAAAGTGGCCCGCAATTCTTCGGGCCACCGACAGCATCTCTTGCACGCCCCTGTCGTTTTTTAAATAATTCTGCACCACCAAATTCAAGGTATGTGCAAAACATGGGACGTGATGGAATTTGCCCAGATGTAATGCACGCACAATATTGCTGGCGTTGTCCGATGTCACAAATCCCCAGGAGAGTCCAATTGGGGTAAGCCATTCTGCGATGATCTTCCTCAGTTGCCGTAAGAGGTTTTCAGCTGTGTGCCTATTCTGGAAAGCGGTGATACAAAGCGTAGCCTGCCTAGGAACGAGTTGGCGTTTGCGAGATGCTGCTACTGGTGCCGCCGCTGCTGTTCTTGCTGCGGGAGGCAATACATCTACCCAGTGGGCTGTCACAGTCATATAGTCCTGAGTCTGCCCTGCTCCACTTGTCCACATGTCCGTGGTTAAGTGGACATTGGGTACAACTGCATTTTTTAGGACACTGGTGAGTCTTTTTCTGAGGTCTGTGTACATTTTCGGTATCGCCTGCTTAGAGACATGGAACCTAGATGGTATTTGGTACCGGGGACACAGTACCTCAATCAAGTCTCTAGTTGGCTCTGAAATAACGATGGATACCGGAACCACGTTTCTCACCGCCCAGGCTGCCAAGGCCTCAGTTATCCGCTATGCAGCAGGATGACTGCTGTGATATTTTATCTTCCTCGCAAAGGACTGTTGGACAGTCAATTGCTTACTGGAAGTAGTACAAGTGGTCTTCCGACTTCCCCTCTGGGATGACGATCGACTCCCAGCAGCAACAACAGCAGCGCCAGCAGCAGTAGGCGTTACACTCAAGGATGCATCGGAGGAATCCCAGGCAGGAGAGGACTTGCAGACTTGACAGTGACATGGCCTGCAGGACTATTGGCTTTCCTGGGTAAGGAGGAAATTGACACTGAGGGAGTTGGTGGTGTGGTTTGCAGGAGCTTGGTTACAAGAGGAAGGGATTTAGTGGTCAGTGGACTGCTTCCGCTGTCACCCAAAGTTTTTGAACTTGTCACTGACTTATGATGAATGCGCTGCAGGTGACGTATAAGGGAGGATGTTCCGAGGTGGTTAACGTCCTTACCCCTACTTATTACAGCTTGACAAAGGCAACACACGGCTTGACACCTGTTGTCCGCATTTGTGTTGAAATAATTCCACACCGAAGAGCTGATTTTTTTTGTATTTTGACCAGGCATGTCAAGGGCCATATTCCTTCCACGGACAACAGGTGTTTCCCTGGGTGCCTGACTTAAGCAAACCACCTCACCATCAGAATCCTCCTTGTCAATTTCCTCCCCAGCGCCAGCAACACCCATATCCTCATCCTGGTGTACTTCAACAGTGACATCTTCAATTTGACTATCAGGAACTGGACTGCGGGTGCTCCTTCCAGCACTTGCAGGGGGCGTGCAAATGGTGGAAGGCGCAAGCTCTTCCCGTCCAGTGTTGGGAAGGTCAGGCATCGCAACCGACACAATTGGACTCTCCTTGGGGATTTGTGATTTTGAAGAACGCACAGTTCTTTGCTGTGCTTTTGCCAGCTTAAGTCTTTTCTTTTTTCTAGCGAGAGGATGAGTGCTTCCATCCTCATTTGAAGCTGAACCACTAGCCATGAACATAGGCCAGGGCCTCAGCCGTTCCTTACCACTCCGTGTCGTAAATGGCATATTGGCAAGTTTACGCTTCTCCTCAGACGCTTTTAATTTTGATTTTTGGGTCATTTTACTGAACTTTTGTGTTTTGGATTTTACATGCTCTCTACTATGACATTGGGCATCGGCCTTGGCAGACGACGTTGATGGCATTTCATCGTCTCGGCCATGACTAGTGGCAGCAGCTTCAGCACGAGGTGGAAGTGGATCTTGATCTTTCCCTTTAACCTCCACATTTTTGTTCTCCATTTTTTAATGTATGGAGTTATATAGAATATATATATAGAATGTAGATGGATAGTATACTTAATGGATGACGAGTGACGACACAGAGGTAGGTACACAGCAGTGGCCTACCGTACTGCTATATATAGTATACTGGTGGACACTGTCAGCAAACTGCAAAACTGTCTAAAATGCACCACAGGTATAGAATGTAGATGGATAGTATACTTAATGGATGACGAGTGACGACACAGAGGTAGGTACACAGCAGTGGCCTACCGTACTGCTATATATAGTATACTGGTGGACACTGTCAGCAAACTGCAAAACTGTCTAAAATGCACCACAGGTATAGAATGTAGATGGATAGTATACTTAATGGATGACGAGTGACGACACAGAGGTAGGTACACAGCAGTGGCCTACCGTACTGCTATATATAGTATACTGGTGGACACTGTCAGCAAACTGCTAAACTAATCTAAAATGCACCACAGGTATAGAATGCAGATGGATAGTATACTTAATGGATGACGAGTGACGACACAGAGGTAGGTACAGCAGTGGCCTACCGTATTGCTATATATAGTATACTGGTGGACACTGTCAGCAAACTGCTAAACTAGTCTAAAATGCACCACAGGTATAGAATGTAGATGGATAGTATACTTAATGGATGACGAGTGACGACACAGAGGTAGGTACACAGCAGTGGCCTACCGTACTGCTATATATAGTATACTGGTGGACACTGTCAGCAAACTGCAAAACTGTCTAAAATGCACCACAGGTATAGAATGTAGATGGATAGTATACTTAATGGATGACAAGTGACGACACAGAGGTAGGTACACAGCAGTGGCCTACCGTACTGCTATATATAGTATACTGGTGGACACTGTCAGCAAACTGCAAAACTGTCTAAAATGCACCACAGGTATACAATGCAGATGGATAGTATACTTAATGGATGAAGAGTGACGACACAGAGGTAGGTACACAGCAGTGGCCTACCGTACTGCTATTTATAGTATACTGGTGGACACTGTCAGCAAACTGCTAAACTAGTCTAAAATGCACCACAGGTATAGAATGCAGATGGATAGTATACTTAATGGATGACGAGTGACGACACAGAGGTAGGTACAGCAGTGGCCTACCGTACTGCTATATATAGTATACTGGTGGACACTGTCAGCAAACTGCTAAACTAGTCTAAAATGCACCACAGGTATAGAATGTAGATGGATAGTATACTTAATGGATGACGAGTGACGACACAGAGGTAGGTACACAGCAGTGGCCTACCGTACTGCTATATATAGTATACTGGTGGACAGTGTCAGCAAACTGCAAAACTGTCTAAAATGCACCACAGGTATAGAATGTAGATGGATAGTATACTTAATGGATGATGAGTGACGACACAGAGGTAGGTACACAGCAGTGGCCTACCGTACTGCTATATATAGTATACTGGTGGACACTGTCAGCAAACTGCAAAACTGTCTAAAATGCACCACAGGTATAGAATGTAGATGGATAGTATACTTAATGGATGACGAGTGATGACACAGAGGTAGGTACACAGCAGTGGCCTACCGTACTGCTATATATAGTATACTGGTGGACACTGTCAGCAAACTACTAAACTGTCTAAAATGCACCACAGGTATAGAATGCAGATGGATAGTATACTTAATGGATGACGAGTGACGACACAGAGGTAGGTACAGCAGTGGCCTACCGTACTGCTATATATAGTATACTGGTGGACACTGTCAGCAAACTGCTAAACTAGTCTAAAATGCACCACAGGTATACAATGCAGATGGATAGTATACTTAATGGATGACGAGTGACGACACAGAGGTAGGTACAGCAGTGCACTCTGCACTGTACTACTCCTATATAATATTAATTATACTGGTGGTCCCCAGTCCCCACAATAAAGCAGCACACTGTGAGCACAGATATGGAGTGTTTTTCAGGCAGACAACGTATACTGGTGGTCACTGTCAGCAAAACTCTGCACTGTACTCCTGCTATAGCTGCTCCCCAGTCCCCACAATTAAGCAGTGTGAGCACTCAGCACAGATATATCATGCAGCACACTGAGCACAGATATGGTATGGAGCATTTTTTTCAGGCAGAGAATGGATAAAAACTGGTGGTCACTTATCAGAAAAACTCTGCACTGTACTCCTCCTAACAGCTGCTCCCCAATCCTCCCCACAAATAAGAAATAAAGTAAACCAATCAACTTCTACAATAAACGGAGAGGACGCCAGCCACGTCCTCTCCCTATCATCTCCAATGCACGAGTGAAAATGGCGGCGACGCGCGGCTGCTTATATAGAATCCTTATCTCGCGAGAATCCGACAGCGGGATGATGACGTTCGGGCGCGCTCGGGTTAGCCGAGCAAGGCGGGCAGGTTCTAACCTGCCTCGGACCCATGTGAAAAAGGTGAAGTTCGGGGGGGTTCGGTTTCGGAGAAACCGAACCCGCACATCACTAGAAACAACCCACAGTTACTCTTTCTACAACAGAGGCAGAGTCCATGGCACTCACAGAAACTTCAAATGAAGCGCTTTGGATAAGTGAGACTTTACGCAAATTAGATCTTCCTTACCACAGTGAGATCATCAACATAAAGTGTGATGACAAGGGAGCAATTGATCTCTCTTGCAGAACAAAGCATTATGGATGGTCTAAGCACATTGCTATAAGACATAATTTCATTCGTGAGTTGGTGAAAAACAAGTCCGTCAATGTGGTATATATTGCAAGTGAAGAAATATTGCTGACAAAAGGACTGTCATCACACTTGCTACTTGCATTCCTGATGGAATGTGGACTAGAATATGGTTAATGTTGATTTACAGTATTCTTACTGTTTTTTGTTTCACATTATGTTTTCGGTTACAGGAGTGACTTTATTGATTTGTTTGATAAAAAAATGTCATGTTCTTTAAACTTGTGACCGGAGACAGTCTTGAGCGAGGGGTGTATTAGGATATGGTGCACTCTGTACCTGTCTCCTTCTGTGTATCAGTCTATGGGTGCATCCAGGGCCAGTGCTAGGGTTTTCAGAACCCCCCTGTAAATTATAAATTTGCGCTCTCTCATACTTTACAGAGGGACAGCGCACGTCGAAAAAGGGATGTGGCTTCACAAGGAAGGGGCATGGCTTACACATAACACCGCAGTTGTAGCACAGCTTACACATAACGCCACAATAGTAATGCCGCTTACACATAACAACTCCAGTAGTGGCACAGCTTACACATAACGCCACAGTAGTAGTGCCTCTTACACATAATGACCCCAGTAGTAGTGCCACTTACACATAACGACCCCAATAGTAGCACCGCTTACACATAACGACCCCAGTAGTAGCGCCGCTTACACATAATAAACCCAGTAGTAGCGCAGCTTACACGTAACGCCCCAGTAGTAGCGCAGCTTACACGTAACGCCCCAGTAGTAGTGCAGCTTACATGTAACGCCCCAGTAGTAGCGCAGCAACAACGTAATGCCCCAGCAGTAGCGTAGCTTACACGTAACGCCCCAGTAGTAGCGCAGCTTACACGTAATAAACCAAGTAGTAGCGCAGCTTACACGTAACGCCCCAGTAGTAGCGCAGCTTACACGTAACACCCCAGTAGTAGTGCAGCTTACATGTAACGCCCCAGTAGTAGCGCAGCTTACACGTAATGCCCCAGCAGTAGCGTAGCTTACACGTAACGCCCCAGTAGTAGCGCAGCTTACACGTAATGCCCCAGTAGTAGCGCAGCTTACACGCAATGCCCCAGTAGTAATGCAGCTTACACGTAACACCCCAGGTAGTAACGCCGCTTACATGTAATGCCCCAGTAGTAACGCAGCTTACACGTAATGCCCTAGTAGTAATGCCGCTTACACGTAAAGCCCACAGTATTAGTGCCGATTATACGTAATGACCTCAGTAGTAGCGCCGCTTACACATAATGACCCCAGTAGTAGCACCGCTTACACATAATGCCCCCAGTAGTAGCGTCGCTTACACATAATAATCCCTGTAGTAGCGCAGCTTACACGTAACGCCCCCGTAGTAGCGCAGCTTACACATAACACCTCCGTCGTAGTGCAGCTTACAAGTAACGCCCCAGTAGTAGCGCAGCTTACACGTAATGACCCACTAGTAGCGCAGCTTACATGTAATGCTCCAGTAGTAGCGCAGCTTACACGTAACGCCCCAGTAGTAGCGCAGTTTACATGTAATGCCCCAGTAGTAATGCAGCTTACACGTAACACCCCCAGTACCAGCACAGCTTACACATAACGCCCCAGTAGTAATGCAGCTTACACGTAACACCCCCAGTAGTAACGCCGCTTACACGTAACGCCCCAGTAGTAATGCAGCTTACACGTAATGCCCCAGTAGTAATGCAGCTTACACGTAACACCCACAGTATTAGCGCCGCTTACACGTAACACTCCAGTAGTAGCGCCACTTACACATAACGACTCCAGTAGTAGCGCCGCTTACACATAATAAACCCAGTAGTAGCGCAGCTTACACGTAATGCCCCAGTATTAACGCCGCTTACACGCAATGCCCCAGTAGTAGCACCGCTTACACATAATGACCCTAGTAATAGCGCCGCTTATACATAATAAACCCAGTAGTAGCGCAGCTTACACATAACGTCCCAGTAGTAGCGCAGCTTACACGTAATGCGCCAGTAGTAACGCTCTAGTAGTAGCGCAGCTTACATGTAATGCCCACAGAAGTGCAGTTTATTCACATCCCCCCTTCCACGCACACATACACATACATAAATACACATACATACATACATACACACACACACACACACACACACACACACACACACATACACACACACAGAGACTTTCTCACTTACTCTCCCTGGCTGGCAGGATCTGGAGCAGGTCTTCCTCTGTGGCACTGCAGTCTGATGGCCCCATGTAGCCCTGCCCCCTCTGCCTGTTTAGCTCCATCCCCTCCGTTCAGTAGCCCTGCCCCCTCCATCTGATCAGTCACTGTCCCAGGAGCGGAGGGGGAGAGGAGGCTTTCGGCTGCCGGCACCGCTGCCTGTCATTCAGTGACAGGCACAGCGGCCGGCAGCAGCAGGTGGCCCAGGCGCAGCAGCTCAGCACAGGGATGCTGACCAGGCAGAGCACCTCTCCTGCCTGGTGCCTACCTGCACTGCATTCCTTTGCTGAGCGGGTAGCGCCAGACCTGGGTGCATCCCTTAGTGTTAGACCTCTAGTGCCAGGAGTCACTTGGAGGCGGAGTTATATGATGAAGTTCCTGTTCCTCCATCTCAGGGAGAGAGTGAGGAGAATGTGACACACACAGAGACTGAGAGTCAGAGTCCTGGTGTATAAGTGTGCTGAGCTGAGACTAGGAACAGATCTCAGCTAGAGAGACTCACAGTGTTCCAGTGCATGCATCATCTTCTCTACAGCAGTAGTCAGACTGCACAGCTGTGCAGTCCTCCATGCTTTACCACCACAGACATCTCCTGATAAGTACCACTATCTAATGCTGTTACCTTGTGTGATATATGGGCTCCTGATTACCGATATCAGTGTTACATCGGAGTCACCTGTGTTCACTAAATAAACCTGCTTTACTGTTTAAGTCATCTAGTGTGTGGACTGACGTCACTGCACCAGATAGCCCAGTACACTCTGCCAACATTGTCCACTCTTTTCACTGCTTAATACATCACCCCTTATATGTGTTATTTCCAGGTTAGGGAGTATGGTATAGGATAGCCTAGCATTTCAGAAGTGATGCAGTCATGCCCCCTTTATGGCACAGTCACGCCACATTCATAAGCACGCCAATATGAAGTGGCGGTACTCACACTACAGCCCAACTGAGGATGTAGATACAGCTGGGGATACTGTATGCGTGCTCAAGTGACAGTATGGAGATTGAGCGCTTTCCTCCATTGCCTATTGTCTGATTTACCTCATTGTCACTGTAGCCAAATTAAAGTAATCACCAATCATTTTCCTGCTTCTTGGCTTACAGATTAAGCTTTTTATATCGCAGAGACAGCTGCTTCAATTGATTTGACTTGTATTAATATTCAGGCTCCTTCAATTGAATGAGACAGAAGATTCACCTCTTTATACACCTCAAGCCTCATTATGCAACATTGTGCACATATCAAAAAGAAATCTATGCAGCATAATTAGGAATGGCATCTTCGCGGTACACAAATTGCTATAAACTCTTCGCTGTTGAAATAATAATGGCCTGTAATTAATAAAATAAAGCTTGATTGTAAACTAAGTTGGGTGTTTATATATAGTACATTGCAACAGACACAAACAGTACATTGATTTGATTAGCTAACTAAATGCAAGGATATCTCCTTAGGCTTTGTGCACACAGGAGTTCAAAAGTAACGCTTGTTAAAAGTGTGCACAAAACCTTGAAGTTTGTCTTTGCTTTTGACAGCAGACAATATCACATAAAAGAAAAGCTTAATGACCGCTCCCATAGAACTATAAACCAAAGGATGTATACCAGCACTGGCTGAATGAATTTAAAAAATGAAACTGTTTTTTGTATTGAGTGTTATGAATGTTGCAGGAACTGCTGATAATTAAAAAACTGTCAAGAATCAAATCAAAGCGAATGCTTGTAAGAAAGTATGTGTGTATGGGTTTGTTCTGTTATTATTTATTTTTTGGAGCCCTGTCTTGGTAACATATGCTACTGTAAGCAGGGCAGGATTATAGGAGGGGGCAGCGGTGCAGGTATGCGGGTACGCTCGGGTACGGAGTACCCTTAAGAATTTGGCAGCGGGTACTCAGTACCACCTGCCACACCCTTTGCCATTACCACAATTATAATGTGCCACAAAGCAACAAGATCATGGTGCTTGGCAGCATGACAGCTCCTCCCACTTTGTCAGGGTTACTGGGAGTGCGAAAGTGGATGTATTTTCCTGTTATAATGGAGGCATTACTATATATTGTTATTAAATTGGGGGCATTAGTATATATTTCTGTTATACTGGAGGAGTGGAGGCATCACTATATATTCTATTATACTGGAGGCATTACTATAGATTTTTAGCCTTGCCTCCAGATTCCCCCCCAAAAAGGGGCTGTCGTGTGGCCACGCAGCTAGTGTCATGTAGCCACTCCCACTAGCAGCATGTGGCAACGCCCCCTCACAACACATGACCACGCCCATTTTTCGGCACTCGGTACCACTAAGAAAATATTTCTACTTACACCACTGGGGGGGGGGGGGGGCAACAGGGCTGGTCTTCCACCACAGGTTAGGGGCACCCACACACTGTCCCCCGAATCAGCCATCAGAACTGCTAATAAAATCGGAGCACGGCATTTAGCTGTGTCTTCGTCCGCCGAGGAGCTCCTCACACTACCCAGGTCAGTCTCACGGGAAGTCAAATGCTGCGAGACACTGTCCCAGAGCCGACCACTGTGAATATGAAGCATGAGGGGGATCAGCGCGCTCACCTGGCAGATCTCTGCTCTGTCTCTGGCTGAAGGTGTGCGCTGTGTGGTGTGCGGGGTGTACGGGTCCGTGTCACCTACTGCCCCAATGTAGCTCTAACTATTATGCACGGAGGAGGGTTCACATCACTGTTATTAGTGGGAGCCCCCACAGCTTGGTTGCCCTGGTCCCCTACAAGCCTTATTCCGGCACTGACTGTAAGTCAGAGGAGCCCACCAGCCTACAACTACTCCTGACTGCTGTCACACCTCCCGCCGCTGCTGGAGACCTGTCTGAGCAGCCAGCCCACCAGCCCGGCTTCTTGTGTACCTGCATTTTTTTTTCTGATCACACTGGGTGCAATATTGGCTAGAAACAGTCCTGATGTGAGTGCACATTGAGCACTTTATTTTAATGCAAGCAAGCATGAAGCTTTTAAGAAGTACTTTCAACAAAGAGCCAGTACATTTTTCAAATCTCTTCTGTCCAAATGGGCGTGGCTTCACCAGAAATGGGTGTGGTTTGGTTGCATCTGGGAGTAGTTTGTGCTGGGTGGGGGCATGTCCCATTTTTTTGCAAATTTCCAATCAGAATTGAGACATGAATAATATGAAATCAGATTCATGTGAGCCAAAGTAAAGCATTATAATTACATTTCTTATTGCAAGACAGAATCTGTTAATAGTGCACATCATACTGACTTTATTCTTATTTGTGTCTTTGTAGCAAAGAGGATGGAGGCTCTCGCACTGTATGAGTTCATTGCTTCTGGTGAGGATGAACTGAGTTTCAAAAAAGGGGATATATTGAAGGTATGTGAACTGATATGAGAATTGTATATTATGCTGGATTGATCAGCAAACCAAGCTTGAGAGTAAATCCAATATACAGTAAATATATTTATCTGCAACCGTTTCAGCAGACACTGTTATTGATTTAACATCCTTAAGGGGACAATATATTGAAATATCACTTATTTTGCAGAGTGTCCTTCTTTATATGGTTAGTATGTCCCAAGAATGCTTTAAAATGTTTCTTTTTTAATATTTTTGGCACTGGTGGCAAGGTTATGAATTGTATATAAATATTTATATATACTATTATATAACTAATTATATCATTATCTTTTATTTGATTAATCAACATGGCTTTACTAATAAATAACAATATGTGCAGTCATATAATTATCTATGTAGAATTCCGGGTACATTGTACATCTAGATATGCTTCAATTTCGCCATGAATGATTAAATGGAGAAGAAAAATTGTACAGGTTTTATTCTGTGAATTAAGCGCTTAACAGAATACACATTGGTGCAAATAAGTGGGAACAGAAAGGAGATGAGTTGCTATACGAAATTGATGATAGGACTGGAACCAAACTTACTGTATGTGGAAGCCAATACTTACTGTATGTGCTCACTTAGTAACTGCAAACATTGCATTCATGAAGTGGGTTTAATGTGCAATACACATATGAGGTCAGGTGCAATAAGTTTCTGAATGCACAAAAAGTATTATATTTACAAACACATTAAAAATTTTTAAAGTGTTCACCAGAGAAGTTGCACACACTCAAACCACTTGGTGAAGCAGCTGGACCAGTCTGAAGCAGGTATGTCTTCTACAGGCTGGATGAAGGTCTCCACTGCAGCTTCTTGTGTGACATAATGAATCCCATGTATCTTGTGCTTGATTTGTGAGAAGTTGCAGGGGGCCAGGCCAGGACTGTATGGCAGGTGACCAAGCTCCTGGATGCGTTCGTGGACCAGAAAAACCACCACTTTCCTGAACTTGTGGCAGGTGCATTGTCTTGATGGAGAAGGGCGAGTTCTTGGACAGTACCTGGAAATGGCTTCCAGCACTTGTGGCAGGCATTGGTTGGTGTACCAGTCCCCAGTGATGGTGCGCTGCTGCACTAGTGGGACATTAGGTACATGACCAGTCCTGGCCACAAAAAGAGCCACCATCTGCTTGGCCACACAGCGCTTACGTCGGAACTTCTGTGGTGGCACACCACCAACTAGGGCTACCTGGGCCGACTGTTGTTTGGTCTTGGAGTCAAAACTGTAGATCCAGAATTCATCACCATAGATGATTTTCCAGAAAGAGTTTGAGTGACTCCATCAAATGCGGGGGCACCCACGGTGCCGAAACCTTGCTCAGGCCAAGCTTTTTGTAGAGTATCAAACAGATGGATCCTGATGAAATGCCTACTGTATCTCTATCTCTAACTGGGGCATGGTTACCCTAGAATCCACCTCAGCTATGGTTTGCATGGCAAGAAAGTTTTCCTCAGTGATGGTGGACACAAGTCGTCCGCAGTGCTCTTTGTTTTCCAAGGACCATCTCCCATGCCGAAATTCTGCAAACCACTCGAACACAGTGGTTCGGAACAGTGCTTCCTCACCAAAAGCAGCTCACAGTTGCAAACCACTCTTGCAGTTATAAAAAATCATGGCTCTCCAGTGGCCCCTGTTAAGCTCCATAACAAGTTTGTGAAGGAAGTGAACCATGCTGACTTCTTCGGTGTGCAGTGATGCTTATATACGGCTTTGTGCCTTGACATTTCACAAGAACTTTAGTCAGAGATTACCGTTCACAACCAGTCAGATTGTGTCTACTCCACCTATGCACTGCACATCCGGAAACTTATTGTATAACTTTTGTACTGGATTTGGCAATTTTTGATAATCATTGTGTACACTAAATACTTTTTAAGGATATTGGATATAAATGGACATGTGTGGTGGGATGTAGAAAAAAGTAACTTCAAAGTCCTGCTATTCCAAGGGTATTTGTGCACGTATATGTGCTTCTTTCCACATCAAATGGCCATGGATGGTGCTTAAGTTGTCTTGTTGAAAGTAAAAGAAGTTTTATGATCACTTGCACCTCTTGAGCAAAAAAAAAAAAAAAGTCCCCATTGGCGCAAACTTGTAAATGCTGCCCTTGAATCTCAATTAAATATTTAATCCCACAAAATTAAGTCTTGCTTTAGCCTTACTGGGCATAGCAGTTGATTAAGTGCACCTATAGTCCTATGTCATATTTAGCCCCAATCCGCCTATCTCCTCCCATCAATTTATGCAACCCTCTGTACTCCTCGCAGGCACTGCTGACTTGCCCAATATATTACATGTATTATATATAATATATACACCCTTCATTGCAGAACCATGAGAGCAGGGCTGTGCTTACCACATAGGAAAATTACATACACATCTACAGCAGTGTTATTAAGGTGACCAAATTGCAGTGGCTTTTCAGTATATCATAGTTATTTTATTTTTGCCTTTTAATATTCATTTTCATTTGTATTTGGACTTTACGAACCACCATCTGATATCTGCGGCAGTCTTACTATTTTTCCATAAACAGTTTGCTTATCTTTTTTATGGGAAACACCAATTTATCAGCCTTACAGCTTATCTTTTTGAAACACCATATTTACCTGGATTAGCCACTGTAGTGGGATGCGGTTAATTTACCGGCAGTCAGGGTCCCAACTGTCAGAATACCAATGCCGGTATCCCGACACTGGTGATAATGCCGGCGCCGGAATTCGAATTGGTCAAGAGACCGACATTGGAATTCCGACAGTCGGAATCCTGACCTAAGTAGTATAGCGCCGCGGTTAGGTTTAGGAGCGGAGGGTTAGTTTAGTTGTTCCCTGGGGAGGATAGGTTTAGGCTGTGGGTGGCGGGGAGGTTAGGCTACAGGGAAGATGATTAGGCACCCACCTGGAGGGTTAGGGTTAGGCCGTGGGGGAAAGATGGAGTAGGTTTAGGTTGCGGTGAGGGGGCGTTAGGTTTAGGCACTCCCGCAGGGAAGTTAGGGTTAGGCACTATAGGGGGAGGTTAAGGTTAGGCTGCGGGAAGGGTGGGTTAGGGGGTAGAGGACAGGGGAGAACAGCCTCAACTCACCCCCGTCGGCATATACAACATCGGGATCCTGGCGTCTGCCTTCTGACTGCTGGGATCCCAGCTGCCAACATTTCATACTGAATCCACTGTAGTTTAGAGGCTACATTTCAGCAAATATATTACAATTGGGGATAATAGGATAGCCCCCAGCGATACATTGACCGCTGGTAATTGGATACCTCCATTAGTGTTTTTGTTTTATTTTGAGTGTTATTTTGAGTGTTTGCTATGAGTACATTAAAATGTAAACACCAATTTATTTTCCTTTATTTTGTTAATCCTTTGGCCTTGCCCTTATGCTGATACAATTTACAAATTGCCATCCTCCCAACATTTTATGTATAATTAATAGTAAGAAGAAACCTCAGAGTTTTTATACAAAATAATTGTAAATAATTCTTCCCTCTATAATATAATTATTATTGTTGAAAAGTATCAATTCATTACGGCAATTTTACATAATTGGATAGAAGTCCTGAGGCAGTCACTGTAACATAATATGTTACCTAAGAAGCTGAGGACAGAGGCGTTTGTGTCTGAGCGGTGTATACATTGCAGGGTCAACCATGAAACCAGCAGAGTTTGCGCCTGGGGAGGTTGTGGTTTGTAGACAAGAGTATGGCATCCGTTTGGTCTGTGAGTAATACAGCAGCTGTACGATGACTAAGCCTAGGAACTTCATGACAGAGGCACCTGCATAACTTGCAGGATGTTTTAGACGTATTACTTTGTAACCACTGCAGATGTACAGACGTTATCTGTATATTATTCAGATGTGCACACTTGTTTTACCTTGTTCACGCAACCTCCCTTATTATCACATACTGCACTGTAGGTTTTTGTGTGCTTTATGTGCACGTATGACAGCCCATTGTGTTCTACATTCATGTCATTTTAGTTTATTGCAATGAATAATGTTACTGACTCAGTTATAAAGAGCATTCTGTGGATTATACAGGAATTACTGTTGGCCCCAGGAGCGTAGCCAGAACTTTGTGGGCCCCATAGCAACATTTTGAAGGGACCCTTGTCTCTATGATTTAAGAGAGACTGCAGGAGTTGTTAATGTAAAGCCCCATAATAGTGCCCTAGTTTATTTTATGAACCATAGTAGTGTCATAGTTCACATTCTGTCACATTATGGGGCTACCAGTATACATTATGTTACACAGTATCCCCAATTCACGCTATGACATACAGTGTCCGCAGTTAATATTATACTACATTATAATGGCCCCAGTCCATTTTATATCACATTACAATGAGCAGATCCAGGGGCATAACTAGATACATCGGGGGTTATTCCGAGTTGATCGTAGCTGTGCTAAATTCAGCACGGCTACGATCATGAACTCACATGTGGGGGGGGGGGCGCATGTCAGTGACACCTCTCCCCCCCCCCCCCTCCTGCAGAAGTGCCTTTGCACTTCAAGAGTAGCTCCCGGCCAGCATAGCTTTAGCGTGCTGGCCGGGAGCTAGTCATCGCTCCCCGGCCCGCAACGGCTGCGTGTGATGTCACGCAGCTGCTGCAGGCCATTCCCGCACGGACTGGCCATGCCTGCGTTTGCCGGACCGCGCCCACGAAACGGCGGCCAAACGCCGCCGTTTCACCCCTCTCCTCAATCAGGCAGAGGCGATCGTAGTGCAACGACAGGCGGCCATGCGTGGTTCTGACTAGAGATGAGCGCCGGAAATTTTTCGGGTTTTGTGTTTTGGTTTTGGGTTCGGTTCCGCGGCCGTGTTTTGGGTTCGAACGCGTTTTGGCAAAACCTCACCGAATTTTTTTTGTCGGATTCGGGTGTGTTTTGGATTCGGGTGTTTTTTTCAAAAAACCCTAAAAAACAGCTTAAATCATAGAATTTGGGGGTCATTTTGATCCCAAAGTATTATTAACCTCAAAAACCATAATTTACACTCATTTTCAGTCTATTCTGAATACCTCACACCTCACAATATTATTTTTAGTCCTAAAATTTGCACCGAGGTCGCTGTGTGAGTAAGATAAGCGACCCTAGTGGCCGACACAAACACCGGGCCCATCTAGGAGTGGCACTGCAGTGTCACGCAGGATGTCCCTTCCAAAAAACCCTCCCCAAACAGCACATGACGCAAAGAAAAAAAGAGGCGCAATGAGGTAGCTGACTGTGTGAGTAAGATAAGCGACCCTAGTGGCCGACACAAACACCGGGCCCATCTAGGAGTGGCACTGCAGTGTCACGCAGGATGTCCCTTCCAAAAAACCCTCCCCAAACAGCACATGACGCAAAGAAAAAAAGAGGCGCAATGAGGTAGCTGACTGTGTGAGTAAGATAAGCGACCCTAGTGGCCGACACAAACACCGGGCCCATCTAGGAGTGGCACTGCAGTGTCACGCAGGATGGCCCTTCCAAAA
This sequence comes from Pseudophryne corroboree, assembly GCF_028390025.1. NCBI lineage: Eukaryota > Metazoa > Chordata > Amphibia > Anura > Myobatrachidae > Pseudophryne > Pseudophryne corroboree. Next base: position 361,029,867 of record NC_086452.1, read on the forward strand.
AACCCTCCCCAAACAGCACATGACGCAAAGAAAAAAAGAGGCGCAATGAGGTAGCTGACTGTGTGAGTAAGATAAGCGACCCTAGTGGCCGACACAAACACTGGGCCCATCTAGGAGTGGCACTGCAGTGTCACGCAGGATGGCCCTTCCAAAAAACCCTCCCCAAACAGCACATGACGCAAAGAAAAAAAGAGGTGCAATGAGGTAGCTGACTGTGTGAGTAAGATAAGCGACCCTAGTGGCCGACACAAACACCGGGCCCATCTAGGAGTGGCACTGCAGTGTCACGCAGGATGGCCCTTCCAAAAAACCCTCCCCAAACAGCACATGACGCAAAGAAAAATAAAAGAAAAAAGAGGTGCAAGATGGAATTGTCCTTGGGCCCTCCCACCCACCCTTATGTTGTATAAACAGGACATGCACACTTTAACCAACCCATCATTTCAGTGACAGGGTCTGCCACACGACTGTGACTGATATGACGGGTTGGTTTGGACCCCCCCCAAAAAAGAAGCAATTAATCTCTCCTTGCACAAACTGGCTCTACAGAGGCAAGATGTCCACCTCATCATCATCCTCCGATATATCACCGTGTACATCCCCCTCCTCACAGATTATCAATTCGTCCCCACTGGAATCCACCATCTCAGCTCCCTGTGTACTTTGTGGAGGCAATTGCTGCTGGTCAATGTCTCCGCGGAGGAATTGATTATAATTCATTTTAATGAACATCATCTTCTCCACATTTTCTGGATGTAACCTCGTACGCCGATTGCTGAAAAGGTGAGCGGCGGCACTAAACACTCTTTCGGAGTACACACTTGTGGGAGGGCAACTTAGGTAGAATAAAGCCAGTTTGTGCAAGGGCCTCCAAATTGCCTCTTTTTCCTGCCAGTATAAGTACGGACTGTGTGACGTGCCTACTTGGATGCGGTCACTCATATAATCCTCCACCATTCTTTCAATGTTGAGAGAATCATATGCAGTGACAGCAGACGACATGTCCGTAATCGTTGTCAGGTCCTTCAGTACGGACCAGATGTCAGCATCAGCAGTCGCTCCAGACTGCCCTGCATCACCGCCAGCGGGTGGGCTCGGAATTCTGAGCCTTTTCCTCGCACCCCCAGTTGCGGGAGAATGTGAAGGAGGAGATGTTGACAGGTCGCGTTCCGCTTGACTTGACAATTTTCTCACCAGCAGGTCTTTCAACCCCAGCAGACTTGTGTCTGCCGGAAAGAGAGATCCAAGGTAGGTTTTAAATCTAGGATCGAGCACGGTGGCCAAAATGTAGTGCTCTGATTTCAACAGATTGACCACCCGTGAATCCTTGTTAAGCGAATTAAGGGCTCCATCCACAAGTCCCACATGCCTAGCGGAATCGCTCCGTGTTAGCTCCTCCTTCAATGTCTCCAGCTTCTTCTGCAAAAGCCTGATGAGGGGAATGACCTGACTCAGGCTGGCAGTGTCTGAACTGACTTCACGTGTGGCAAGTTCAAAGGGCATCAGAACCTTGCACAACGTTGAAATCATTCTCCACTGCACTTGAGACAGGTGCATTCCACCTCCTATATCGTGCTCAATTGTATAGGCTTGAATGGCCTTTTGCTGCTCCTCCAACCTCTGAAGCATATAGAGGGTTGAATTCCACCTCGTTACCACTTCTTGCTTCAGATGATGGCAGGGCAGGTTCAGTAGTTTTTGGTGGTGCTCCAGTCTTCTGTACGTGGTGCCTGTACGCCGAAAGTGTCCCGCAATTCTTCTGGCCACCGACAGCATCTCTTGCACGCCCCTGTCGTTTTTTAAAAAATTCTGCACCACCAAATTCAAGGTATGTGCAAAACATGGGACGTGCTGGAATTTGCCCATATTTAATGCACACACAATATTGCTGGCGTTGTCCGATGCCACAAATCCACAGGAGAGTCCAATTGGGGTAAGCCATTCTGCGATGATCTTCCTCAGTTGCCGTAAGAGGTTTTTAGCTGTGTGCGTATTCTGGAAAGCGGTGATACAAAGCGTAGCCTGCCTAGGAAAGAGTTGGTGTTTGCGAGATGCTGCTACTGGTGCCGCCGCTGCTGTTCTTGCGGCGGGAGTCCATACATCTACCCAGTGGGCTGTCACAGTCATATAGTCCTGACCCTGCCCTGCTCCACTTGTCCACATGTCCGTGGTTAAGTGGACATTGGGTACAACTGCATTTTTTAGGACACTGGTGAGTCTTTTTCTGACGTCCGTGTACATTCTCGGTATCGCCTGCCTACAGAAGTGGAACCTAGATGGTATTTGGTAACGTGGGCACACTGCCTCAATAAATTGTCTAGTTCCCTGTGAACTAACGGCGGATACCGGACGCACGTCTAACACCAACATGTTGTCAAGGCCTCAGTTATCCGCTTTGCAGCAGGATGACTGCTGTGATATTTCATCTTCCTCGCAAAGGACTGTTGGACAGTCAATTGCTTACTGGAAGTAGTACAAGTGGGCTTACGACTTCCCCTCTGGGATGACCATCGACTCCCAGCAGCAACAACAGCAGCGCCAGCAGCAGTAGGCGTTACACGCAAGGATGCATCGGAGGAATCCCAGGCAGGAGAGGACTCGTCAGAATTGCCAGTGACATTGCCTGCAGGACTATTGGCATTCCTGGGGAAGGAGGAAATTGACACTGAGGGAGTTGGTGGGGTGGTTTGCGTGAGCTTGGTTACAAGAGGAAGGGATTTACTGGTCAGTGGACTGCTTCCGCTGTCGCCCAAAGTTTTTGAACTTGTCACTGACTTATTATGAATGCGCTGCAGGTGACGTATAAGGGAGGATGTTCCGAGGTGGTTAACGTCCTTACCCCTACTTATTACTAGTGATGAGCGGATTCGGTTTTACTCGGTTTTACTCGGTTCTCAAAACGGCATCTTATTGGCTCACGGATGTCACGTGTTTTGGATAGCCAATAAGATGCCGTTTTGAGAACCGAGTAAAACCGAGTAAAACCGAGTAAACCCGAACCTCGCTCATCACTACTTATTACAGCTTGACAAAGGGAACACACGGCTTGACAAATGTTGTCCGCATTTCTGGTGAAATACTTCCACACCGAAGAGCTGATTTTTTTGGTATTTTCACCAGGCATGTCAACGGCCATATTCCTCCCACGGACAACAGGTGTCTCCCCGGGTGCCTGACTTAAACAAACCACCTCACCATCAGAATCCTCCTGGTCAATTTCCTCCCCAGCGCCAGCAACACCCATATCCTCCTCATCCTGGTGTACTTCAACACTGACATCTTCAATCTGACTATCAGGAACTGGACTGCGGGTGCTCCTTCCAGCACTTGCAGGGGGCGTGCAAATGGTGGAAGGCGCATGCTCTTCACGTCCAGTGTTGGGAAGGTCAGGCATCGCAACCGACACAATTGGACTCTCCTTGTGGATTTGGGATTTCGAAGAACGCACAGTTCTTTGCGGTGCTTTTGCCAGCTTGAGTCTTTTCAGTTTTCTAGCGAGAGGCTGAGTGCTTCCATCCTCATGTGAAGCTGAACCACTAGCCATGAACATAGGCCAGGGCCTCAGCTGTTCCTTGCCACTCCGTGTGGTAAATGGCATATTGGCAAGTTTACGCTTCTCCTCCGACAATTTTATTTTAGGTTTTGGAGTCCTTTTTTTACTGATATTTGGTGTTTTGGATTTGACATGCTCTGTACTATGACATTGGGCATCGGCCTTGGCAGACGACGTTGCTGACATTTCATCGTCTCGGCCATGACTAGTGGCAGCAGCTTCAGCACGAGGTGGAAGTGGATCTTGATCTTTCCCTAATTTTGGAACCTCAACATTTTTGTTCTCCATATTTTAATAGGCACAACTAAAAGGCACCTCAGGTAAACAATGGAGATGGATGGATACTAGTATACAATTATGGATGGACTGCCGAGTGCCGACACAGAGGTAGCTACAGCCGTGGACTATTGTACTGTACTGTGTCTGCTGCTAATATAGACTGGATGATAATGAGATGTAGTATGTATGTATAAAGAAGAAAGAAAAAAAAACCACGGGTAGGTGGTATACAATTATGGATGGACTGCCGAGTGCCGACACAGAGGTAGCTACAGCCGTGGACTACCGTACTGTGTCTGCTGCTAATATAGACTGGTTGATAATGAGATGTAGTATGTATAAAGAAGAAAGAAAAAAAAACCACGGGTAGGTGGTATACAATTATGGACGGACTGCCGAGTGCCGACACAGAGGTAGCTACAGCCGTGGACTACCGTACTGTGTCTGCTGCTAATATAGACTGGTTGATAATGAGATGTAGTATGTATAAAGAAGAAAGAAAAAAAAAACCACGGGTAGGTGGTATACAATTATGGACGGACTGCCGAGTGCCGACACAGAGGTAGCTACAGCCGTGGACTACCGTACTGTACTGTGTCTGCTGCTAATATAGACTGGATGATAATGAGATGTAGTATGTATAAAGAAGAAAGAAAAAAAAACCACGGGTAGGTGGTATACAATTATGGACGGACTGCCGAGTGCCGACACAGAGGTAGCTACAGCCGTGGACTACCGTACTGTACTGTGTCTGCTGCTAATATAGACTGGTTGATAAAGAGATGTAGTATGTATGTATAAAGAAGAAAGAAAAAAAACCACGGGTAGGTGGTATACAATTATGGATGGACTGTCGAGTGCCGACACAGAGGTAGCTACAGCCGTGGACTACTGTACTGTGTCTGCTGCTAATATAGACTGGTTGATAAAGAGATGTAGTATGTATGTATAAAGAAGAAAGAAAAAAAAACCACGGGTAGGTGGTATACAATTATGGACGGACTGCCGAGTGCCGACACAGAGGTAGCTACAGCCGTGGACTACCGTACTGTACTGTGTCTGCTGCTAATATAGACTGGTTGATAAAGAGATGTAGTATGTATGTATAAAGAAGAAAGAAAAAAAAACCACGGGTAGGTGGTATACAATTATGGATGGACTGCCGAGTGCCGACACAGAGGTAGCTACAGCCGTGGACTACTGTACTGTGTCTGCTGCTAATATAGACTGGTTGATAAAGAGATGTAGTATGTATGTATAAAGAAGAAAGAAAAAAAAAACACGGGTAGGTGGTATACAATTATGGATGGACTGCCGAGTGCCGACACAGAGGTAGCTACAGCCGTGGACTACTGTACTGTGTCTGCTGCTAATATAGACTGGTTGATAAAGAGATGTAGTATGTATGTATAAAGAAGAAAGAAAAAAAAACCACTGGTAGGTGGTATACAATTATGGATGGACTGCCGAGTGCCGACACAGAGGTAGCTACAGCCGTGAACTACCGTACTGTGTCTGCTGCGACTGGATGATAAATAATGATATAAAAAATATATATATATCACTACTGCAGCCGGACAGGTATATATTATATAATGACGGACCTGCTGGACACTGTCTGTCAGCAGAATGAGTTTTTTATAGAATAAAAAAAAAAACACCACACAAGTCACACGACGAGTGTTTAACTTTTTCAGGCAATCACAATATAGTATACTACTAACTATACTGGTGGTCAGTGTGGTCAGGTCACTGGTCAGTCACACTGGCAGTGGCACTCCTGCAGCAAAAGTGTGCACTGTTTAATTTTAATAATATGTACTCCTGGCTCCTGCTATAACCTATAACTGGCACTGCTCCCCAGTCTCCCCCACAATTATAAGCTGTGTGAGCACAGTCAGATATATACATAGATGATGCAGCACACTGGGCTGAGCAGTGCACACAGATATGGTATGTGACTGAGTCACTGTGTATCGTTTTTTTCAGGCAGAGAACGGATTATATTAAATAAAACTGCACTGTCTGGTGGTCACTGTGGTCAGTCACTACTAAACTCTGCACTCTCTACAGTACTCCTAAGCTCCAGTAAATCAAGTGTCTCTGTCTCAAATCAATCTCACTCTCTCTCTTCTAATCTAAATGGAGAGGACGCCAGCCACGTCCTCTCCCTATCAATCTCAATGCACGTGTGAAAATGGCGGCGACGCGCGGCTCCTTATATAGAATCCGAGTCTCGCGAGAATCCGACAGCGTCATGATGACGTTCGGGCGCGCTCGGGTTAACCGAGCAAGGCGGGAAGATCCGAGTCGCTCGGACCCGTGAAAAAAAACATGAAGTTCGGGCGGGTTCGGATTCCGAGGAACCGAACCCGCTCATCTCTAGTTCTGACCCGATGCTACGCTGCGAAAAACTGCAGCATGCGATTGGGTCAGAATGACCCCCATTGTAAGCCCAGAGGAAAAAATTTGTAAGGGGCCCCATGTACCACACAATGGTGAAAAATGTATATAACATATGTAACAGTGACAGGGAAGGTGGCCCCTCTCAGCTCTGAGCCCCATAGCAGCTGCACTCGATGCACCTATGGTAGCTATGTCCTTGGTTGGCACAGTTACACCAAGGCAGAGATAAAAGAGACATTAATAATAGGGGAATTTAATAAAATGCACAAAATTGTTTGTTTTTTATAATGTACATTTTTTTTTAGCAAGTAGTGCTTACATATCTTACTAATAGGTTATTTAAATAAAATATTTTTGCAGACAAAGACCAGTAAATCTTAACAAAAACAATGTTGCAATAAAAATACCTCTAAACCATTGGTGAATCTATAATGGGTGCAGTGTGTGGAGTACACATAGGGGGTAATTCTGAGTTGATCGCAGCAGGAATTTTGTTAGCAGTTGGGCAAAACCATGGCCCTCATTCCGAGTTGTTCGCTCGCAAGTGAATTTTAGCAGCTTTGCACATGCTAAGCCGCCGCCTACTGGGAGTGAATCTTAGCATCTTAAAATTGCGAACGATGTATTCGCAATATTGCGATTACACACCTCGTAGCAGTTTCTGTCAGCTTCAGACTTACTCGGCATCTGCGATCAGTTCAGTGCTTGTCGTTCCTGGTTTGACGTCACAAACACACCCAGCGTTCGCCCAGACACTCCTCCGTTTCTCCGGCCACTCCTGCGTTTTTTACGGAAACGGTAGCGTTTTTTCCCACACGCCCATAAAACGGGCTGTTTCCGCCCAGTAACACCCATTTCCTGTCAATCACATTACGATCGCCAGAACGATGAAAAAGCCGTGAGTAAAATTCCTAACTGCATAGCAAATTTACTTGGCGCAGTCGCAGTGCGAACATTGCGCATGCGCATTAAGCGGAAAATCGCTGCGATGCGAAGATTTTTACCGAGCGAACAACTCGGAATGACCCCCCATGTGCACTGCAGGGGAGGCAGATATAACATGTGCAGAGAGAGTTAGATTTGGGTGGGTTATTTTGTTTCTGTGCAGGGTAAATACTGGCTGCTTTATTTTTACACTGCAATTTAGATTGCAGATTGAACACACCCCACCCAAATCTAACTCTCTCTGCACATGTTACACCTGCCCCCCCTGCAGTGCACATGGGGGGTAATTCCAAGTTGATCTCAGCAGGAAATTTTTTAGCAGTTGGGCAAAACCATGTGCACTGCAGGGGAGGCAGATATGACATGTGCAGAGAGAGTTAGATTTGGGTGGGTTATTTTGTTTCTGTGCAGGGTAAATACTGGCTGCTTTATTTTTACACTGCAATTTAGATTGCAGATTGAACACACCACACCCAAATCTAACTCTCTCTGCACATGTTATATCTGCCTCCCCTGCAGTGCACATGGTTTTGCCCAACTGCTAACAAAATTCCTGCTGCGATCAAGTCAGAATTACCCCCATAGATCCACCCTGCACACCCTGCATCCATGTTACCTCTCCGAATCCCTGCATCAGTGCTGCAGCTGAAGCAGAAATCACCTGAAAAATGTCAGGGTAACCATTTTTCCAGTGATTTGCGCATGTGTAGTAAAGATTAATCAAAGTGACATGGCAGGCTCCATGTTTCCAGAGACCAGGACATGCGCTGTAGTCAATGTCACTGTCTCCTGCACTGCAGAGAGGAGAGGGCATGCATGGAGTCTGCACTTCTTCTGTTAAATCGCCCCTGCTCTAGACCCCTTTTAATAATTGAGCTGTGCTTCAGTTGATTCTTCAGTGAGAAGCACTTTTGGGGTAACACTATTCTGGGATTACTATCCTGGCTGTCAAAACACTGATGCTGGGATTCTGACACAGTTAAGAACGCCAGCGCTGGAATCCCGAATGGGATCAGAATCCTGGTGTTCGAATACCAACACCCAGAATCCCAATAGTTCAACTCCCAGCACGCAGGTAGGGTAAGCCTTGGGTGGGGGTGGGGGGTGGAGGTTAGGTTTAAGCTCTGTGTGTGTGTGGGGGGGGGGGGGGCGTTAGGCACCCCCGGGGAGTGTCCTGCTGATCTCACCCATTACAAAATGTACACAGGTGCAATAAATAGAAAATAGCAGTTACCAAAAATAGAAATTAAACATTCTGGGCCAAATGTAATAGAGTGAGAGTTTCAGAAAGTGAGAGATTTGGTAAGGTTTTGCAGTTTTTTTTAAAGTGGCAATTACACAGCAAGATCAACCTGGTTTGCAGTGTAAATGATTGCCACTTACAAAAACCTTACCAAATCTCTCACTTTCTGAAACTCTCAGTCTATTACATTTGGCCCTCTGTCTGGCATACAGTATGTTAGTATCTCATCACATACTCACACTATATCACACAGCATGCAGATCCCCATCGCTCCATATCACACTGTCACCATCCCTCCTCCATATAACACCACACGCAGGTCCCTGTCCCCATCCCTCCTCCATATCACACTGTACGCAGGACCCTGTCACCATCCCTCCTCCATGTAACACTGCACGCAGTTCCCTGTCTCCATCCCTCCTCCATATAACACTGCACGCAGGTCACTGTCCCCGTCCCTCCATATAACACCAAATGCAGGTCCCTGTCACCATCCCTCCTCCATATCACACCGCACGCAGTTCCCTGTCCACATCCCTCCTCCATATAACACCGCACGCAGGTCCCTGTCCCTCCATATAACACCACATGCATGTCCCTGTCCCCGTCCCCATCCCTCCTCCATATCACACTGTACACAGGTCCCTGTCACCATCCCTCCTCCATGTAACACCGCACACAGTTCCCTGTCTCCATCCCTCCTCCATATAACACCGCACGCAGGTCCCTGTCCCCGCCCCTCCATATAGCACCACACGCAGGTCCCTGTCCACATCCCTCCTCCATATAACACTGCACGCAGGTCCCTGTCCCCATCCCTCCTCCATATAGCACCACACGCAGGTCCCTGTCCACATCCCTCCTCCATATAACACTGCACGCATGTCCCTGTCCCCATCCCTCCTCCATATAACACCGCACGCAGGTCCCTGTCCCCATCCCTCCTCCATATAACACTGTACGCAGATCCCTGTCACCATCCCTCCTCCATGTAACACCGCACGCAGTTCCCTGTCTCCATCCCACCTCCATATAACACCGCACGCAGGTCCCTGTCCCCATCCCTCCTCCACATCACACTGTACGCAGATCCCTGTCACCATCCCTCCTCCATGTAACACCGCACGCAGTTCCCTGTCTCCATCCCACCTCCATATAACACCGCACGCAGGTCCCTGTCCCCATCCCTCCTCCACATCACACTGTACGCAGATCCCTGTCACCATCCCTCCTCCATGTAACACCGCACGCAGTTCCCTGTCTCCATCCCACCTCCATATAACACCGTACGCAGGTCCCTGTCCCCATCCCTCCTCCATATAACACCACATGCAGGTCCCTGTCCCCATTCCTCCTCCATATCACACTGTACGCAGGTCCCTGTCAGCATCCCTCCTCCATGTAACACCGCACGCATTTCCCTGTCCCCATCCCTCCTCCATATAACCCCGCACATGGGTGCCCGTCCCTCCTTATCACACCACATGCAGGCCCCTGTCCCCATCCCTCCTCCATATAACACCGCATGAGGGTCTCTGTCCCTCCATATAACACCACACGCAGGTCCCTGTCCACATCCCTCCTCCATATAACATCGCACGCATGTCCCTGTCCCCATCCCTCCTCCATATAACACCACATGCAGGTCCCTGTCCCCATCCCTCCTCCATATAACACCACACGCAGGTCCCCGTCCCCATCCCTCCTCCATATAACACCGCATGCTCTTTGAAGACTCACCTTTCTCTTTATTCTAATTTCTTTAGTCTTCCTTTTTTCCTCTATCATAACTAATGTTTTCCTTTCTTTTTTCTATCATAACATACTGTCACTGTCTTTTCTAATCTCTCATATAGACCTTATTACTTGCTTTCTCTCTGTCTCAATCACCTACTTGTCTTTGATGTCTCAGGTGCCATACCTTTTCTTTCACTCCACTCTCATTCTTCTCCTACATTCACCCACATTCCTCTCTTTACTCTCCCTCATCCTTTTTCTTTTTCTCTCTTACTGTGTACCTCTCTCTTGCTGCCTCTGTGTAGCCTATCAGTCACATCATGTCCAGATTCCCTCTCTCAGAGTGGTAGGACCTAATGCCCCTACCACAAACATAGGCATATGCACAGTGCTTACAGTCAGTAAATCACAATGTCTAATAACAAGCCTTCTGCCTGTTTCCCCAGGTATTGAGACCCTGACTAAAGCTCTGACACACCTTATATCAGCTTCTTACAGTTACTAATTAGTTACCTCTCAGGCTGAAAACCAGAAATGTGCCTAATGAATGGAGCCTGTCCTCTCTCTCTCCATCCGTACTCCATTAAACCCTTTACCGGCTTTTTCCTGTGGTTTTAAATCATATAGGTCAGAAACCTGGGACAAACATATCTCCCAGTTATAACTTTCCCAGTGCTTTTATAACAATGCCCATGAGGATAAACAGTATGTCATTCTATCAGTCTCTGCACCATTTACCTGCAATTATATATATATTTTTTTTATGCAAGTTAATTTTTTAGAAAATGTAGTATATCTGGACAAAAGAGAACAACTGTACACCATTGTAATCCAATAGAGTCATAATTAATTACACACTAATACAAATGTATGCTGTAATAACGCACAAGTGGGTCATGACCAGGAATTGAACTCAGGCTAACCAACATTTCACCACAGGGAATACACAGCGGTCCAATGTATTGTCTTAAACCATTATTTAATTAATGTTAATGTATATGTGTGTGTGTGTGTGTGTATGTATATATACATATATATATATATATTATATATATATATATATATATATATATATATATAAAAACACTCCTTTAAATCCAGCTGCAAAGTTGCCAAATTGGAACCTATTGCATTTGATCCTCTATCTTTCTGTTTTGCACTATACTCCATGTAAAAATCTCCTGCCCTGGGTATCCAGTATAATACCTATTTTCCACCTGAATCCAAACCGGGTCAGACCTGGGATTAGTCCTCTGACCTGGATTATTCCTGGTTGACCCATTTACACTGCCCCTTAATCCGGGTCCTTCCCGGGACCAACCCCGCAAGTTAGCCGGGTTGGCTTCCCAGGTCACTGGACCCGGATTAACCCTTTTCCACTGAGCCGTGACCCAGATAATCACAGGTTTTATTGGCAGTGGAAAAGAGACATTAGTCTCACAATTTGGCTCCTTACAATGAATTGATGTCAGTCATGTTCCTTACATATATCAGAGCGATGGTGACTGCAGCTACAGGGAAGGGTTAAATAAATTCTGTGAGATGCAAAATCTGCTTCTTTTCTCTACTACCGAGATCAGAGACATTGTTTTCTTGCTCTACAACCCTGCCAATGAACAATGTAATGCATCACATCTATTATGTTATTATCAGTCTAATATAGAACTAATTACCTAATGAGAAAAGTCATTATCTAATGTGACATTGTTACCTAATGAAATACAAATATCATTTGTGACATCAGAGGAGTCTGTCATTTGAATAGTCTCTGTACCTTATCAGTGCAACATTTTATTGGCTAAAGTAAATTGAATTAATACACAGCATAAAGCGTTAGGCTTCTGTTATTGTAGTGCTACTCTTATACATGTACCAGCAGATCATGGGGGCCAATCCGAGTTGATCGCAGCTGTGCTAAATTTAGTACAGCTACGATCAGGCACTCAGGCATGGGGGGATGTGGGGGGACGCCCCACATGTCAGTGCCGCCCCCCCCCCCCCCCCATAAGTGCAAAAGCATCGCACAGCGGCGATGCTTTTGCATTTTAGGAGTACCTCCCGGCTAGCGCAGCTCCTGCGGCTGGCCGGGAGAAACTCTTTGCCCCCCCCAGCGGTCCGGCCACGCCTGCGCTGGCCGGACCGCGCCGACGTCCAGCCCCTCCCGCCCAGCGACCGCCTCTTCCTGTCAATCAGGCAGTGGCGATCGCTAGGCAACAACGGCCTTCGGCCATCTGGCATGCGCCTGCGCACTGCGGTGCCGATGCATGTGCAGTACTGACCTGATCACACCGCTGCAATAAACTGCAGCGTGCAATCGGGTCAGAATGGTCCCCCTATAGTCCATGTTCCAGACAGTTTTCTTTACTATACTTGGTGTTCCTTAGACACATTCCTTCTTCATTCATCGTAAAAACAAGATTTACTGTAATACTGACAGATCTCCTCCATCTTTTCTCCAAGCACCAGCATTTTCTGCAGGCAAATTACTGGTGTCCAGTTTGTGTTGCACAAAACATGCATTTTCATTCCCTCCCTACCTCTATACAGACCTTGGTCTGCAGTGTAAATAAAAGATAAATAAAATGGAATGTAATCTCCGGTTACATAACTTGATAGCAAGTATACAATCCATGTTATCTGTGTGCCGCTAATGCAGCCAGTGTACAACCCATGCGATATGTATGCCGTTACTTCAGCCAGTATACAATCCATGTTATCTGTGTTCCCCTAATGTAGCCAGTATACAGTCCATGTTATCTGTGTGCCACTAATGCAGCCAGTATACAACCCATGTCATATGTGTGCCACTAATGCAGCCATTATACAATCCATGTGATGTGTGTGCCGCTAATGCAGCCTGTATACAATCCATGTTATCTGTGTGCACCTAATGCAGTCAGTATACATCCCAGTCATATGTGTGCCACTAATGCAGCCATTATACAATCCATGTGATCTGTGTGCCACTAATGCAGCCAGTATACAACCCATGTCATATGTGTGCTACTAATGCAGCCATTATACAATCCATGTGATCTGTGTGCAACTAATGCAGCCAGTATACAACCCATGTCATATGTGTGCCACTAATGCAGCCATTATACAATCCATGTGATCTGTGTGCCACTAATGCAGCCAGTATACAACCCATGTCATATGTGTGCCACTAATGCAGCCATTATACAATCCATGTGATCTGTGTGCCACTAATGCAGCCAGTATACAACCCATGTCATATGTGTGCCACTAATTCAGCCATTATACAATCCATGTGATCTGTGTGCCGCTAATGCAGCCTGTATACAATCCATGTTATCTGTGTGCACCTAATGCAGTCAGTATACATCCCAGTCATATGTGTGCCACTAATGCAGCCATTATACAATCCATGTGATCTGTGTGCCACTAATGCAGCCAGTATACAACCCATGTCATATGTGTGCTACTAATGCAGCCATTATACAATCCATGTGATCTGTGTGCCATTAATGCAGCCAGTATACAACCCATGTCATATGTGTGCCACTAATGCAGCCATTATACAATCCATGTGATCTGTGTGCCACTAATGCAGCCAGTATACAATCCATGTTATCTGTGTGCCCCTAATGCAGCCAGTATACAATCCATGTTATCTGTGTGCCATTAATGTAGCCAGTTTACAATCCATTTAATCTGTGTCCCACCAGAGGTGGACTGGGGAATGAAGGGCCCACCAGGGAATGCAGTTGTATTGGACTATGTTTATTATTATTATTTATTATTATTATTATTAGTATTATTATTATTATTATTATCCTTTATTTATATGACGCCACAAGGGTTTCGCAGCGCCCAATTACAGAGTACATAAACAAATAATCAAAACTGGAAAACAGCAACTTACAGTTGAAGACAATATAGGACAATACAGGGTAAATAAACATAGATACATTAACAGATGACACTGGAATAAGCATCAAGTGGCAGAAGACTGCTGGAGTTGATACAGTTGAAGATTATTAAAGTAAGAGAGAGGATAAGCACATGAGGGAAGAGGGCCCTACTCGTGAGAGCTTACATTCTAAAGGGGAGGGGTAGACAGACAGGGATGACACAGATGGGGTACATAGAGAGCGTGGAACAGAGGGTTAGGATGAGATATGGCTGGGTTTGGTAAAGAAGTGGGTCTTGAGAGCCCGTCTGAAGTTTTGTAGAGAGCTGGAGAGTCTGAGGGGGAGAGGTAGGAAATTCCAGAGAATTGGAGCAGCACGTGAAAAATCTCGAGGTAGGAGTGGGAGGAAGTAATTCGTAGGCAGGAGAGTCCGCGTACATTAGCAGAGCGAAGAGGACGGGTGGGAGTGTAAGGGGAGATAAGGACAGAGATGTAAATGGGAGAGGAGTGGGTGAGGGCTTTGTAAGCGAGTGTTAGAAGCTTGAAATGGATTCTGAAAGGGAAGCCAGTGAAGGTCTTGTAGTAGAGGAGAGGTGGACATAGTGTGTTTGGTGAGGAAAATGAGCCGGGCAGCAGCATTGCGGATAGATTGGAGTGGAGAGAGGTATATGTCAGGAATGCCAGTCAGGAGGAGATTACAGTAGTCCAGTCTGGAGATGACCAGTGAGTGGATAAGGGTCTTAGTAGTTGAAAGGATCTGATCCTGGAAATATTTTTTAGATGAAAACGGCAGGTTTGTGGGAGGTGTTGAATGTGTGGTTTGAAGGAGAGGGAGGAGTCAAGGATTATTTCAAGACAGCACACTTGGGGGCTAGAGGAGATAGTGGTGCCATCAATAGATAATGAGATTGTGAGAGGTGAGGTTATGCAGGAGGGAGGGAAGATGATCAGCTCAGTTTTAGACATGTTAAATTTAAGAAAGGGCTGGGACATCCAAACAGAGTTAGCAGAGAGACAGTTGGAGATTCGAGTGAGGAGAGCAGGGGAGAGGTCCGGAGAGGAAAGATAGATTTGAGTGTCATCAGCATAGAGATGATATTGGAAATCAAAAGAGCTAATGAGCTTACCTAGTGAGGATGTATCGAGAGAGAGAAAAGAAGAGGACCAAGGACAGAGCCTTGGGGTACACCTACAGTTAGTGGAAGTGAGGGGGAGGGGGAGTCATGAGAGGAGACAGAGAATGAACGGTCAGAGAGGTAGGAAGAAAGCCAAGAGGGGCAGTATCACGAAGACCAATGGAGTGAAGGATTTGCAGTAGGAGAGGGTGGTCCACAGTGTCAAAAGCAGCAGAGAGATCAAGAAGAATAAGTAGAGAGTAGTAGCTCTTAGGTTTAGCAGCATGGAGGTCATTGCAGACTTTTGTAAGGGCAGTTTCAGTAGAGTGGAGAGGACGGAAGCCAGACTGGAATGGGTCAAGCAGTGAGTGTGAGTACAGAAAGGAAGTAAGGCGGTTGTAGACAATACGCTCAAGGAGTTTGGAGGCAAAAGGGAGAAGAGAGATGGGTCGGTAGTTGGAGATAGTGTATGGATCAAGGGTAGGATTTTTAAGAATAGGAGAGATGAGTGCATGCTTGAAGGCAGAGGGGACAGTGCCTGATGAGAGGGAAAGATTGAGAAGGTGGGCAAGATGGGAACAGGCAGAAGGAGAGAGGTAGCGAAGGAGGTGGGAGGGTATAGGGTCAGGAGGGGAGGTGGCAAGGGGAGAGGAACGAATGAGGGCCATGACTTCCTCACCAGATGCATGGGAGAAAGATGACAGAGTTGGTGAGAGGGATGGGGAGGGCTGGTAAGTTATGGGAGGAAGATGATTGCTGATGGTCTGGTGTGATGTGATGTCCTGACGTATGGAGTCAGTTTTGGATGTGAAGTAAGTGGCAAAGTCAAGAGCAGAGAGTGAGGAGGGGAGACGAGGTGGAGGTGGGCAGAGGAGTGAGTTGAGAGTGGCAAAGAGGCGCTGGGGGTTGGAAGACTGGGAGGAGATGAGTTTCTTGAAGTATGACTGTTTAGCAAGGGAAAGGGCAGCACTGAAGGATGAGAGCATAAGTTTGAAATGGAGGAAGTCTGCCTTAGAGCGTGATTTCCTCCAGTGTCGCTCAGCAGTACGTGAGCATTTTTTTGCAGATATCTGGTGCATTTGGTGTGACAGGGTTGAGGTGTTAATTTGCGAGGGTAAATAGTGGTTTATGGAGCATCAGAGTCAAGAGCAGAAGTAAGGGCTGCATTGTATATGGAAGTGGCCAGGGCCGTCTTAACAGCAGTGTAGGCCCCTGGGCACAGCAATGCAATGGGCCCCCAAAGCATCCTCCAGTGGTGGTGGTGGGGGGGGGTGCTATCAGCAGCAGCTTTGATGTCCCGCGGGCGGTAGGGGGTGTTCTATCTTCTGCTCAGCATGTAGGACCTGGAGCAGTAATTTCTGCTAATTAATCCTTTACTGCACAGATGGTGGGAGATGGGGCGGGAGGGAGAACACTAAACTGTAGAAGAGGCATTGGGATGAATGAAGGGGCCCCGGTACATACCTTCCAGGGCGGTAGGGGGTGTGTAATACGCAGGGGAGGGGTGGATAGTGGAGTCGGCTTAACATTCATCATTTTCTGGTGGGAGGGCAGCTTGCTTGACTGCAGATATCTCCAGCTCCTGTAAATAGATTTCTTAGCTTTGAATGCGATAAAAAAAACTAGAGAGTACCACCTTTCAGAAGGTTCTGGGGACTTGGGGATCAGAGTTCAGGAGCCAGAGTAATCCACCAGCAAAAATATAAAACTGCAAACCAGATGTGTGGAGCTGGAGCAGGGACCAGCTGCTTGAAAGCTTATATCTCTGGTTCTGTGCATAGTAGAGACAAGCTGCCAGTGTCCAATGAAAGGGGGGAGTCCCATCTTTGTGAAAATACCCTCAGAAAAACTTTGTCAGACGGAACCTGAGATATCTGGCTGGGAAGAGCAATTAACAGTCTTGAATGTGGACCACTGCTTCGATGTCCGATATCTCTGGTTCCCCAGGGCCGATTTTCAAAAATCTGGTACCCCATGAAAGAAGGGACCCTCAGCTATCAGCCTAGGACCCTTAGACTCCTGGGGCCCTTGGACAAGAGCCCATTGAGCCCATACGAAAAGACGGCCCTGGGAGTGGCTTGTTCAGGGCATGAGAGAGAGAGAATAGGAGAGAGAAGTGAGTCAAACAGGGAGGAAAGGAATGTGGTGTCAATAGCCTCAATGTTACGCTTAGTGATGGTAGCCTTAGGAGGTACAGATGGGGAAGCAGAGAGGGATAGGTTAAAGGAGAGCAGGTGGTGATCAGAGAGGGGAAATGGGGAGTTGGAGAAATCAGAAAGATCACAACGGTGAGTGAAGACCAGATACAGTGAGCTCCCATTCACATGGGAGGGTGAGGAGGTCCACTGGGAGAGACCAAGTGAAGAGGTGAGGTTAAGGAGTTTAGAGGCAGGGGATTGTGTGGGGATATCGATAGGGATGTTGAAATCACCTAGGATAATGGAGGGAATGTCAGAAGATAGAAAGTGAGGAAGCCAGGAAGCAAATTTGTCGATGAATTTGGAGTCAATGCCAGGGAGGGTGGTAAATGACAGCTACTCTAAGATGGACTGGTTGGAAGAGGCATAGCATGGACCTCAAATGTAGAGAATATAAGGGACAGTTCTGGTGGTATGAGTTGGTAGGAGTAACTAGAAGGTAAAAGGATCCGAACACCACCCCCATGGCGACCCCCAGGTCGGGTGTTTGTGAGAATGTGAGACCCCCCAGCAGAGAGAGCAGCAGGAGAAGTAGTGTCAGAGGGTGTAATCCAGGTTTTAGTTATGGCTAGGAGATGCAGGGAGTTGGAAATGAAAAGGTCATGAGTGGGGACCAGTTAGTTACAAACAGATTTGGCATTCCAGAGGGCGCAGGATAGGGGGTATGAGTCTATGGGAGAGATGTGAATGAGATTATCAGGGTTGCTGTAGCAATGAGGTGAGATTAACTTTGAGGGCAAGGATGATGAGACAGTAATGATGGTGTGGGTGCCTGAGCTTGGAGGGGAAACTGCAGGAGGTGGGCAGGGAGGGAGTTCAGTGTGATGTGGATGGGGTGTGGGGAGATGACAGGGAAGGGAGGGAGGGGGCAGGGCTGAGTTGTGAAGTAGCAGGACCATGGAGCAGAGGCGAATGAAAGTGGGGTAACAGGAAAGGAGGGCAAAGGAAACAGAGGGATGGAGGGGAGACAGAGGAGGGGAGAGAGGAAGAGGTGTAGGAGACTAGGGGTGAAGGATAGAGGTGTGAACAGGGGGCAAGATACATTATTAGGTAGACAATGAGTGATGTGGGGAGTAGAGGAAAACCTTGACATAGTGTTATGTAGGTAAATAGGTGGAGGTTAGCTGGAAGTAGGAGAGGAGGCTGTAAGGGAATCAGAGCAGAAGAATTGCAGAAATGCAGGTGTGGAAAGCAGTGTAGGCTCAATGGGTGCAGATTGAGTTTTAAAGTGCGTCAAAAGCGTAGATAAAGTGGGTACAAAAATGTATTTGGACTGGTAGAAATGAGAGGATTGTGAGAGGGTTAAAAAGCAATGGTAATTCTGAAAGGATTTTTCAGTGTTTGTTGGTAAAATTGCATTGGTGCAGCTGTGCATAAATAACAGATCACAAAAATACAGATACAAGCATTTGTTGGTAAAATGGATGTCCAAGTAAGGTATTTCCGTGCTTTGTGATCAGATGCAACAATCCGGAGGTGAGTGATATGAAGAGTAAGTAACTCACATTTGTTATTAGTTCTTCAGTTTTCTATGTTTTGTTGGAATGGTGTGCCTCTGTTTTCCTTCTAGTTCACTTCGATTGAACGCTAACAATTTCAGTCTGGCCTAGAGAAGTATAATGCAGCAGAATATGTTGGTGGGAGTAGTTACCTAACAATCTCAGTCTGGCCTAGACAAGTATAATGCAGCAGAATATGTTGGTGGGAGTAGTTACCTGTATATGTCAAGAAGAGAAGAGACGTCAATTCACAATTGATATCAGCTGAAGATAAATGAACGCTGATGGAACGCTGCTATGTGTCAATTTTATCGCACTTTGATACAAATGCACTTCGATATTAAATACACAACCAACCGGCTTTGCACAGCCAACACAACAGAACTTAAGTAGAGGGACTGCGACCAGTCTCCAGAGGGTGTGTGGCCAACCGCCATAGAGGCTTGGCTAAACATTAGAAAGTACATGAAAAAAAAGTTGGAAAATGAGACTTAACTAGCGCTTTCCATCACTTCTGCCGGTCATATAAATCTCATGGATTTTCACCATTCGCAGATATAGAAGATAGATATAAAAAATATGTATAGTGAAGTACTGTTTAATTCTACACATATATACTAGAGATGAGCGGGTTCGGTTTCTCTGAATCCGAACCCGCCAGAACTTCATGTTTTTTTTCACGGGTCCGAGCGACTCGGATCTTCCCGCCTTGCTCGGTTAACCCGAGCGCGCCCGAACGTCATCATGACGCTGTCGGATTCTCGCGAGGCTCGGATTCTATCGCGAGACTCGGATTCTATATAAGGAGCCGCGCGTCGCCGCCATTTTCACACGTGCATTGAGATTGATAGGGAGAGGACGTGGCTGGCGTCCTCTCCGTTTAGAATTAGAATAGATTAGAGAGACACTTGATTTACTAATTTTGGGGAGCATTAGGAGTACTCAGTAGTGTACAGTGCAGAGTTTTGCTGATAGTGACCAGTGACCACCACTTTTATTTATAATCCGTTCTCTGCCTGAAAAAAGCGATACACAGCACACAGTGACTCAGTCACATACCATATCTGTGTGCACTGCTCAGGCTCAGGCCAGTGTGCTGCATCATCTATATATATTATATATCTGTCTGACTGCTCAGCTCACACAGCTTATAATTGTGGGGGAGACTGGGGAGCACTACTGCAGTGCCAGTTATAGGTTATAGCAGGAGCCAGGAGTACATAATATTATATTAAAATTAAACAGTGCACACTTTTGCTGCAGGAGTGCCACTGCCAGTGTGACTAGTGACCAGTGACCTGACCACCAGATATAATATTAGTAGTATACTATCTCTTTATCAACCAGTCTATATTAGCAGCAGACACAGTACAGTGCGGTAGTTCACGGCTGTGGCTACCTCTGTGTCGGCACTCGGCAGCCCGTCCATAATTGTATATACCAGTGACCTAACCGTGGTTTTTTTTTCTTTCTTTATACATACATACTAGTTACGAGTATACTATCTCTTTATCAACCAGTCTATATATTAGCAGCAGACACAGTACAGTGCGGTAGTTCACGGCTGTGGCTACCTCTGTGTCGGCACTCGGCAGCCCGTCCATAATTGTATATACCACCTAACCGTGGTTTTTTTTTCTTTCTTTATACATACATACTAGTTACGAGTATACTATCTCTTTATCAACCAGTCTATATATTAGCAGCAGACACAGTACAGTGCGGTAGTTCACGGCTGTGGCTACCTCTGTGTCGGCACTCGGCAGCCCGTCCATAATTGTATATACCACCTAACCGTGGTTTTTTTTTCTTTCTTTATACATACATACTAGTTACGAGTATACTATCTCTTTATCAACCAGTCTATATATTAGCAGCAGACACAGTACAGTGCGGTAGTTCACGGCTGTGGCTACCTCTGTGTCGGCACTCGGCAGCCCGTCCATAATTGTATATACCACCTAACCGTGGTTTTTTTTTCTTTCTTTATACATACATACTAGTTACGAGTATACTATCTCTTTATCAACCAGTCTATATATTAGCAGCAGACACAGTACAGTGCGGTAGTTCACGGCTGTGGCTACCTCTGTGTCGGCACTCGGCAGCCCGTCCATAATTGTATATACCACCTAACCGTGGTTTTTTTTCTTTCTTTATACATACATACTAGTTACGAGTATACTATCTCTTTATCAACCAGTCTATATATTAGCAGCAGACACAGTACAGTGCGGTAGTTCACGGCTGTGGCTACCTCTGTGTCGGCACTCGGCAGCCCGTCCATAATTGTATACTAGTATCCAATCCATCCATCTCCATTGTTTACCTGAGGTGCCTTTTAGTTGTGCCTATTAAAATATGGAGAACAAAAATGTTGAGGTTCCAAAATTAGGGAAAGATCAAGATCCACTTCCACCTCGTGCTGAAGCTGCTGCCACTAGTCATGGCCGAGACGATGAAATGCCAGCAACGTCGTCTGCCAAGGCCGATGCCCAATGTCATAGTACAGAGCATGTCAAATCCAAAACACCAAATATCAGTAAAAAGCCTCTTTTTTTCTTTGCGTCATGTGCTGTTTGGGGAGGGTTTTTTGGAAGGGACATCCTGCGTGACACTGCAGTGCCACTCCTAGATGGGCCCGGTGTTTGTGTCGGCCACTAGGGTCGCTAATCTTACTCACACAGCTACCTCATTGCGCCTCTTTTTTTCTTTGCGTCATGTGCTGTTTGGGGAGGGTTTTTTGGAAGGGCCATCCTGCGTGACACTGCAGTGCCACTCCTAGATGGGCCCGGTGTTTGTGTCGGCCACTAGGGTCGCTAATCTTACTCACACAGCTACCTCATTGCGCCTCTTTTTTTCTTTGCGTTATGTGCTGTTTGGGGAGGGTTTTTTGGAAGGGACATCCTGCGTGACACTGCAGTGCCACTCCTAGATGGGCCCGGTGTTTGTGTCGGCCACTAGGGTCGCTAATCTTACTCACACAGTCAGCTACCTCATTGCGCCTCTTTTTTTCTTTGCGTCATGTGCTGTTTGGGGAGGGTTTTTTGGAAGGGCCATCCTGCGTGACACTGCAGTGCCACTCCTAGATGGGCCCGGTGTTTGTGTCGGCCACTAGGGTCGCTAATCTTACTCACACAGCTACCTCATTGCGCCTCTTTTTTTCTTTGCGTCATGTGGTGTTTGGGGAGGGTTTTTTGGAAGGGCCATCCTGCGTGACACTGCAGTGCCACTCCTAGATGGGCCCGGTGTTTGTGTCGGCCACTAGGGTCGCTTATCTTACTCACACAGCGACCTCGGTGCAAATTTTAGGACTAAAAATAATATTGTGAGGTGTGAGGTATTCAGAATAGACTGAAAATGAGTGTAAATTATGGTTTTTGAGGTTAATAATACTTTGGGATCAAAATGACCCCCAAATTCTATGATTTAAGCTGTTTTTTAGTGTTTTTGGAAAAAAACACCCGAATCCAAAACACACCCGAATCCGACAAAAAAAATTCGGTGAGGTTTTGCCAAAACGCGTTCGAACCCAAAACACGGCCGCGGAACCGAACCCAAAACCAAAACACAAAACCCGAAAAATTTCAGGCGCTCATCTCTAATATATACACATAAAAATACAAACGCTCAAATATTGCACAAATCCATAAGCAAACAAGCACAGTTTTAAATAAGTAAACGATCAAATATTGCACAAATCCTTAAGCAGCAGGCACAGCGGGTAATTACCAGATTATAAAGAACTGTGGCCAAACAGTTCTAAATGCGCATAAAGGTTTGTCTCAGGGATTCCGGATAGTCCCGCAGCAAACCTGCTAGATGTCACTGGATGTCACTGGATATCGGTTCTTAACCCCGTTTTCGACCTGCAAGGACACCACCAACGCGTTTCCACCCCGTGCTGGGGTCTTTGTCAAGGTATCAAGTCAGAATGCTGGTCGTTTACATGAACCAGTACTTAAACACACAATGCACCAATGGAAACCCTCCTCACACAGCTGGACCGTATACACATATCAACTAAAAGTTCCATGGTCCTCTGCTGTGAAAGTCCATTGTATCTCCCCATCGCTATGGTAACTTAACCTCCAATGGATGCCGTGCAGTGTTCGTTTTTGTATATGGCAAGTTAAATACTATGAATTTTAAGAAACCCACTGACTCAGGGGCATATATTAATGCTACCAGTTGCCATCATCCAGATTGGCTGGGTTCGATCCCTGAGGGCCAATTTAGACGCCTCAAGCGGAACTGTATGCAATCTAAAACATATGAAATACAAGCAGAGGATATGCAATGTAAGTTTGAAGCATCAGGATACAAAAAATAAAAGTAGAGAGTGCAAAAAATAAAGCAGCTCTAATAGATCGAGAACAACTGTTACGGCCCCGTAATAAGGATAGTGGAAAGAAAGAGTCTAGTTTTGAATGGTCTTTTGTGACGTAATTTAACAGCCAGAATAAAAGTCTGGAGAAATCTCTGACAAAACATTGGGAGATCTTAAAGAAAGATCCCGTGATTGGAGAATATTTTCCACAGAAACCAAAGTGCATCTTCAGGAGAGCATCCAGCCTAAGAACTAGCCTTGTGAAAAGTGCACAACCCTTAAAAAAGTCTATTTGTACAGTAAAATCAAGGGGTTTCTTTCGCTGTGGGCTCTGTCTGGGATGCAGGGGAATTCAAACAAAAAATAATAAAATTACGGAAGTACTTATTAATAAGAATAATTGGAAAATTATAGATTTTGTAACTTGTAATACTTCAAATGTTGTCTATGCAATAGAGTGCACATGCGGACTTTGGTACATAGGTCGCACTTCAAGACTCCTAAAAGTCTGCATTAGTGAACACCAGAGAAATATAAAAAATGGTGTAACAACCCACGAATTATTGGAGCACTTTCGGGTTAAACATCAAAGTAAAATGATGGGGATTAGACAATTCTGTGGCCTTAAACATGAAAAGGGTAATTGGAGACGAAATGACATAACCTGTCAATTAGCAAAGGCTGAAATGCGAGCAATATATGAATTGGGTACTTTGAAGCCAGGGGGTATTAACTTCGATTTTGAAGTAAAGTGGTTTTTATAGACTTTTTGTTTTATTTATTCCATTTCAACACCATTTGCACTTTAGTATGTTTTTAACTTGTACCACATTTAATAATTTAATTATTTCTGTATAATGAATGTTTTTTAGGATAAAATCTATGAAACGCCTTTATGTTGACTAATTACGTCACCGGAAGTGACGTTACGGCGCAATTTAATACAGTCCCCGGGAACTCAGTTTTATATCTATAGCTGAAAGACAGCTTAGTATCAAGATTTATATTGGTCGACCCCCGAGACAGCATAATAATGAATGTACATGGACAATGGGAGGTATGTCAGGGGAGACACACTACAGGATACGAAAGCCGGAAGTGACGACGCGCCACACGGTGCAGGAGACAGATGATTGGAGCAGAGGCATAGGTTGCCATGGCAACGAATATACAAAAACGAACACTGCACGGCATCCATTGGAGGTTAAGTTACCATAGCGATGGGGAGATAGAAACATAGAATTTGACGGCAGATAAGAACCACTTGGCCCATCTAGTCTGCCCCTTTTTTTTTATCCTTTAGGTAGGTGGCTTTCATGGGCCCCTCCCAATAAAGGTTTCCCCAAATTGTCAAATAAATCTTCGGTACCGATCCTGTTTGCGGACGCCAAGTTGTGATAGCCAGGCAGCGGCCGGTCCATCAGTCATATTAAAAAGCATTGCACACCAGGCCGTTTCATCACATAAGCAAGCAGTTTATTCACAGTTCAGACAGGGTTATCACGACAGTAACATTTAACTTCTTTTTCTTCTCTCCAGCACAATATTCATATGGGTTAAATCAAGTTACATCTCCTTTCATTTGCTTCACTTGTAATAACAGCATTTACAGTGATGTGGCAGCATTACAGTACAGTACATACCAGCGCAGTCTCTGGGAATCAGTAGTGCGGCTTCCGCAAACTGAGATTCATTTCAGTGTGTACTCCCCCATTCGCTAGGAGCTCTATCTAAATGGGATCTCTCATGGACACGTTACTGGGGGCCTTCCGCCAAACATGGTTTCCTACAACTCACCCAGATCGTCCTCTCCCGCAGACTCACACCTCCCATCCTGCTTCTGGGGTACCCCTGAAGGTGAAGATCCCCTTTATTTCTTCCACTGATTGTTCATGCTGTAGCTGCTCTCACACTGCAAATCTGGATATCTCTTGCTCTTCCTATACAATGGACTTTCACAGCAGAGGACCATGGAACTTTTAGTTGATATATGTATAAGGTCCAGCTGTGCGAGGAGGGTTTCCATTGGTGCATTGTGTGTTTAAATATTGGTTCATGTAAACGACCAGCATTCTGACTTGATACCTTGACAAAGACCCCAGCACGGGCTGGAAACGCGTTGGTGGTGTCCTTGCAGCTCGAAAACGGGGTTAAGAACTGACATCCAGTGACATCTAGCAGGTTTGCTGTGGGACTATCCGGAATCCCTGAGACAAACCTTTATGCGCATTTAGAACTGTTTGGCCACAGTTCTTTATAATCTGGTAATTACCCGCTGTGCCTGCTGCTTAAGGATTTGTGCAATATTTGATCAGTTACATATTTAAAACTGTGCTTGTTTGCTTATGGATTTGTGCAATATTTGAGCGTTTGTATTTTTATGTGTATATATGTGTATTATTAAACAGTACTTCACTATACATATTTCTCTAACGTCCTAGTGGATGCTGGGGACTCCGTAAGGACCATGGGGAATAGACGGGCTCCGCAGGAGACATGGGCACTTTAAGAAAGAATTTAGATTCTGGTGTGCTCTGGCTCCTCCCTCTATGTCCCTCCTCCAGACCTCAGTTTGAATCTGTGCCCGGACGAGCTGGGTGCTGTTCAGTGAGCTCTCCTGAGCTTGCTGTAAGAAAGTATTTTGTTAGTTTTTTTATTTTCAGGGAGCTCTGCTGGCAACAGACTCCCTGTATCGTGGGACTGAGGGGAGAGAAGCAGCCCTACTCTCTGAAGCTAGGTCCTGCTTCTTAGGCTACTGGACACCATTAGCTCCAGAGGGATCGTACACAGGATCTCACCCTCGTCGTCCGATCCCAGAGCCGCGCCGCCATCCCCCTCGCAGAGCCGGAAGACAGAAGCCGGGTGAGTATGAGAAGCAAGAAGACTTCGAAATCGGCAGCAGAAGACTCCGTTCTTCACATGAGGTAACGCACAGCACTGCAGCTGTGCGCCATTGCTCCAAACACACCTCACATACTCCGGTCACTGTAAGGGTGCAGGGCGCAGGGGGGGCGCCCTGGGCAGCATATGGACCTCTTTTGGCAAAAGTACACATATATACAGTTGGGCACTGTATATATGTATGAGCCCCCGCTAAGAAAATGTATATTTAAGCGGGACAGAAGCCCGCCGTCGAGGGGGCGGGGCTTCTTCCTCAGCACTCACCAGCGCCATGTTTTTTCTCCACAGCACCGCTGAGAGGAAGCTCCCCAGTCTCTCCCCTGCAGATACACGGTAGAAGAGGGTAAAAATAGAGGGGGGGGGGCACATAATTAGGCGCAAAAATCAATATAAACAGCAGCTACTGGGTTAACATTAAGTTACTGTGTTATTCCTGGGTTAATAGCGCTGGGGTGTGTGCTGGCATACTCTCTCTCTGTCTCTCCAAAGGGCCTTGTGGGGGAATTGTCTTCAGATGAGCATTCCGAGTGTGTGGTGTGTCGGTACGTGTGTGTCAACATGTCTGAGGTAAAAGGCTCCCCTAAGGAGGAGATGGAGCAAATGTGTGTGTGAGGGGTGTCTCCGTCGACAACGCCGACACCTGTTTGGATATGTGTAATTAAGTGCTAAGGTGAATTTATTGCACAAAAGATTAGAGAACAGACAGGGAATCTACCCATGTCTGTCCCTATGTCGCAGAGACCTTCAGAGTCTCTCAATGCTCACTATCCAAAATAATAGACACTGATATCGACACGGAGTCTGACTCCAGTGTCGACTACGATAATGCAAAGTTACAGCCAAAATGGCAGGAAAGTATTCAATATGATTATTGTAATAAAAGATGATTTGCATATCACTGATGACTCATCTGTCCCTGACACAAGGGTACACATGTTTAAGGGGAAGAAAGCTGAGGTAAATTTCCCTCCTCTCATGATAAAAAAGAGCGGGAATCTCCAGACAAGAGACTGCAGTTTCCCACAAAGATTTCTCAGGGAGTATCCTTTCCCTACTAGGGCCAGGATACGATGTGAATCTTCCCCTAGGGTGTCACGTTTGCCCAAAAGGTAGCCCTGACTTAACAGCTATCCTCAGGGATCCTGCAGATAGCGTGCACATTCTGGTACACTACTCAGACCGGCGATTGTGTCGGCATGGGTTTATAGCGCTGTAGCAGCGTGGACAGGTACCTTATCAGCAGAGATTGAGACCCTAGTATGTATGTATATATATATATAGAAGTGTACAGTCAGGCGGCACTCACGGATTTCAGACAAACGAGTAAGGAAGCAACCCTGGCTCATATTCTTAACGTTTCGGTTTATTAACCGTCTTCAGAAGTAACAATATATAAAAGTGAACATTCTTACCTTTATACACAAGTAAAACCACCACGTGCATCGTCCTCCGTTCCCCGGATAGACTTCCGGTTTCGTCATCTTACTGAGACAGCACTGTCAAAGAGATGACGTATCCCGGTGTGACAAAACCATCACCATAGTAACATAACAACATGTCGACAGAACAAGAGAATGCATCATTTCCACACTTTCTTTACCTCTAATAAGTGGTCAAAATGATTAATAACGACAGATAATGAAGTCATATTCAACAACATAATACTATCGTAAATAATTAGAGAAATTTAAGCAAAAAATTATTATAAAGAAAATCATCATGATGGCCATACTTTTACATGAAACTGACAAGAGACAAGGTTTCATTAAGACCATGTGGGGCCACGGTGTTAAGTCGATGTATCCACCGTGCCTCCTTCTGTAATAAAACCTTGTGTCTGTCTCCTCCTCGTTTAGAGAAGGGAACATGTTCCAACATCTTATAGCGCAAAGCTGCCAAAGTATGGTTATTTAATTTAAAATGTTTTGCTACAGGCTGATCTATGTTCTTGCCTTCCAAGATTTGCTTAATGGCACTTCTGTGCTGAGACATACGTTCTTTAAAAAGACATGTGGTCTTTCCAATATAGTATAAACCACATGGACATTTTATGCAGTAAATCACAAACTTGGTGGTGCAGGTGAGTACCTGCCGGATTTTGATTTTAACTCCCGTATGTGGATGCAGGATGTAATCTCCTGTCTCCAAGTATATACATGTAGTGCAGCCAGTACATTTGTAATTCCCTGGCTTTCTTTTCAAAAAAGTACCGTCATTGGTGTCACCCAGTTGGGATATATCATTATGCACCACTAAATCCCTTATGTTACTGCCCCTTTTGTAACAAGGAAGAAGCCTACTAGAACGTAAATTAGAGAGGTCTGGATCTGCCTGTATTACCGGCCAAATTCTTTTGGCCGTCTGGGTGAGCTTCTGACTAGCCGTGGTATAAGTGGAGACGCATATAACCGCATCATCCAATGATTTTTTATTACTAGTTTTATCCACTGGTATCTTTGGCTCTAACATAGCTCTTGCCCTAGCTGTTTGTAGTGAATTATTGCTATAACCCCTCTCTAGGAATCTTTGGGTCATACTATCCATTTGTTTGGATTCTTCTATAGGGTCACTACAGATTCTGCGTACTCTTAGGTACTGAGAATAAGGGAGCCCATTTTTTAAGGATTTTGGGTGGTGACTTGAAGACAGTAATAAACTGTTAGCATCGGTTGGTTTTTGAAAAATAGATGTAACTAATTTACCATCAAGTTTGCTCACTTTTACATCAAGGAAATGTATGCTCTCAGCTTGTATGTCAAATGTAAACTTGATTGATTCATCAATCAAATTCACTTGCTCCATCATGTCTATGAAAGCTTCTTTAGAACTTGTCCACAGCATGAACACATCATCTATGTAACGTGTGTACATGCCTATGTTGGACTTATAGTTGATGTTAGACAAAATCAGATCTTTTTCTACTTTAAACATAAATGAATTTGCGTAGGCCGGTGCGGCACAAGATCCCATCGCACAGCCTTTTATTTGTTCAAAAAATTCATTGTTAAATAAAAAATAATTTCTATGCAAGGTTAGTTTGAGTAGAGAGATGAAAAACTCTAGTTCTGGGCCAGTATAGTAAGGATTTTCTTCAATTAATATTTTAACTGCTTCTAAACCACGTTCATGCGGGATACTGGTATATAGGCTGACCACGTCTATTGTGCATAGCCAGCATGTATCCAGATTGACCTTCAAATTACGTAATTTTTGTAAAAATGTAGATGTATCTTTAAGGTATGTGTTCTCATTCTGTATTACTGGCTGTAAATAATGATCAATGTATTTTGCCACATTAGAAAACAAAGAATCCCTAGCTGCTATAATAGGGCGCCCCGGAGGGCATATTGGATCCTTATGCAGCTTAGGGATCGTGTAGAATATGGGCACTTTAGGAGCCTGTGTAATTAATGAGACTTGTGTATTCCTGGTGATAATACCATCAGTTACCGCTTTTGTTAGTAAAAGATCTAATTCTTTTGTATATTTACCTGTAGGGTCAGAGGATAACCTTGTATATACAGTATGATCATTAAGCTGTGTATAAGCTTCTGATTTATAGTCAATCAGATCCTGTACCACTATGCCTCCCCCCTTGTCGGCGGGGCGCACAGTGATATCAGGATATGATGATAAATTGCGTAAAGCTATGCGTTCCTCCCTAGATAAATTAGAAACAGTATGTACATCTGGTGTCACATCACATTCATCAATGCATTTTGATAAGGTTTTAGTATACACCTTAATGGCAGGATTTGTAGAATAAGGATCAAATACAGATTTGATTTTAACAGGACATTCTTGTATTAGAGGATTAGTATCCAATTTAGAATTAAAGAACTCTCTTAAACGAAGTTGTCTGTTAAATTTAGACAGATCTACCAAACTTTCAAAGGTTTTATGCTGGTTAGTGGGCACGAAATTCAGTCCTTTGGATAAAACCTTGATTTCTGTATCCGTCAATGTGCGTGAAGATAAATTGTGCACTATTTCTTTGGTTTTGCCCCTTTTCCTCCCTTCCCTTTGGCATTGCTTGCTGCGTCTTGTTCTCGTTCGCTTGGGCTTTCTCGTCGTGCCCTGGTTTTGACGCCTAAAGGGACTTGTTGAGCCACGGGACGTCGCCTGGTAGGCGCTGCATCTGATTCACTATTTGAAGCTCCACTTGAGGTATCTCCCTCCAATGGGAATCTCCGCCCTCTTCCATATGATTTTGGGCGATAGGAGTGGGGTTTAAACGATGGATTATTAGCCCAAAGGTATACTTTGTTTTCCACATAGTCCTTGGTAACTGTAGCCAATTTTTTGGTCTTAAATTTGATCAGATCTGCTTTATATTTTTCAACTTGCTGTGATAGTTTCAGCATCCAATCGCAGCTTGTATCTGCTGTTAAAATTGGTAGTGTGGTTATTTCTAACCCTCTAATTTTGTCCCGGACTATATTCAATTCTCTTGTTGCTTCCTCTACAACAAGTAACATCAGATCAAACGATGCCTTATTCAATACAGCCGCCCATTTGCGGCAAAAATCAGCGTTGTATCTGCCTATTGTAGGGGTGTTTCGGATACGGAATCCTCTGGGAAGCATTTTATCCCGATAATAATCCGAAAGGCAGACTCCATGTAAGTAAAAGTCCGTTTCTTTATTTTTCAATCTTAATAACTGTTGGTATAGTTGTTCCGTAGAATCAGGTGCGGCAGCTGCTAGTAATTTATCTTTTATGAGAATACGTTCAGCATCTACATCTGATAGAGAGAGAAATTCTCCTTGCGGTAAACGTGTATGCCGGAAACCTGAAACATCCTCCTGTAATGTGTCCATGCTGTTATTACGGTATATTACAGGTTGAGTATCCCATATCCAAATATTCCGAAATACGGAATATTCCGAAATACGGAATTTTTTGAGTAAGAGTGAGATAGTGAAACCTTTGTTTTCTGATGCCTCAGTGTACACAAACTTTGCTTAATACACAAATTTATTAAAAATATTGTATTATAAGACCTTCAGGCTGTGTATATAAGGTGTATATTAAACATAAATGAATTGTGTGAATGTAAACACACTTTGTTTAATGCACAAAGTTATAAAAAATAATGGCTAAAATGACCTTCAGGCTGTTTGTATAAGGTGTATATGTTACATAAATGCATTCTGTGCTTAGACTTGGGTCCCATCATCATGAGATCTCATTATGGTATGCAATTATTCCAAAATACGGAAAAATCCGATATCCAAAATACGTCTGGTCCCAAGCATTTTGGATAAGGGAGACTCAACCTGTACTACCGATGTGCAATCAACTTCAGAAACTGATAATGTTGTTAAAAAAACCACTGTGTGGTGCCTTAGCAAATAGCAACACTATGGCAAGTGTGCATTTTCAATATAGAACAGTGGTGCTCGGCACTCAAACAAATTAATGAATGTCAGCTCACCGGGTGCCCTCCACAGCGTATGCAGCAATGTAGAAGTGTACAGTCAGGCGGCACTCACGGATTTCAGACAAACGAGTAAGGAAGCAACCCTGGCTCGTATTCTTAACGTTTCGGTTTATTAACCGTCTTCAGAAGTAACAATATATAAAAGTGAACATTCTTACCTTTATACACAAGTAAAACCACCACGTGCATCGTCCTCCGTTCCCCGGATAGACTTCCGGTTTCGTCATCTTACTGAGACAGCACTGTCAAAGAGATGACGTATCCCGGTGTGACAAAACCATCACCATAGTAACATAACAACATGTCGACAGAACAAGAGAATGCATCATTTCCACACTTTCTTTACCTCTAATAATTTTTTGCTTAAATTTCTCTAATTATTTACGATAGTATTATGTTGTTGAATATGACTTCATTATCTATCGTTATTAATCATTTTGACCACTTATTAGAGGTAAAGAAAGTGTGGAAATTATGCATTCTCTTGTTCTGTCGACATGTTGTTATGTTACTATGGTGATGGTTTTGTCACACCGGGATACGTCATCTCTTTGACAGTGCTGTCTCAGTAAGATGACGAAACCGGAAGTCTATCCGGGGAACGGAGGACGATGCACGTGGTGGTTTTACTTATGTATAAAGGTAAGAATGTTCACTTTTATATATTGTTACTTCTGAAGACGGTTAATAAACCGAAACGTTAAGAATACGAGCCAGGGTTGCTTCCTTACTCGTTTGTCTGAAATCCGTGAGTGCCGCCTGACTGTACACTTCTACATTGCTGCATACGCTGTGGAGGGCACCCGGTGAGCTGACATTCATTAATTTGTTTGAGTGCCGAGCACCACTGTTCTATATATATATATATATATATATATATATGTGTGTATATATATATATAGATATATATATTAAAGATGCTGTCTTAAGATAGATATATATATATATATATATATATATATAAAACATGCCCAAAGAGACATTAGTCTACTGGGTTCTAGAGTCAACGCTATGTCGATTTCTGCTTGACGTGTCCTGTAGAATATTCAATGGATAGGTGATGCCGACTTAAGAGGCATATGGAAGGCTGAGGATTGTGTGGAGAAGGGATCTCGGACCTGGTCTCCACAGCTATAGCTGGTAATTCTGATCTTTTGCCTTATATTCCTGCACAGCCTAGGAAAGCACGACATTATCAAATGCAGCCTTTCGATCACAAAGATTCAAGAAAGTCCGAGGTGCGTCCTAACTTGCCAGAGGCAGGGGCAGAGGAAAGAAGCTGCACAACACAGCTAGTTCCCAGGAACAGAAGTCTTCCCCGGCCTCTACAAAATCCACCGCATGTCGCTGATGCTCCACAGGCGGAGCTAGGCCCGCTGGGGGCACGTCTTCGTAATTTCAGCCACAAGTGGGTTCACTCCCTGTTGGATCCCTGGGCAATTGATATTGTGTCTCAGGGATACAAGCTGGACTTTGAGGAGATGCCCCCTCACCGACGGCCCTGCCGGCTTCCCCCCACGAGAGGGAAATAGTGGTAACTGCAATTCACAAATTGTATCTTCAACAGGTGGTGGTCAAGGTTCCCCTCCTTCAACAAGGAGGGGGTTATTATTCGACCATGTTGTAGTCCCGAAACCGGACGGTTCGGTCAGACCCATATTGAATTTAAAATCCCTGAACATATACCTGAAAAGGTTCAAGTTCAAGATGGAATCGCTAAGAGCGGTCATCGCAAGCCTGAAAGGGGGAGATTTTATGGTGTCTCTGGACATAAAGGATGCATACCTTCATGTCCCCATTTATCCACCTCATCAGGCGTACCTCAGATTTGTGGTACAGGATTGTCATTACCAATTTCAGACGTTGCCGTTTGGTCTCTCCACGGCCCCGAGAATCTTCACCAAGGTAATGGCGGAAATTATGGTGCTCCTGCGGAAGCAAGGTGTCACAATTATCCCGTACTTGGACGATCTCCTCATAAAAGCGAGATCAAGAGAGCAGTTGCTGAACAGCGTATCACTTTCTCTGGAAGTGTAACGGCAACACGGCTGGATTCTAAATATTCCAAAGTCGCAGTTGGTTCCTACGGCTCATCTGCCTTTCCTAGGCATGATTCTAGACACAGACCAGAAAAGGGTTTATCTCCCGATAGAGAGAGCTCAGGAGCTCATGACACTGGTCAGGAACCTATTAAAACCAAAACAGGTGTCAGTGCATCACTGCACTCGAGTCCTAGGAAGGATGGTGGCATCATACGAGGCCATTCCCTTCGGCAGTAGGAAAGAATGTATACCAGCGCTGGCTGAACAAATTCAAAAGGATGGTTTGCTTTATGTAAAAATAATGATAACAATTTATTAACACGTCACATACAGACCAATTTAAAAAAAGGAATTCCTGTTGCCACAAGTTGGCGATGTGGATTAAGAATGTCTTATCTGGATAAGATTTCATAAATTTCACATTCTCCTGTATTGGCAATGTCCAGTGGCGGATCCAGGGGGGGGCACTCGGGCCCGTGCCCCCCCTGTCATTTGTGGCCTCCCCCCGTCCCCGTCCCCCCCGCGGCGGCGGCGGCGCACAGGGAGATGACGGGCGCCCGCTGAGATTGTGTTACCAGCGGGCGCCCGTCTCCCTGCACAGCGGTAGCCGGAGCTCAGTACTGAGCTCCGGCTTCCGGCGCTGTCACTGTGCGCTATGGGAGAGACGTCAGTCATGACGTCTCTCTCATAGTACTGAGGAGAGGACGCCAGCCAGGAGGAGGACAGCAGCGCGGGAACGGGGCTCGGTAAGTATTATGTTTTTTTCTTCCTTAATACAGCGGGGGCATCTCCTGGAGGAAAACTACGGGGGGACATTACTACTGGGGGGCATCAACAAGGGGCATTACTACTGGGGGGGGGGGATTACTACTGGGGGCATCACTACTGGGGGGGCAGCTACTGGGGGCATTATTACTGGGGGGCACTTACAGGGGGCATTACTACTGGGGGGTCATCTATTGGGGGCACCTAATGGGGGACATTTTTACTGGGGGCATTATTACTGAGGGGCATCTACTTGGGGCATTACTACTGGGGGGGTCATCTATTGGGGGCAGCTACTGGGGGCATTATTACTGGGGGGTATCTACTGGTGGCATTACTACTGGGGGGTCATCTATTGGGGGCAAAGTCCTAGGGGGCATTACTACTGGGGGCAAACTACTGGAGGACATTATTACTGGGGGACATCTACTGGGGGCAAACTACTGGGGGGCATCTACTGGGGGCAAGCTACTGGGGGACATCTACTGGGGGCAAACTACTGGGGGGCATCTACTGGGGGCAAGCTACTGGGGGACATTATTACTGGGGGCCAACTACAAAGGTGGTAACTACTGGGGGCATACTACAGGAGGGCATTACTACTGGCGGCTTAACTACAGGGGCATTACTACTTGGGGGCTAAACTACAGGGGCATTACTACTTGGGGGCTAAACTACAGGGGCATTACTACTTGGGGGCTAAACTACAGGGGCATTACTACTTGGGGGCTAAACTACAGGGGGGCCAAACTACTGGGGGCATAACTACAGGGGCCAAACTACTGGGGGCATTACTACTGGAGGCTAAACTATAAGGGGGGCATAACTACAGGGGCTAAACTACAATGGGGCAAACTACAGGGGGGCATTACTACTGGTGGCTAAACTAGTGGGGGCATTACCACTGGGAGGCTAAACTAAAGGGGGGAGGTAAACTACTGGGGTCATAAATGCAGGGGCATTACCACTGGGGGCATAATGACTGGGGGCATTACTACAGGCAACATTACTACTGGGAGCAATACGGGCATTGCATAAGGGGCACCACTACTATGGGTCCTATATAAGGGGCACTACCAGTACAGTGGACATTGCATAATGAGGGCTACAACTGTGGGCATTGTATAAGAAGCGCCACCTCACATGCACCGAAGCCGCACGCAAATGTACTTGCCCCTTTCATGGTGCCCCCCCTATCATTTTCTTCTGGATCCGCCCCTGGCAATGTCCATTCCTAAAGGCTAGGGCAACCTCCCCATGTGCATTCACTGTAATAGGTAAATAGTTACCAGATCCCCACGGTGGTAAGCATCAGCATTAGGATAAGTCCATTTATAGCTGTAGGGGTGGATCAAACCGTTTTGATGAATGAGTCCAGTGATGGGAGAGAAGTCCAAAATGTGCCGAAGGATGACAAAATGCTTTGCAGGCCGGTTTGGAGAGTGAAGTCCAGATAGGTAGAGTAAGCTCAACGCGTTTCACTGGTATAATCCAGCTTCCTCAGGAGCATAAAACCCATAAGCATAGGGTACTCTATTTATACCCTTCCTAATAATTTGATAAGCACCACCTGTTTGGGCCATTTCAAAAACATAAAAGCAAACCATCCCAAATAACAATATAAAAATCAAATATTCAAAAACATAGTCATAATATCGATTCATAAAATAAACTTATTTTAAAAAACGAGTGTTATTACTTTATTTATAAGACAGGAAACATATGATAGTGCCGATCATGTGATGTGGCTTATCACATGATCGACAGAGATGGCAGTCCCATTGGTCAGAAAACGTCCCTGTGGTCATGTGATATTTGTCACATGACCGCGTTCTTAAATCCCCTTTGTCCGGGGTAAACTCTTTCCCCTAGAGGGACCTCGGAGATTCATCTGTCCCACAGGTTGGTTCAGGTCACCTGACGAAGCACGCGCTCACGTGACGTGCGTCATCATTCCGCCGGTCACGTGAGCGCGTCCTCTAGGTGCCAACGATTCCCTTCAAACTGAAGACCCGGAACATGTAGATGGTGTCCAAAAATAGATGTTAAACCCACCCTGGGCTTTCCCCATAATGGTTTTTTTCCTTGTAGTTGCCATGGAAACCCGTTTGGCAAGGTAGATTTTTCAAATATCTATCCAGTTTCTACACAATGAAATAATATTCATTATTAGAGATGTGTGTCTATCATAAAGGAAACAATAATATAAATAAAGATAAACAAATAAACAATGGTATCTTGTCATATATCTGACTCCATTCCTTCTAGCCAGATGTAAACACCAATTTGATTCCCCTCTATAAACCTTTATAAAACTATATGTAATTAGAATATTTCAACTGCCATTATGCTTAATGAGACTAGATGTATGAATAAATTAAAATCACCTTAATACATAATCTGCATATAATTATCTATAGATGTCACTCAAATTTATACAGAAAGGTATGCATTTTTTATTGTTTATACATTTATATAGATATCTTTGAATCTGCACGCATCCTCTGAGAAAGATCTCCATTAGTATGAGTTAATCTAACCAGATCCAAAAATTACTATACAGTAAAGCAATACTGATCATAATCCTAATAATCATAATATTACTAATACTATCATAAAAACATATATATATATATATATATATATATATATATATATATATATTTTAATGTATCCTGATAGTGGCACTGAAATCAAAGATTCCATATAAATATATATATCATAGTGTAAAAAGATTTCATGTCCCCCTAGATGACAGAGTTTAATTCTATAGCTTCATTTAGTCCATCTGGATGTAACTAGTTGTATTTGAGCATCAAGAAGACTTCTCTACGGCATAATTGATTAAACCTATCACCTCCTCTATCTGTTGGTGTGATGTGTTCAAGGCAGTTGATGGAAAGACAGGCGGGATTACTCCCATGTTTCTCTAGATAGTGTTGTGATACACTATGTGCCCCAAATTTACGTAATATATTTCGGCGGTGTTCCATGAAATGTATGTGTATTGCTCTTGTGGTCCTGCCTACATAATTCAGGCCACACCCACAGGTTAACATATATCACGAATTTAGAATCGCAATTCATGAAAGATTTAAGAATATATTTCTCAGAAGAACCTGGGCAGGTTCCATGCGAGGACCTTTCAATGGGACTTACTGGACAAGTGGTCCGGATCACATCTTCAGATGCATCGGTTAATCACCCTATCCCCCAGGGCCAGGGTGTCTCCTGTGGTGGCTGCAGAGTGCTCACCTTCTCGAGGGCCGCAGATTCGGCATTCAGGACTGGGTCCTAGTGACCACGGATGCAAGCCTCCGAGGGTGGGGAGCAGTCACACAGGGAAGAAATTTCAAAGGTCTGTGGTCAAGTCAGGAGACTTGCCTTCACATCAACATCCTGGAACTAAGGGCCGTATACAACGCCCTACGTCAAGCGGAGACCCTGCTTCGCGACCAACCGGTTCTGATTCAGTCAGAAGCCACCAGAATTCTTCGCTGGGCGGAGAATCACGTAAGCGCACTGTCAGCAGTGTTCATCCCTGGAGTGGACAACTGGGAAGCAGACTTCCTCAGCAGGCACGACCTCCACCCGGGAGAGTGGGGACTTCATCAAGAAGTCTTCATGCAGATTGCAAGTCGGTGGGAACTGCCACAGGTGGACATGATGGCATCCCGCCTCAACAAAAAGCTACAGAGGTATTGCGCCAGGTCATGAGACCCTCAGGCGATAGCTGTGGACGCACTGGTGACACCGTGGGTGTTCCAATCGGTCTTTGTATTTTCTCCTCTTCCTCTCATACTCATAAGAAAAAGAGGAGTGAGAACAATACTCATTGTTCCGGATTGGCCAAGAAGGACTTGGTATCCAGATCTGCAAGAAATGCTCACAGAGGACCCATGGCCTCTTCCTCTAAGACAGGACTTGTTGCAACAAGGGCCCTGTCTGTTCCAAGACTTACCGCGGCTGCGTTTGACGGCATGACGATTGAACGCCGGATCCTAGCGGAAAAAGGCATTCCAGATGAGGTCATTCCTACGTTGATAAAGGCTAGGAAGGATGTGACAGCTCAACATTATTACCGTATATGGCGAAAATATGTTGCTTGGTGTGAGGCCAGGAATGCCCCTACGGAGGAATTCCAGCTGGGCCGTTTCCTTCACTTCCTACAGTCAGGAGTGACTTTGGGCCTAAAATTGGGTTCCATTAAGGTCCAGACTTCAGCCCTATCCATTTCTTGCAAAAAGAGCTGGCTTCTCTACCTGAAGTTCAGACGTTTGTGAAGGGAGTGCTGCGTATTTAGCCCCCTTTTGTGCCCCCGGTGGCACCTTGGGATCTTAACGTGGTGTTGAGTTTCCTGAAATCCAACTGGTTTGAACCACTCAAAACGGTGGAATTGAAATATCTCACGTGGAAGGTGGTCATGCTACTAGCATTGGCTTCGGCTAGGCGTGTGTCAGAATTAGCGGCTTTGTCACATAAAAGCCCCTATCTGGTTTTCCAAGCGGATAGAGCAGAATTGCGGACCCGTCCACAATTTCTGCCAAAAGTGGTTTCATCCTTTCATAAAAACCAACCTATTGTGGTGCCTGTGGCTACTACTGACTTGGAGGATTCCGAGTTACTTGATGTGGTCAGGGCTTTGAAGGTTTATGTAGCCAGAACGGCTAGGGTCAGGAAAACAGAATCTTTGTTTATCCTGTATGCTTCCAACAAGCTTGGTGCTCCTGCTTCAAAGCAAACTATTGCTCGCTGGATCTGTAATACGATTCAGCAGGCTCATTCTGCGGCTGGATTGCCGCTGCCAAAATCAGTTAAGGCCCATTCCACTAGGAAGGTGGGCTCTTCTTTGGCGGCTGCCCGAGGGGTCTCGGCATTACAGCTGTGCCGAGCGGCTACTTGGTCAGGTGCAAACACTTTTGCAAAGTTCTACAAGTTTGATACCCTGGCTGAGGAGGACCTTGTGTTTGCTCATTCGGTGCTGCAGAGTCATCCGCACTCTCCCGCCCGTTTGGGAGCTTTGGTATAATCCCCATGGCCCTTACGGAGTCCCCAGCATCCACTAGGACGTTAGAGAAAATAAGATTTTACTTACCGGTAAATCTATTTCTCGTAGTCCGTAGTGGATGCTGGGCGCCCGTCCCAAGTGCGGACTTCCTCTGCAATACTTGTAGATAGTTATTGCTGCAATAAGGGCTATGTTATTGTTGCATCAGGGTTGAACTGATGCTCTGTTGTTGTTCATACTGTTGACTGGGTAAGTTTATCACAAGTTATACGGTGTGATTGGTGTGGCTGGTATGAGTCTTGCCCTGGATTTCCAAAACCCTTTCCTTGTACTGTCAGCTCTTCCGGGCACAGTTTCTCTAACTGAGGTCTGGAGGAGGGACATAGAGGGAGGAGCCAGAGCACACCAGAATCTAAATTCTTTCTTAAATTGCCCATGTCTCCTGCGGAGCCCGTCTGTTCCCCATGGTCCTTACGGAGTCCCCAGCATCCACTACGGACTACGAGAAATAGATTTACCGGTAAGTAAAATCTTATTTTTTTATATCTATCTTCTATATCTGCGAATGGTGAAAATCCATGGGATATATATATGACCGGCAGAAGTGATTGAAAGCGCTAGTTAAGTCTCATTTTCCAACTTTTTTTTTGTGTACACGTTTTGGTGAGGGGTAAAGGAGACCTCATAGGATTTTTGAGGCACTACTAGCTGCTATATTGCGCACACAGTCTCTCTATATCTTGTGTTTTGTGATTAGAAAGTACATGGTCTGGGCACTGCCTCACCTGCCATAGACTTTTTACTCCAGCGTTTTGGCTATAAAAATGATTAAAATAACTGCAATGAAGATATTTCTAACATTCTTTGTATTTTTCTTATACTTTATGCAGTAAAATTTCTGGCACTAACGTAAGTATAACAGGAAAGGCTCTGCCTCACCTGCCTCATCCCACCGCACATCAATATATATATTTATATATATATACTGTATATGCGCGCGCACACACATGCACAGGTTCTCTCCGGGTCTTTGAGTATAATAAAGTTAGTAGAAAAACATAACCCACTCCTCCAACATTTTATATAGAAACAACACTATACCATTGCAGCCTGACATAATACTTACCTCCCTCTGTTGTCTCCTCTTGGTTGAATTTTCTCGAGACAGCTCCTTCTGGGTGGGATCCACTTCCGGCAGGTCCATCTCCCACATTTCAGGTTGTTGCAGAGTGTATCACTGACATATAAAGTGGTGCCAGACACAGTGCCCATTATTTACAAGATTGTGGGCCCACTTATTAAGGGCCCAATTTTTTTTAGAACATCTTTCATTCTGTTTGATGTTATGTGTTCTTCCTTATCATCTTTTCATTTATAGCAGCCTATTGCAGCCAGTTCTATTTATTTTCATTTGTTTTGTTGATTAACATTCTTATTGTCATTTTCCTTCCTCAGTTAATTTACAAATAAATGTTTTCATTTGTTCAATGTACTTTCTCCTGTCCACTCATCTACTGTAATTGCATTAATCCCCTTATTTCTGCATATTCTTGTCCTCTAGGAAACATTATTATCTTACATTTAAACATTTAAGCTTCCTCTGCATTTACAATAAACATTTATGGGTACTGATTCTTCAAATAAATCAGTGAAAACAATGCATGGCCAACAGGTGCGCTGAAAGCTTCAGTAGGCCCCAATACTGGGAGGGTGCAAGTCCAACTCTGGGAGGTGAAGCAAGCCCCCCCCCCCCTTATAAAATATTAAAACTTTAACTTTATTTACAGCCACAAAGTGGCCGCACGTACCGCACAGGGGGGGCACCAGTGGCAGATTCGGCAGGCGGGAGTGGTGTGGAGAAGGTCTGGCACTGATGTCGAGCGCTAAAACCTTTGTTCACAGTCAATGTTCCAGTTGATCCCAAAAGTGTCAAGCTCTTCCAAATAAAAATCCACAAACAATGTTATATGGACCTCTCTGTACACAGAGGCATTGTTATGCTGAAATAGGATAGGGCTTTCCCCAAACTGTTGCCTCAAAGAATGGTGTGCTCTCGGCCGGTCCGCCGGCTGATGGGCCAACATATCGTGCCACCATGGTGCAGTGTATTTTGGTAGCATGGCATCGTTCATGATATCTTCTGATTGACCGTGCATCACGGCCAACCAGAAGTCATCATGCACAACCCGCAGGACTTACACACTGTACGATCCAGCCAATATGTCTTTTAATTACAATATACAGTTTCCCCACTTGATTTTTTGCTGACTTGAGAATTTCTTCTAGCAAATTACAATTAGTAGGGGTAATTAAGACAATTTCACGGTGAGGGGACTACCTACTGTATGCTAATCAAAGTGTTCTATACTGCATCAACTGCAAGTGCATATATTAATAACATCAGCTCCTAAAAAATATTAATATTCTAATACTAATCTATTGGTAATCCAATGAATGTTTTTCCAGCACCCATCCGTCTTTTTGACATATGTAGTGGAACCATCTGGGTGCCAGTAGCAAACAAGGACTTTGGGGGACATTGACTAAACAGTGATAAGTGCGGAGAAGTGAGCCAGTGGAGAAGTTGCCCCATCAACCAATCAGCAGCTCTGTATAATTTTATAGTATGCAAATTATAGATGTTACTTCAGTGTTGATTGGTTGCCATTGGCAACTTCTCCACTGGCTCTCTTCTCCGCTCTTATCACTGCTTGATAAATGTCCCCCTTCATTTCTTAAAACTGAAGGTGCTTCTAAAACTTACAGTATCAGCAATCAATGCTCTGCAGAAAGCTATTATAATCATATAATAATTTTTAGGAGCAGGGCAGAAGAACAGGGTAAGACCTGTATACTTAGCAAGAAGTTGCTATACTTTCCTGACAGCTATCCTATACCAAAAATACCCTGTTTCTGGCTTGGGCTGGTGGCCTGGTACTGTTTGACTTTCCAAGTCCCATGGGCATCAGAGCAAAGCAAAGCAAGATGACTTTCTTTACTGGACTCTCAAATTGTTGACGTCTTTATACCCCAACATTTTAGATTGGCAAGCACCTTTCTGGAGTTACCATGCACTCTAGGCTTGCATGAAGGAATCAGTTTATTTGTAGGTGATCCTGATATTAGTTTTCCTTCTATAACTGGAAAATAGTTAAGATACTACCGAAATAAGAGAGGCAAGGCTAGAGAGTGGTAGGCCACAGAGGAGTACTGTAGGTTACAGTAATCAAAACGGGAGATGATAAGGGCACAGATGATAGTTATAGTGCTGTTCAGGTTAAGAAAGTCACTGAGCATGGAAATTTTGGTCTTGGCAACATCTTCTACATGTTATTTATTATTTGTACATATTTCTTCTGCAGTGCTACAGTACACGCACCTTAAATAAGTCTTCACATTTTGCATGCTCCTACTACACTGCTGTATTTTCTTAAAAGCGTGCATAAATATTATTCTAACCTTAATCAATTATTGAGGTTGCAGCATTTAAGATGTGGCCTCATTAGCGGAGCAGTATAATATTTTGTTCATGTTGCAGATGGAATCCCTGACTCCTGTTTCTATTAGTTTTATTATTTCCACTGTTTGTTTATTTCAACTAAAAGAAAGCGCAGTTTGCAGCTTGCCAAAAATAGCTGTCAACAATGAAGGCTTCACTCTGTGTGGCTGACCCTTTGTCATCTGCTATACTACCCAGAATGCAGTGTGCAAACCTTCCGTTTACAGCTCCAACTCCTAAAGGGCAGCTTCACCTGCTTTTAACGAGTCGGCTGTGTGACAAAATATCAAGCTAATCAAGCATAATCATAAAGAATAGATTTCTGCATTAAGCACTCCACTCGATGTTTACTGTGTAATCCATTTATTTACAGAAAGGCAGCACATCTCTGAATTTGCAGTGATTTAATGTGCATTACATTTTTTTCCCCCTTTTTCGGGAGAACTGTTTACTTGTAAAATTATTTTCAGCTCTCAAATTTATTATGACATTTGCAAAAAAAAAATGTGTTTACTTAACAGATCTTTTAATATTGAAAATAATAGTGTCTGAACGCAGTCATGTCACACCGGCAGAATTAAGGGCAGGTTTTCTGCAGTCTGACTGGGAAGCAAATTATTCCTATTGTCACAGAAATCAGGCCACCATTACCTTTTATGCTTCCACTGTATAAATAGAAAACTCATAGTGTAGTCACCCAGGACAAGTAGAAAATTGGAGGTGACTGGTGAAACCGTAAGACCTCAGCTGGTGCTCGAGAAGCAGATTGTAAATCACAGTTCAGCTTCTTGAAGTCATTCTCTATTATAAGTGAGGGAGGGAATCTTATCCTGTAATGGTCTATTTTTTTTTTATATAGAAACCTGATGGGCTGACGCAGTTTGTGCTGTGTAAGATACATGGAATTGCTGTATGCATGCCCTCACAACAAGACACACGCATGTACGTCCATGATAATTTGCATAAATTTGGGAAGAACGGTTGGCATGGTGGTAAGTATTACTGTCTCACAGCAATGTGGTCATGGGTTCCATTCACACCATAGCCATAACTGTGTGGAGTTTGTATATTGTGCATGTAGGTACATATGATAGCGAAAATAGATTGTAAGCTCCACTGGGGCAGGGACTGATGTAAAATGTTCTAATATTTTCTGTAAAGCAATGTGGGATATGTATGCATGGGATCCAGATAGGATCCCAGCATTCGGGATCTCGGCTGTTGAAATACAGACGCCGGAATACCGACACTGCTCGGAATGCTGGCACGGGCATCCCGGCATGGATCACAATCCCGGCACCGGGATCCCGACCGCCGGGATCCTGAACGAGGGTTTGCCGAGGCTGCGGAGAGGTAAGCAGCAAGGGGGGAGATTAGGTTTAGGCTGCGGGAGAAGGGTCACGGGTTAGGCTGGGTGGGGGAGTTAGGGTTAGGCAGCAGGGAGGGGAACTTAGGTATAGGCACCCCCGGGGAGGGTTAGGGTTAGGCTGTGGGGAGTGAAGGGTTAGGTTCAGGCTGCAGAAAAGGACGGTTAGGGTTGTTGGGGATTAGGGATAGAAAGAATGCTTACTAAGTGTCGGGATCCTGAGCGTTGGGATGCTGCTGTTGGCATTATGGCTGTCGGCATCCCAAGCGCAGGGATCTCAATACCATTCCGTATGCGCTATATGAA
Organism: Pseudophryne corroboree; assembly: GCF_028390025.1. Taxonomy (NCBI): domain Eukaryota; kingdom Metazoa; phylum Chordata; class Amphibia; order Anura; family Myobatrachidae; genus Pseudophryne; species Pseudophryne corroboree. The sequence goes on from NC_086452.1 coordinate 361,074,376, forward strand.
TAACTGGTAAAAATAATCTTCCACCACTGCCTGCACCTGGGGAGGAAGAATAGGGAAGGGTAAGGTTAGATTTACTGAGTACCGTAAGGGTGTGTTTGTTTCATTGGGAACAGATAAGGGGGACATTTGAAGAATTGAAGAAGTTGCCCAAAGCAAACTAATCAGCTTCTGTTTGACATTTATCTAACACAGGGGTCTATGTACTACGCCTTGTAGAGAGATAAAGTGGTCGAAGATAAAGAACAAGCCAATCAGCTAGTACTATCTGCCATATTACAGGCTAGTGAAATGACAGGAGCTGGCTGTTTGGTACTTAGACCCCGCCATCTTACTTTCTGTAACTTTTTCACTTCATTGCTCTCCATCCTACTAAGAGACTGGTACATAGACGCATATCTACGGTTGTCCATGTAGCATTTTTAGCGGGTGCCGATGATGAGGATTACGCTAGCAAACTGCTTGTGATTGGCTGTATGCAAATGCACCGCTGACACTGACGTGTAGCTTTATTCACTGTTTTTTTATATATAAATTATTAAGTTGTTTGTGTGCATGTTTTCACAAGTTTTTTTTTTTTTTAAATGAGATGGAGAAATGTATCTGATGTTTTATGTGTTAGTGAAACCTAATATCAAATGCATAAATAAATAGGAGAATAAATGCAGCACTCGTCAACAGGCAGCAATTATAGACATAAAATTAAAAAAAGGGATGCGGTTAATTTCCCGACTGACGGGATTCTGGCTGCTGAAATACCGGCGCCAGAAACCTGACACCCGTCAAAAGGGCCCTACACAGTGGCCGATTTTTTGAAAGATATGAACGATCTCGTTCATAAATGAATGAGAACTCGTTCATATCTTTCAGTGTGGAGACTCCTGCGATGAACGATGCGCGGCCCCGCGCTCGTTCATCGCTGGTCTCCCGTCGGCTGTGCATGCAGGCCAATATGGACGATCTCGTCCATATTTGCCTGCACTTCAATGCAGCCGCGTGACGGGGGGAGTGAAGAAACTTCACTCCCCCCGTCACTGCCCCCCCCGCCGCCGGGTCGCTCGTCGGCCGTATCCGCCGTCGGGCAGCTCGGCGGCGGGTCGGCCAGTGAGTAGGGCCCTTTGGAGTTTCGGCGTTGGTATGTTGACCCCGTCGGATGTCGGGAGTTTAGGGCCCTACTCACTGGCCGACCCGCCGCCGAGCTGCCCGACGGCGGATACGGCCGACGAGCAACCCGGCGGCGGGGGGGCAGTGACGGGGGGAGTGAAGTTTCTTCACTCCCCCCGTCACGCGGCTGCATTGAAGTGCAGGCAAATATGGACGAGATCGTCCATATTGGCCTGCATGCACAGCCGACGGGAGACCAGCGATGAACGAGCGCGGGGCCGCGCATCGTTCATCGCAGGAGTCTCCACACTGAAAGATATGAACGAGTTCTCGTTCATTTATGAACGAGATCGTTCATATCTTTCAAAAAATCGGCCACTGTGTAGGGCCCTCAACAGCTAAGTCCCAACTCTTGTAATGATAGCCGTCGGAGCTCTTATTAGTGCTGGGGAAGGGGGGTGGGAAGGTGTAGCCGACACTGGGGGGGGGGGGTTAGGGTTTGGCTGTGGGGATTTGGAGGTTAGGGTTAGGATATGCCGAGGGGGGTTTACGGTTAGGCACCGCCGGGGGAAATTAGGTTTAGGCACAAAGGGGGGACGGTTAGGTTTAGGCTTCGGGACAGGCAGGTTAGGTTAGGCACTAAGGGGGAGATTAGGGTTAGCCTGCGGGAAGGGAGGGTTAGGGGGTAGGGGACAGGAGATAGAATAGTAAAAACACACCTGCCGGGATTTCAGAAATCGGGATGCCAGTGTCTGTATTTTGACTGCGGGCATCCCACGGCCGTCATTCATATCGAACCTGAAAAAAAAAAATACAAGAAATAAAAACACATAGAATTAAATATGCTGCAGATGATAATAAAAAAAGTCCAAATCTCAGTTGTTCACTAATTTGCATAACAATTAAATAATCACAAAAGTGATCTAGTATAATGAAGGTCGTAATATGAAGAATTAGCAGATGTCACCACAAATGTTCATCAGTGTATGAAAATACAAAGTCACAACTACAGTAGTAGGGATTAGTTACCAGCTCCCATGGTGTTCCCTGGAGTCTTATTGGCATCCTCTTGTTGTCTCCCAAACACTAATAACATTTTCTAAAAAGTTGGTTCAATCATCCAAATTGATATTTTTTTTATGGTCAAATATTAAAGGGGTAGTCATAGTGTATAAAGTGGCTATTGTTACGCGTTTCTTTGCATTTGTGCAACTTCATCAGAGGTAGGTAGTCAAAGAAAACACCTATATATATATATATATATATATATATAGTTGTTTTAATCACAAATTGGGAGTTAATTTTTTTAGCCAGGACTTGAGGTCGATTTTTGTTTAATATAAAAGATGAGGTTTTTTTTCTCTGCAATAAATTAATGCTAGTGGGTTGCATCTCTGTTCATAAAAGACTGGCGCTGGGATATCATATTTCTGTGCAAATATTACTAGTTGTGGGGTCTATCTCTATGTGACATATTGCTGACATGTTGCTGACAATAGGATTATCCCTGTAGTATATGGGGTTATCACTGCAGTATATTATTATTATTATTATTATTATTATTATTATTATTATTATTATTATTATTATTATTATGCTTTATTTATGTGGCGCCACAAGGGATCCACAGCGTCTAATTAACAAGTACATAAATTAGCAAAATTAAAAAACAGTGACTAACAGTTGAAGACAATAAAGGACAAGTACAGGGTACATACTGTAAACATAAGCTGCATCAGCATTGAGTAGAAGATGGTTTAAGTAGGAGAAGGAAAGGCACATGAGGGAAGAGGGTCCTGCTTGTGAGAGCTTATATGTAGTGTAGTATATGGCTGATAATAGAAATATATGTGTAAAATATTACTGGCAATATTGTTTTTTCAATGCATATGGATATATGCCTAAATTTGTAGCCTGTAAAATAATAATATAACAATATCCTTTACTGAGCAGGTAAAGTATTTACTTTTGCTGCTATAAGTGATGGAAATATGTGTGTACAGTGGTGGTTTGGCAGAGTAAATGTACACACCATTGGAATTTGTAGGTGATCCAATCACAAGTCCATTTGGCTTAACCAGGTAGTGTGGTTTATTTACTACGTGATGGTACAGCCGTACTCACGCTGGTTGATGGCATCAAGCAGAACAGGGTTCTGACAGCTCACCAGCTGGTGACTGTCTCTTGGAAGCGGGTAGTGGGGCCGGATGCAGGAACAATAATATCACGGGGTATTATGTTGCAGGTCTCATGGAGCTAAAAGGGAGACGTCCATCTCCCACTACGTCACTCAACACAGAAAGACGATGGCACCAAACATGCGTCGTAGTCACATAGGCAGCCATATTGGTAAGGGAATGAAGCATCATACCCGGAGGAGCCATATTGGAAACTTGCAGTAGCGCCCTTCTATTCTCTGTACTTTTAGCTGCTTTTAGCAGCATTGCACACGCTAGGCCGCTGCCCTCTGGGAGTGTATCTTAGCTTAGCAGAATTGCGAACGAAAGATTAGCAGAATAGCGAATAGAAATTTCTTAGCAGTTTCTGAGTAGCTCGAGACTTACTCACAAATAGAAACATAGAAACATAGAATTTGTCGGCAGATAAGAACCACTTGGCCCATCTAGTCTGCCCCTTTTTTTTTTTTTTTATATTATTTTTATCTCTAACCTTATTTGATCCTTATTTCTTTGCAAGGATATCCTTATGTCTATCCCATGCATGTTTAAATTGCTCTACTGTCTTAGCCTCTACCACCTCTGATGGGAGGCTATTCCACTTGTCCACTACCCTTTCTGTGAAATAATTTTTCCGCAAATTTCCCCTGAACCTCCTCCCCTCCAGTCTCAATGCATGTCCTCGTGTCCTATTGCTTCTCTTCATTTGGAGAATGTTTCCCTCCTGGACTTTGTTAAAACCCTTGATATATTTGAAAGTTTCTATCATGTCCCCCCTTTCCCTTCTCTGCTCCAAACTATACATATTGAGATTTCTTAGTCTTTCTGGGTATGTTTTGTGATGTAGGCCATGCACCATTTTAGTTGCCTTCCTTTGTACAGTTTCTAATGTATTAATATCCTTTTGAAGATATGGCCTCCAGAACTGAATACAGTATTCTAGATGAGGCCGTACCAACTACCAATGACCTATACAGTAGCATTATTACTTCTTTCTTTCTGCTGCTGATTCCTCTCCCAATGCAGCCAAGCATCTGACTAGCCTTCCTCATTGCCTTGTTACATTGCTTACCTGCCTTTAAGTCATCTGAAATAGTGACTCCTAGATCCCTTTCCTCCTCAGTAGTTTCCAGTATAGTGCCATTAATACTGTATTTAGCTTTAGGATTTTTGAGACCCAAGTGCATGATTTTGCATTTTTTGGCATTAAACTGTAATTGCCAGACTCTTGACCATTCCTCTAGTCTACCTAGATCCTCAATCATTTGTTTTACCCCACCTGGTGTGTCTACCCTGTTGCATACCTTTGTGTCATCTGCAAAAAGGCATACTTTCCCTTTAATGCCATTTGCAATGTCACCAATAAAGATATTAAAAAGCACTGCTCCAAGTACAGATCCCTGGGGTACTCCACTGGTAACATTTCCCTCCTGTGAATGCACTCCAGTTACCACAACTCTCTGTTTTCTATCCTTCAACCAAGATCTTATCCATTCAATAATCCTAATATCCAATCCCAAACTTTCAAGTTTATTTAGCAGTCTGCGATGTGGAACTGTGTCAAAAGCCTTACTAAAGTCTAGATAAGCTATATCCATGGCTCCACCTTTATCCATCACTTTAGTCACACAATCAAAAAAGTCAATAAGATTTGTTTGACATGATCTACCCCCAGTGAATCCATGCTGTTTGGGATCCAGTAAATTGCCGGATTTGAGATAATCTACAACTCTTTCTTTTAAGAGTGTTTCCATCAATTTCCCTATTACTGATGTAAGACTCACTGGTCTGTAGTTGTTTGCCTCTTCCTTGCTTCCACTTTTGTGCAGTGGGACTACGTTAGCGATCAGTTCAGTCAGTTTCGTTCCTGGTTTGACGTCACACACACGCCCAGCGTTCGGCCAGCCACTCCCCCGTTTCTCCAGACACTCCCGCATTTTTCCCTGACACGCCTGCGTTTTTCCGCACACTCCCAGAAACGGTCAGTTTCCGCCCAGAAACTCCCACTTCCTGTCAATCACACTCCGATCACTTCAACGATGAAAAATCTTTGTTCGGACGTGAGTAAATCTACTAAGTTTTGAGCTAAAATACTAACCGCATGCGCACTGCGTACCATGCGCATGCGCATTTTTGCCTTAATCGCGTTGCGAAAATCGGCAACGAGCGAACAACTCGGAATGACCCCCATTGTATTATTTTGCTGTCATTTTCTATATTTGACATCCTTACTTGCAAATCGCATACAATCCATACATGAAGGTGCAAATACACGGATAAACATCATTACCTGTGTTGCCTTGCCCTGCTAACCTCTTTACAGCATTTGTAATTGTAATCCTCATTTTATTATTAAATCACACAAAGAAAAAAATGGATTGTTCTCATTCCTGTGTCAGGCTTGGCAGCTTTTCATTCTATGCACAGCTGCATACAAAGTAATATATGTGAACATTATTTTCCATTGATATGGCACCATGAATCACACCCCGGCTCCCCATAGTATAATTCCATGATTTGTGGCTGGGTACAGTGGGTGGTGGGACAATGGCGAGTTACTGCAATTTGTGTAATCAAGCCCCTGGATCACCCACATTCCCAGAGGAGACTTGTCTATTCTCTAAGGCAGAGGTTCTCAAACTCGGTCCTCAGGACCCCACACAGTGCATGTTTTGCAGGTCTCCTCACAGAATCACTAGTGAAATAATTAATTAGCTCCACCTGTGGACCTTTTAAAATGTGTCAGTGAGTAATTAATACACCTGTGCACCTGCTGGGTTACCTGCAAAACATGCACTGTGTGTGCCCCCGAGGACCGAGTTTGAGAACCTCTGCTCTAAGGAGTGAGGCAAGCTCCATGAAATCAGGGGGCGTCCCATACATTATGTGAGAGTAGGCAAGTATACAGGGCCGCTGATTATCCATGCCCGGATTTATCTAGAGAATGCCTCCTCCACCTGACATTGTAAAGCTTTTCTCAAGCCGGCATGACCACACACCTCATATTTGGCCACACCCCCTCTAGCACCCGTACCCACAATATATCCCAGCAGCCCTGCAAATATGGGATGTGGATCAATGGATCGAGAATGTTATGGTCGACACCAAATATATCTGCCCCACCTGCACTGCACATGGTTTTGCCCATTAGAGGAAAATATTATTTTGTAATCAACCTTGAATTAGGCTTTAAGTGTAGAATAGCAGCGACTTCCCCCACAATAACTAGAAACGAAAGCAGTAAAGCAGAAACACACAGACTAATCTCCTGTGCTGCGCTGCATGTGCACATGCCACTGTAAATGATTCCGCCAAGAAGTTGAAAGATCTCTGCAGTGCTGGAGACACCTGTGTTGATTGTTGTGGTGACATGTTGACATAAAAGTTCCATTTACAGTACATTTAAAATGAAAACAGTTTGCATGATTGTACTCTGTTACACCGTTACCAATTTACACTGGAGCCTGGAGTAGAATTAGAGCAACGCTTACTAACAGCAGTCATTGTGCAGAGTTAGTAGAACTCGCAATTAAAAATACTGTGGTATAACAAAAATAAAGCTTAATACATTATGTATTGCTGTGAAGCATGAAAATATTACATTAATGCACAAAAGCAAAAATAAATTGTATAATAAAATATTTAAAGGTATGCAATTTTTAATAGCCCTTAATCCTTTCTTGGAAATGGATTTCATATTATGTATGCTTTTACTTACACATTTGCAGTGAGTTCTAAGCTATATTTATTATGCTAAGCATGCTGTGAAAACTGAATGTTAAAAGCTTAAATTGGCCTTAGTACTTTGTGCCACCTCAGAGCAGGTGCAATTATATATCATAATCTGTTTTATGTTTTCATTTGTGTGGCTACTTCTGCACTAGGCTAAATTAAAAAGTGTATAATTTTAATGAGATTTGCACATGCATTATAATCAGTGGAGGAAGTGTGTGCCTTATGCTTACAAACTCACAGAAGCTGCATTTTATAATACCCAGCACAGGAAATGTGATTCAAAAAGTAAATTGACCTTAACCATTTTGATTCCACTCCCTATAAATATATATTTTTTCTTTATTTAAAGCAAGTCATATATTAAAACACATGTAATCAAGCAATACAAGTCTTGTAAACAAACGCCAGAGGATATAAAAAAACCAAAATAACAGAAAACAATATACAGTACTAAGAGGTGCAAGATATCAATAGAATATCAGGCGTTGTAACAGAGGAATGGCACACAAGGAATATATGCATGTTTATGAATGATATTATGGCTTTACAGCTACATGTACACCATATAGCGAGAGTAGGGCCAACGGTAGGATGGGAAGACTTCAAACTTTTGCTGAAGCAAGGGCGAAACTGCATTTTCCAATTTGATCAACTGCTTGCTTGGGTCATGTGTAGACAAGTCTGAAATCCTCTTTAGAACTGTGGCTTTGTGGTAAGCAGAGATGGACGGGACCTTACGCCATTGGCATCTATACCTAAATAAAATGGCATTTTTTATAAATAGTCATTTATTAAAGCTTAAAGTGCACTTGTCTGAGACAAGATAGCCATTGTGTAATGTGAACCAATATGCATTAGATGGATGCCAAAAAACACATTACAAGTGTCTCATGAAGGTACCAAAGTCTGACACTTGTGTTATAGGCATGCACAGAAGACCTCCCCCACTCTGCGTCATGAACTACCCCCTCGCACACCGCTCAAAGACATAGACTACTCACCTGGGCCACCCTGATTAGTAGTTTATGTCAGGGGCAAACGCAGGATTTATAGAGGAGGGTTTCCAAATGCAATCCATAATCTCCCACTCTGCGCAACATAGGAGCAGGCGCAGGAGTTTGGGGAAGCAGCAGAAGAAACTAATACTGACCCTGGACATTAATGTACACATTGGTCTTATTGAATACAATATTAATATCTAACACTATAAATGGTCTATATTATAGGCTGTATCAAACATATTTAACTAATATAAATAAAATAAGTGGTCATGAAAAGGTTAAACATTCCATAATGAATAAATACTTAAACATAAAAGAACCAGTAGAAGACAGAACTGCATGTTCTAAGCACACATTGGGGGTCATTCCGAGTTCATCGCTCGCTGATGATTTCCGCAGCGCAGCGATCAGGTAAATAAATGGCAAAACTGCGCATGCATATGCACCGCAATGCGCAGGTGCGTCATACGGGTACAAAGAGGATCGTGCTGGGCATTGGATTTAGCGAAGATTCCATTTGCACATCCAAACGCAAGGTGATTGACGGAAAGAGGGCATTTATGGGTGTCAACTGACCGTTTTCTGGGAGTGTTTGGGAAAACGCAGGCGTGTCCAGGTGTTCGCAGGGCGGGTGTCTGATGTCAATTCCGACACCAAGAAGGCTGAAGTGATCGCAAGGGCTGAGTAAGTCCAGAGCTACTCTGAAACTGCACAAAATGTTTTTGCAGAGCTCGGCTGCACACGCGTTCGCACACTTGCAAAGTGAAAATACACTCCCCCGGGGGCTGCGACTATGTGTTTGCACGGCTGCTAAAAGTAGCTAGCGAGCCATCAACTCGGAATGATCCTGTTACGTCCCTGGTGCTCAGAACAAGAGAGATGTTGCGTAGTGAGTACAGAGCACCAGAACGTGACGCTGAAATAAGGTGTGGTATGGAAATAGCCCCTAGCAACCTACCTCCATTGTTTCACCCGTGTGGTCAGTTCACGCCTGCGTGACTATGGTTTCTTGGGCCCACGGCAGCCGCGTTTGAAGGGCGGATTAGGTCTGCCCAACTCCGATGCCCCCAGGTCTTAGAGTGAGACAAGGCGTGAACCGAGACAGGATAATAACAAGGGAACCTCTAAAGCAAACAGAAGGCTAGGGACTACTAACAACCCTAAAACTAAATATATGTGCGGCACGCCGCCAAAGGAAAAGGACAACAAAAGATACCACTATCCACACCCCACACGGCACCGTCGTGTACCGGGGAGGATAGTGAAAAGCGGAAACCTCCGCAAAAACACCAGTGCAAAACAAACGCAGGGACTAAGCGGCCTAGGCCGCAACAGGCGGCAGAAGCCGCTACTCACGAAACCGGGAGAGAACCCAATTAAGCGAGAACCCCCAGATGACTGCAACAGGTTCACTTGGACTGGAAGGATTTCCAGGACCGGCTTCAGAACTCCAGGACTCAGGAGCACAGGGAGCAGGATCGACCAGATTCAGCAGACTAGGGACAGACTTTGCAAGGCAGGAACAGCATACAGGAAGCTATCACCGGCGAGGCTGCAGTGTGCTGGCTCCCATAAAAAGGCCCTGCTGGCCAATGACAGGAGGGCCAGCAAGACCAGCCCCCAGACCCTAATTAATAGTTGCCGTGCAGCTGCCCTGCTGCACGAACAACTAATCCAGTTTTATCTGGCAACGGGGAACGCGGTCCGCCAATGGCGTCCCCGTTGCCATGGACCCGGCGTCCTAGCGTTGCCAGGGACCCGGCGGCTACAGTATGCACGGCGTCCTGGCGTTGCTAGGCGCCGGGTGGGCAGCGAGGGAGGTGCGGCGGCCGTGAGCGTCGCTCGGAAGCAGACCGAGCGGCGCCGCGGACCGCGACACCTAACAGACACCCATTGTTCCATCTCATGGTAAGGCGCCTGTCTTTATTTCCTGGCAGCTACTCTCTGGTCTACTGCACTGATTGAGGCCCGTATTCAGGTTGTATCGCTAATGCGATGTGACCGCATTTTCCCGTGTTAGCGGCCACTGCATACGAGAAGGTCCCATCTGTGCATTTGCAGGTGGGAGAATGTGATCACATCGCATTGACGTGAACGCCTCTGCCTGATTGACTGGCTGAGGCATTCGTGGGGCGGAATGGGAAGGCGATGTAGCAATGCGGAGGCGTCGACTTGGTGTTGGGCGGGCATGTCGTCGAAAACGGTGGCGGGTTTGGGCGGCCGCATGACGGCACACGCGGCCACTGTGACCAGTCTGGCTGCAGAGGCAGGGGGCTTCCACAAATCAGTGATGCGATTGCAATTACATTGTGATCGCATCATTGCTGGGCATTTGCTTTCTAGGCAGCCTTGCCCTGTGCTGGGCAGCCCCCAGCATGGGATCGCAGCCAGTTGCAGTTTTGCTAAAACAGCTAAACTGCTACTGAAACTGAATAAGGTTCTCAGTGCTCCGATCCACAGTAAACTTGGTAGAAAAAGCTGCTACCACTGGGCATGTGCAGCAGCTCTGCTCTGTCCCTTAAACTGCATGTTGTGGCAGCAGCTCTAGTTATTGTATTATGGGTGTTATTTAGAGATGCAAAATCTGCGACCACTAAAATCACATGCTGGGGGCCGCCCAGCACAGGGCAAGGCCGTCCAGCATGCAAATGCCCAGCAGCGATACAATCACAACGGAGTTGTGACTGCATTGCAAAAACCTCAAATAGAGGTTGACCCATGCCTACGCAGCCTGGCTGCATATGTAGGGGCACCACCACCATGTTTCCACTCTCAGGAAACACAGGTGACATCATGAAACAGCCATGACACGCCTACATTTCTTGCTCTCCTCCCCCAATGCTGCGTTGCTGCCCCCGGACGACCATCGGTTGTCAGTCATGACGCATTCGCATCCTGACACCTCGCACACTGCGGCAACTGCATGTTCATAGAGCGGACGGTTTTGCGTACACAGTGGCTGCGACATAGTCTGAATAAGGCCCCTATATACTATTACTATTGTTGTCATAATATGAGCTGCTGGCCAAGATGAGGGACCCAGAACCACCCCCTGTGTTTTCCTATGTGTGTCCCAGAGGAAGAGGGAGGGGGTTTAGAATAATCTACAACCCTGAGGGGTCCCACCGCAGCACCCCCTGTGCCCGTTCGCCTATGCTTAAGTAGAGCTAATGTTCACTTAGTGGTGACGCCAGAAAATTCTAGAGATACATGTGCCCCAGTTAGCTCAAGTGCAGAGCCGTAACTAGACTTTTTGGTGCCCCGTGCCAGAGAGAATTGGTGCCCCACCCCCTTCTTACCCCCCCCCCCATTTTTCTAATAGGGACATAAGGTGCATGCCTCATGGGGAAAGGCATGACAAGGTTGATCCCAGAGAAAGCCCATGCTATGATGCCCCTTACCACATTATTTATATATATATATATATATATATATAGAACCAAAGAAATCAGGTGGCACTCGCAGACTTGTAGCTTGTAGTGAAAACAACCTTCACTCCGTATCTGAGGAAGGGGATACGTCCCCGAAACGTTACCTGTTTCACAATAAATTTCTTCACGGAGTGAAGGTTGTTTTCACTACAAGCTACAAGTCTGCGAGTGCCACCTGATTTCTTTGGTTCTACATTGGTGGGCCTGCTGGTCCACAAGGAAGGGCACCAGAGCCAGCTGCTTTGGAGGAGTGACGGGGCAATTCTTGGATATATATATATATATATATATATATATATATATGTATGTAACAATGGTGGTACTGAGCGCTACACCCTTTGGTTATTTGTCATACAGGTATTGGATTATTATAATATAGTCAGTGTCCCCCGACTCCTTTTTGCACTCCTCTCCCACAGAGTGGCAGCTATTCTCCAACGGACCGGTGTTCCAACGGTTCTTTCAAACTGATCTGGAAAACAAGGGTGAGAACAGCGCCTTCTAATGCATTAAACGTAGCTTTTTCTACAAAAAAGCTACGTTTAATGCACTAGAAGGCACTGTTCTCACCCTTGTTTTCGATATATATATATAAATATATATAACGAGGGGTACCCTACGGCGCTGTGTGAATGTAAACTGAGCTGCACCTCAGAAAGAACCTCCTGTAAGACAAGGTTCAATAGATAAAGATACAAAAAAATTATTCTGAGTGCGCTAAAAAAGAATGTACTGTTGATCACATCAATCTAATTAGCATACAAAGCATTTGATAGACTCATTTTTCAGTATTTATTATTAAAGAAGTTTAACACAATATAAAAATTCACAGTAGAGTTTTTCAGGTTTTCAGACAATACAATTCACATCATTATATGGTATACATCCAATGTGGACTTGGTGTCTTTGACTGACTTATATTCGCAAAAGGTGGCGACAGATGGATACAGTACTTGAAAAATCCAACGAGTTTCGTCCCTTTCTGGGACTTCCTCAGGGGTATAAATCTAAATAATGGAATATATATATATTAGCTTGATGATAATCTGGGCCGACTGGCTGTAATTTATATCTAACAAACATATACATACCTAATGCCAGATATTTAGATAATATCCTGAAAGGACATAGGCCTCACTGTGTGTAACTTTGAAAATAGGTAAAAAGCCTAATAAATGAAACAATGTATTAGAAATAGAAACTCTACAGAAAGTCTTTTGAACTTATAATGGGGAAAATGTGGGAGGAGAGGGATAATACATACCAATAATGATTATATCCAATGGTCTACTGACAAGATTCCGCATTTAGGAAGGAACTATGTTTTTAGAAATGTGGTCTAGTGACCTGGATGTATGGAAGGAGAAAATTTTATAGGACTTAATAAATCATTTAACCAAGGGCAAAAAGGGGTCATAAAGCCCTAATTAGTTGGAAAAGGTCCAGATACATACCAAACTTCTGTTTAGATACAGACTAACTCTGGCTCTGTGTAGGTAGCTGATGGACAACTTCAAGTGATAATCACACCACAATAAGAAGACCTAAAATAATTAGTGAGCAATTCTTAGTGAAAAAACCTTAATGATGCCCTAATCCCAATGAACAAACGCATAATTTTATATAATTCAACAATGAGCCTTTCTTATTGACACCATTCATTAAATCAAGTTTTTTTTGTTTGTTTTTTATAAATTATATTATTTAGGTGAAAAAAGGTATGTATTACTTTAACACAACCAGAAATAACACAGTAGTATTAAAACAATGAACAAATCATATATATATATATATATATATATATATATATATATATATATCATGACATTCCCAATATCCATATATGGAAGCAATATAGTATCAGTGGTATAGTATCACTCTGAACTCTGAGAAGACCACTATGTGCTAATCTTGTAACTACCACTGATACTATATTGCTTCCATATATGGATATTGGGAATGTTATGATATATATGATTTGTTCATTGTTTTAATACTACTGTGTTATTTCTGGTTGTGTTAAAGCAGCGCCGTAACTACGTGTGTGCCAAGGGGGCTTGGCACACAGCGCAGTTGCCCTGAGGGCGCAACGGCCAGCGGCAAATTGACTCATTACATGCCGCCTCTGTGTGCGCCGTGCGCGGCTGGAGGGAGAGGAGACCAGCGCCGGGTTCAAGGAGGAGGAGGGATGCGGTTCCTTCATCCCAGCATCCATAGCAGCGCCGGGCAGCCAATACAGAAGGAGAGGGGGATGCTGCAGCGGCGCATACTACCAATCAAATAGCGCTGCTGCGGCTCCCTGCTCCCCCTCCCTCCTCCTCCTTCTCATCTCACTGCCTGCACCGAGAGGGAGATGCCAGCACGAGGAGCCTGTCAGCGGGGAGAAGGTAAGTATATCCCTCTCTCTCTTTCTTTCTCTCTCTCTTTCTCTCTCTCTCTCTCTCTCAGGGGGACACCGTCTGCCGCAATGTGTAAAAAGGGGTCCTGGCTGCCGCAATGTGTAAAAAGGGGTCCTGGCTGCCGCAATGTGTAAAAAGGGGGACTGGCTGCCGTAATGTGTAAAAAGGGGGACTGGCTGCCATAATGTGTAAAAAGGGGTCCTGGCTGCCGCAATGTGTAAAAAGGGGGCCTGGCTGCCGCAATGTGTAAAGAGGGGGCCTGGCTGCCGCAATGTGTAAAAAGAGGTCCCGGCTGCCGCAATGTGTAAAAAGGGGTCCTGGCTGCCGCAATGTGTTAAAAGGGGGCCTGGCTGCCGCAATGTGTAAAATGGGGTCCTGGCTGCCGCAATGTGTAAAAAGGGGGCCTGGCTGCCGCAATGTGTAAAGAGGGGGCCTGGCTGCCGCAATGTGTAAAAAGGGGGACTGGCTGCCGCAATGTGTAAAAAGGGGGCCTGGCTGCCGCAATGTGTAAAAAGGGGTCCTGGCTGCCGCAATGTGTAAAAAGGGGGACTGGCTGCCGTAATGTGTAAAAAGGGGGACGCTGTCTGCTGTAATGTATAAAAGGGGCTCTACCTGGTGTAGTGGCGCTACTGTGCAGCGTAGTTTGAATAATGTAGACTACTGTGCACCGTAGTATGAATTGCTATTATTTTGTGGCCACGCCCCTTCCCCATGAAGCCACGCCCCTATACATTTTTCACGCGCCTACGGCGCGCACTGCCCCTGTCTTACATGGGGGGGCGCCACTGTCGTTTCTTGCACACAGCGCTAAAATGCCTAGTTACGGCACTGTGTTAAAGTAATACATACCTTTTTTCACCTAAATAATATAATTTATAAAAAACAAACAAAAAAAACTTGATTTAATGAATGGTGTCAATAAGAAAGGCTCATTGTTGAATTATATAAAATTATGCGTTTGTTCACTGGGATTAGGGCATCATTAAGGTTTTTTCACTAAGAATTGCTCACTAATTATTTTAGGTCTTCTTATTGTGGTGTGATTATCACTTGAAGTTGTCCATCAGCTACCTACACAGAGCCAGAGTTAGTCTGTATCTAAACAGAAGTTTGGTATGTATCTGGACCCTTTCCAACTAATTAGGGCTTTATGACCCCTTTTTGCCCTTGGTTAAATGATTTATTAAGTCCTATAAAATTTTCTCCTTCCATACATCCAGGTCACTAGACCACATTTCTAAAAACATAGTTCCTTCCTAAATGCGGAATCTTGTCAGTAGACCATTGGATATAATCATTATTGGTATGTATTATCCCTCTCCTCCCACATTTTCCCCATTATAAGTTCAAAAGACTTTCTGTAGAGTTTCTATTTCTAATACATTGTTTCATTTATTAGGCTTTTTTACCTATTTTTAAAGTTACACACA
Source organism: Pseudophryne corroboree (assembly GCF_028390025.1). Classification (NCBI taxonomy): domain Eukaryota; kingdom Metazoa; phylum Chordata; class Amphibia; order Anura; family Myobatrachidae; genus Pseudophryne; species Pseudophryne corroboree. The sequence continues at coordinate 361,089,650 of NC_086452.1, forward strand.
GTGAGGCCTATGTCCTTTCAGGATATTATCTAAATATCTGGCATTAGGTATGTATATGTTTGTTAGATATAAATTACAGCCAGTCGGCCCAGATTATCATCAAGCTAATATATATATTCCATTATTTAGATTTATACCCTTGAGGAAGTCCCAGAAAGGGACGAAACGCGTTGGGTTTTTCAAGTACTGTATCCATCTGTCGCCACCTGTTGCGAATATAAGTCAGTCAAAGACACCAAGTCCACATTGGATGTATACCATATAATGATGTGAATTGTATTGTAAACTCTACTGTGAATTTCTATATTGTGTTAAAAAAAATTATAATAAATACTGAAAAATTAGTCTATCAAATGCTATGTATGCTAATTAGATTGATGTAATCAACAGTACATTCTTTTTTAGCGCACTCAGAATATTTTTTTTGTATATAAATATATATATATATATATATATATATATATAAAAAGAAGGGATGGGGTAGCGACCAATGGTGTCTATGAATGATTACAAGATATTTAAAAACATGTAAAATATAAACATTTATTAAAATCTTTTAAACAAAACTTTCTAAAAATGGGATAAAAAGCATATACACAAATATATAAAAGCAATAAAGTGCAATAAAGTAAAGTGCTTATCTGAGTTAGAGGTCAATTGAATGCCCAACGCGTTTCGTCATAGAGACTTCATCAAGGGCCCCTTGAAGCGCGAGGCGGGGGCGAGTGCGAAGAGCAGTTTGCGGTGAATGGGGAGAGCGGTGTGAGTTGAAGGGGTGAGCAGTGAACGGAGAGCGGTGAGTGGCAAACCGGGTGAAAGGTGAGCAGGGAGAGCGGTGAATGGGGAGAGCAGTGAGTGGCAAACAGGGTGAAATGTGAGCGAGGAGAGCGGTGAACTGGGTGAGCGGTGAACAGGGAGAGCGGTGAGCGGCAAACGGGGTGAAAGGTGATCAGGGACATCGGTGTGCAGGGAAAGCGGTGAGTGGTGAGAACAGTGAGAGTGGTGAACGAGTAATTGGGAGACCGTGAAGGGGGGAGTAGCAAGTGTGGCAGACGGCATTTCAGACAGTTGCCATGGCGACCGCACAGCTGAGTGAGCAAGATATTGAAGTAAGAGAGTGAGCCAGGGGCAGGCTGGTGCTGAGTGGTGCTGACTGTAAGCTAGGTACTGCTGTGTTGCTCAGGGGAGAACCTCTGAGGCAGAGTGTGACAGAGTGTGCTACAAAGGCTGGGGAGCTGAACCAACAAGGTGTGCTGTACCAAGGAGGTGCACATCCAAGGCGGCGACCAGAGCTGTTTAAGGCCCTGTTAACATGTGGACATGCAAGTATTTTCACCAAATAAATATTGACACCAATAGCATTCTGTACATTGATTATAGATTATCTGCAATTCAGAGGGAGGTAAATCAATCAATACACAATGAGTAGGAACGAGGTCGGTAGTCTCACCCGGAGCATATCTTGTGAGATGTATGCATACCTGGAGCAACCGCTCCAGGGTGAATACTTCTGCACAAGATGTGAGCAGATGGTCGCTTTGGAACAGAGCCGTAACTAGGTGTGTGCCGGTGGAGCCTGGCACACAGCGCATGTGCACTGAGGGTGCAGGACCGCCGGCAACACCAGCAGATCCCCACTGCTCAGTGTGTCCACAGAAGTTACTCTAGCTGCAGCGGCCGTCAGCAACAGATCAGGTCCTGTACCTCCTCCTCCTCCTCTGCCAGGACGCCTGTCGGTGCTTGCAGTATCAGGGTTTTTTCCTGAAAGGGGGCGTGGCCACAAGCCGTGATTAGGCCACGCCCCGACTTTGCCGCTTGGTCTGTCTAGACTCTACGTCCCTCTCTGTTCTCCTGGAGGTTAGGTAATACAGTGGGAGCAGGGAAGGGTCAGGAGAGTGAGTGTGTGTGGTTTGGGGGGAACAGACTGTGTGTGTAGCGGACAGGGTGTGTGTGTGTGTGTGTGTGTGTGTGTGTGTGTGTGGTGACTGGAGGAGACAGGCTGTGTGTGTTTGCTGGGGGAATAGGCTGTGTGTGTAGGAGACAGGCTGTTTTTGTAGTGACTGGAGGGGTCAGGGTGTGTATGTGTGTGTGTGTGTGTGTGTGTGTGTGTGTGTGTGTGTGTGTGTGTGTGTGTGTGTGCGTGCGCTGTGGGAACAGGCTGTTTGTGTAGTCACTGGAGGAGACAAACTGTGTGTGCAGTGACTGGGCAAGGCCGTAACTACGTGTGTGCCAGGCGTGTGCCTGGCATAGAGCGCAGTCGCCCTGAGGGCGCAACTGCCCACATTCCCTAAAGTCAGACTCAGCTGCATTGTAATGAGTCAAATTGACTCATTACAAGCCGCCTGTGCCGGAGCGACGAGAGGAGCAGCTCCGGGGGCAGGGGAGAAGGAGGGAGAGGGACTCGGGAGCCGCAGCAGCTCACTGTAATTTGTGACGGCGCTACTGCAGCTGTCCCTCTCCTTCCACATAGGCTGGCTGCCGCTGCTGTGAATTCTAGGATGCGATTCCCTCAGGAAGGAGAGGGACAGCTGCAGCAGCGCCGCCACCAATTACATTGTGCTGCTGCGGCTCCCAATTCCCCCTCCCACCTCCTCCTTCTCCCCTGCCTAACTGCCTGCACCGAGGAGCCTGATTGCCTGAGCCAGCGGAAAGACGGTAAGTATCATCTACTCTGTCTGTCTAGCTATCTATCTATTCTGTCTGCCGTAATGTGCAAAAAGGGGACGCTGTCTGCCATAATGTGTAAAAAGGGGATGCTGTCTGCCGTAATGTGTAAAAAGGGGACACTGCCTGCCGTAATGTGTAAAAAGGGGGACGCTGTCTGCCGTAATGTGTAACTGGGGCTCTACATGGTGTAGTGGTGCTACTGTGCGGCTTAATTTGAATAATGGAGACGTCTGTGCACCGTAATATGAATTGGTATTATTTTGTGGCCACACCCCTTCCCAATGAAGCCACGCCCCTATATTTTTATGCGTGCCTACGGCGCGCACTGCCCCTTTTTTGCACATGGGGGGAGCGCCAATGCCGTTTCTTGCACACAGCGCCAAAATGTCTAGTTACAGCACTGCTTTGAAAGCCCAGTTAACTGATCTAAAGCAGACCATCCCAACATTGAGGGAGATCACCAATCTTGAGTAGAGTCTGCAGCTCACTGTGGACGCACTGAGGGAACAGGATGGGTCTGACAATGTGGAGGAGGAACAGGTAGGTAGCTGGGTTACAGTTAGAAGGGGCAGGAGGGGGGGGGGGGGGGAGAAAGAGGAATGCCAGCTCTGAGCTGCCAAATCCTAGTAGATTTGCCAGAATGGATGAAGTTACTGTGGACGGCAGTGCAGATTTGGATGACCAGGTGGTGGATATTTCTTCTAGCAACCAGAGGAACAGTCCCCCCAGAAAGGAGGGGAAAACTGTTAGCGAGGTACCTAGTCAGATTGTGGTGGTAGGGGACTCAATTATTAGAAAAACAGATAGGGCAATATGTTACCGGGACCGCGATCGTCATACAGTATGTTGTCTTCCGGATGGTCGGGTATGACACATCGCGGACTGGGTAGACAGATTATTGGGAGGGGCTGGGAAAGACCCGGCGGTCTTGGTGCACATCGGCACTAACAACAAAGTCAGTGGTAGATGGGATGTCCTTAAAAAAGATTAAAGGGATCTAGGTTGTAAGCTTAAGCAAAGGACATTTTTCCAAATTATTACCAGTGCCACGCTAGCCCAGGGAGACACATGGAGATTAGGGAGGTTAATGTGTGGCTGAGAGATTGGTGCAGGAAGGAGGGATTTCACTTCTTGGAGCATTGGGCAGACTTCTCGGTTCGGCACCATCATTTTTGTCGGGATGGATTGCACCTGAACGAGGAGGGGGCAGCAGTGCTGGGGGTAGGATAGTTAGAAGGCTGGAGGAGATTTTAAACTAGGTGTCTGGGGGAAGGGAACAGAATGATTGAATAGTACACTCAGTGAGAATAGCAAGGGGGGCGTAGTAAGATCGATGAGGGTGGAGAAGGGGGGAGGAGAAAGGGCTTAAAAATGAAATTAAACAAAGTTGCAGATCCTGGTAATCCAACCACAAATAAGAAGTGTCCTTCAGGGCAAAAAAGTAATATAACCGGGTTAAGAGCAAATAATCTAAAGTGTCTATTAATAAATGCAAGAGGCCTATCTGGCAGAATGGGAGAATTGGAACTATTGGCAATGAGTGAGTGATATGATATCATAGGTATCATAGAAACATGGTGGGACGAGTCCCATGACTCATGGGCAGTAAATTTGGAGGGCTACACACTTTTCAGAAAAGACAGGGAAAATAAAAGGAGAGGAGGAGTTTGTCTTTATGCTAACTCCATCCTTAAACCATACCAAAGGGAAATTGATTGCGAGGGTAGTAAAGATCACATTGAGTCATTATGGGTGGAAATAAAACTTGGGGGTAAATATAGAAAAAAACTACTAATAGGAACTTGTATAATCCGCCAGATATAAGTGTGGCTGCGGAAACTTAACTCCACCAGCAAATTGTAAATGCAACAGCAAATATTGAAATACTGGTTATAGGGGACTTTAATTATCCTAACATAAATTGGTCATTGGAGTCATGTGGTACAGCTAGGGGTAATAGGTTTTTAAACATACTAAAAGATAACTATCTGTCCCAAATGATTAAGGAACCTACTAGGAATAACAACACACTGGACCTGGTGATAAGTAATGTGGAGGCAATATCTAACATTAAAGTAAGGGAGCCATTGGCAAATAGCGATCAAAATTGGTCACATTCGAACAGTGTTAACATGAACAGCATTATATGGGTTCAACTAAAACCTTTAATTTTAGGAAAGCAATTTTATTATGCACAGGCAATCTGTAAAGGGTGTAGACTGGTACCATATCTTTAATGGTAACAATACTGCAGAAATGTGGTATACATTTAAAATATTGCTGCACAAGCTCATGCACGAGTACATTCCGTTTCCAGCAAAAGCAAGAGGAGCAAGTTTAAACCAGACTTGCCTACCCTCCCGCATTTAGCGGGAGGCTCCCGTATTTTGCCACAGTCCCCCGCTGTCCCGTAAACTTTAGTGCAACTCCCGGATTCCTACTGCACGCGTCTCTCAGTCCCCCAACCTCCCTTACCGGATTTACAGCATGTCACTCACCATGCTTTGAGATAGCCCTCCGGAAACCTGTCAGATTCCTGCACTGCAGTTTGGAGGAGTTTCTGTGCGATCTCCTCCGGTCACCAGTCCCGGCATCCACTTAGAGCTGGCAGCCCAGCACCACAGTCATTGACAGGCAGCAGAACCACAGCGCTCCTATCATCTAACAGGCTGGAAGACCCGCAAATCGCGGCGTTTTGGGGGCGGGGGCCTAATAGAATAGTGCCTTCACTACCTTGTCTTGCACGCAGCTGATCTCCCCTGCTTATACCCCTTTTCCACTAGCTCAAAAAACACGGGTAAATGCACGGGGGCGCGCATTTACCCGTGTTTTTTGCAAGTGGAAAAGGGTAAACCCGGATCGAGTGACCCGTGAATCCTACCCGGCTATCTACCTGGGTAGGACACGGGAATGATCCGGGTAGGGTTGTAGTGTAAACGGGAGCCGCATCGATGCGACACGGCTCCCGTTTACACTGTATTGTTATGCACACCAGTGCCTGCAGGAAAGTACTGGTGTCAGAACTGTTATGCACTCCAGTGTCTGCAGGAATGTACTGGTGTTGAACTGTTATGCAAAACAAATGGACTCACAGACAAACTGGGGAATATGACATAACGTACACAGAAGGTGATAGGGTAACAAAATACACACAAAGTGAACAGAGAAGCCCAGAGGCTAAGGAACTGGGTATCTCCCTTGTATTAGAACTGCTCAGATGGAAATAGCAAGATGTTGTGTTTTAATACGTAGAGAACCCGAAATGCTGTTGCTAAGGGCAACAGCAAAACCCTAAAGGGTTACCAACGTGTGTGGCAGTAAACTCCTTGGTCAGAGATGGAATGATAGACACAAGGAGAGTCTCCACAATCCTGATTATCACTTGCAGTGCACAGGTTTTAGCTTACTGCCACTAAACTGACCCCTGACACCTAGCACAGTGAGACAGGATTAGACAGGCAAGTCTTAGAATACAGCCGCAAACTTGCTAAGTTCACAGAGTAGTAACAGAACCCCAGCAAGCTAAACGACTGACTCCAGTCTTACTGCTAGGTCTGGATTGGCAGAGTGTAATACCAAATCCCCAGGCCTATTTGCAGTAAGCAACAAACAAATACAAAGCTACACAGTACTGGCTAACTTTCATGAACCGACTAACCAACAAAGATTCAGCAGCATCTGCTTACCCTGAAAAGAGGCCTTATAAAGCAGGTGCTGTCCACGCCCCACTCAGACCTCACAGACTGTGAGCACAAAAACCAGCACCGGATCCCCTGCCGTGCACAGAGCCTATAACCACTGCACAGCAAAAGACCCGAACTGGAGTATCAGCTGCGCTCAGGTTACTCCACTAGCACTTGTCTCCCGGTTGCCATGACGACGTGGCAGCACAGGGCAGGAGACCCTAACAGTACCCCCCCTCTGACGAGGGGTCAAAGAACCCCTACCACCGGGTTTATCGGGGAACTGCGAGAAGAAAGAGCGTATCAGTCTGGGGGCATGAAGATCACAACTGCGCACCCACGACCGCTCCTCCGGGCCATACCCCTTCCAGTGCACCAAAAATGACAGCCGACCCCGAACCACCTTGGAGTCAAGAATCCTTTCAACAACAAACTCCCTCTGGCCACGTATCAGAAGAGGGGAAGGTCTTCCACTGGAAGAAGGATTACTAATCGCCCGTTTTAAAAAGGGAACAATGAAATGTTTTATTGATACCCAAAGAACGGGGCAGATCTAACTGAAATGCCACCGGATTGATAACCCTGGTGATCTTATAAGGGCCGATGAACCGGGGGCCTAACTTATGAGATGGCTGTCTCAACTTCAAATTCTTGGTAGACAACCAGACGAAGTCTCCTAATTTGAAGCTGCAGGGTCTTTTCCGCTTATCAAAAACCCTTTTGGTCACTAATGACACAGACACAAGGGCTTTCTTCACTTTCCGCCAAATACCTCTAAGGACCGAAACCACAGAGGAACCACCAGGCGTGGAGTCCAGGGGGTCAAAAGAATTGGCCTTAGGATGATGCCCATACACACAAAGGAAGGGAGAGATCCCTGTAGCAGAGTGAGCCGCGTTGTTATAGGCAAACTCCGCCATGGACAGATGAGCAACCCAGTCAGTCTGACACTTGGAGACATAACACCTGAGGAACTGCTCCAAGGACTGGTTCACCCTTTCAGTCTGCCCATTAGACTGCGGATGGTAGCCTGGCGACAAGCTGACAGAAATCTGGAGATCGGAACAAAATGCCCTCCAGAATTTGGCCACAAACTGGGATCCGCGGTCAGAGACCACATCAAGTGGCAACCCGTGGAGACGCACAACATGCAGCATAAATAATTCAGACAGGCGTCTGGCTGATGGCAGCCCAACCAGTGGAACTAAGTGCGCCATCTTCGAAAACCTGTCAACGACAACCCAGATGGCTGTCATCCCCGAGGATTTGGGCAAGTCCACCACAAAATCCATTGAAATGTGGGTCCATGGCTTAGATGGGATAGAGAGTGGATGTAATGGGCCAACAGGAACCCCTCTAGGAGTCTTATTTCGGGCACAGATGTCACATGCCCGAACCCACTGATCCACATCCTTAGCCACCGAGGGCCACCACACCGCCCTAGATAGCAACTCCCGAGTTCTGGCAATACCCGGGTGACCTGCCGACTTCTTGGCATGGAATTCCAGGAACACTCGCTGTCTTAACCTAGGAGGCACAAACAAAAGACCTACCGGAAGGTCTGGAGGAGCCTGCTCCTGTGCTCTAAGGACTAATGATAAGAGGTCCTGGGTAATGCCCACTTTAATACATGATGGGGAAACAATGGGCAACGGCTCCTCGGTGGTCTCCTGGATTGGAGCAAAACTCCGCGAGAGCGCATCAGCCTTGATGTTTTTTGACCCAGGGCGATATGTTATCAAAAAATTAAAGCGAGCAAAAAACAAAGACCATCGTGCCTGCCTGGCATTGAGACGCTTCGCTGACTCTAAATATGCCAGATTCTTATGGTCAGTGAGAATTGAGACCACAAACTTAGCCCCCTCAAGCCAGTGTCTCCACTCCTCGAGTGCATCCTTAATAGCCAACAATTCCCGGTTACCCACGTCATAATTCATCTCAGCAGGCGAAAATTTACGGGAAAAGTAAGCACAGGGATGAAGGCGATTATCAGACACTCCCATCTGAGAAAGCACTGCCCCAATACCCATCTCAGAGGCATCCACCTCCACCACAAAAGGACGCTCTGGATCTGGGTGTCGCAGCACCTTGGCCGAAACAAATGCCCTTTTGAGACGGGCAAAAGCCGCTTTAGCCTCACAAGACCAGTGAGCAACATCCGCCCCTTTCTTAGTGAGTGCCACCAAGGGCGCCACTATAGACGAAAATCCAGCGATAAATCGTCTATAAAAATTTGCAAAGCCCAGGAAACGCTGAAGCGCCTTCAAACTAGTGGGCTGCACCCAATCAAGGACTGCCTGTACCTTGGAACCCTCCATTTGGAAACCTTCTGGGGAGATAATATATCCTAGAAATGCGATTTGCTGAACTTCAAATTCGCACTTCTCCAGCTTCGCCCCAAGCCGGTGGTCTCTGAGTTTCTGGAGGACTAAGCGTACATGCTTCCGATGTTCCTCCAGGGAATGGGAGAAGATTAGGATGTCATCTAAGTATACAACTAAGAATCTATCCAAATATTCCCTGAGCACATCATTCATGAAATCCTGGAAGACTGCCGGGGCATTACAGAGCCCAAAAGGCATCACCAAATATTCATAATGCCCTGAGTGGGTATTAAAGGCAGTCTTCCATTCATCCCCCTCTCTTATTCGGATTAGATTGTACGCACCGCGTAGGTCAATCTTAGAAAAAATGGTGGCAGTACGAAGCTGGTCAAACTAGACCGAAATGAGAGGCAGTGGGTATGAGTTTTTAATCGTGATACGGTTCAATTCCCTGAAGTCGATGCAGGGTCGCAACGAACCGTCCTTTTTACCCACGAAGAAGAACCCCGACCCAACTGGAGACTGTGAAGGTCTGATAAATCCCTTAGCCAAGTTCTCCTGAATGTACTCTGCCATAGCCTGAGTCTCAGGACGTGACAGGGAGTACAACCTGCTCTTGGGAAGCTTAGCATTTGGCAACAAATCAATGGCACAGTCATAGGGGCGATGGGGAGGTAGTACCTCTGCAACTTTTTTGGAGAACACGTCCGCAAAATCTGCATAACACCCTGGCAATCCTGGCAAACTTAGCTGCGAGAGCCTGACTGGAAGGCTCAAGCAACTCCTGAAACAATCAGTACCCCAACTAAGAATCTCCCCAGAGACCCAGTCAAATTGAGGATTGTGGGCCCTTAACCAGGGTAACCCCAACACCAATGGGGCAAAAGTACAGACAGTCACATAAAAGGACAATTTTTCAGAGTGTGTGGCTCCAATAAACAAAGAAATCTGGCTAGTGCAAGAGGTAATTTTACCTTGGGATAATGGTTCCCCGTTTAACCCACAAATCTCAATTTCCGATGCCAAGGGTACTAAGGGAACAGAGTGTTTCAGGGCGAATTGGCGGTCCATAAAAACCCCGTCGGCCCCACTGTCCACAAAGGCCTCAGTCTTGACAGTTTGACCGAGGATCTTCAAGGTCACCGGAATGATAAAAGTCTTCTTGGGAAATTCTGACTTCTGGCCTGACAGGATATTTCCCATCACCCTCAGGCCCTGAAGTTTTCCGGCTTTTCTGGGCATGATACTACCACATGACCTTTATTCCCACAGTACAAACACAACCCCTGCTGTCTCCTCCGCGTCTTCTCACGCGAGGAGAGGCGGGTAGCCCCAATCTGCATAGGCTCCTCAGAAAATTCCTCAGAGTCCGAGGTTCCCTTGGGAAGGAAGGAAATCTCAGTCTCCCTTTCAAGCCTACGCTCTCTCAGCCGTCTATCCACCCGGATGGATAGCTGCATGAGCTGATCCAAGCTATCAGGCAAGGGATATTGTACCAGTTGGTCCTTTATCTGGTTAGAAAGACCTCTTCGGTACTGGTGTCTCAGGGCTGGGTCATTCCACTGGGTATCATGGGCCAACCTCCGAAACTCCGTACAGTAAACCTCAACTGGCCTTCGCCCTTGCTTAAGGATCGAAATCTGAGCCTCGGCTGAGGCCGTCTTGTCAGGGTCATCATACAACATGCCCAGTGCCGTAAAAAAAGCATCAACACTTTTAAGCGACGGACAGTCAGGCTGCAACCCATATGCCCAGACCTGTGGGTCTCCTTGTAGCAAGGAAATCACTATGCCCACCCGCTGAATCTCCGACCCAGAAGACTGAGGCCTAAGCCGGAAGTATAGCTTGCAGCTCTCCTTGAAACAAAAGAACTGCGAGCGATCTCCAGAAAAACGATCCGGGAGATTTACTTTCGGCTCCTTAACCCCTGCAGGTGCTGCTGCTGCGGGAGCTCCGCCAGCAGCCTGGGAGGTGTGCATTTTAATGGACAAATCATTAAATTGTCGAGTCAGGACCTGCACCTGATCGACCACCTGTTGCAACGTATTTTGAGGGGTATGCTCCATATTCCCACAAAATTTCAACAGGAGTATTAGGCTGCTGAATATGTTATGCACACCAGTGCCTGCAGGAAAGTACTGGTGTCAGAACTGTTATGCACTCCAGTGTCTGCAGGAATGTACTGGTGTTGAACTGTTATGCAAAACAAATGGACTCACAGACAAACTGGGGAATATGACATAACGTACACAGAAGGTGATAGGGTAACAAAATACACACAAAGTGAACAGAGAAGCCCAGAGGCTAAGGAACTGGGTATCTCCCTTGTATTAGAACTGCTCAGATGGAAATAGCAAGATGTTGTGTTTTAATACGTAGAGAACCCGAAATGCTGTTGCTAAGGGCAACAGCAAAACCCTAAAGGGTTACCAACGTGTGTGGCAGTAAACTCCTTGGTCAGAGATGGAATGATAGACACAAGGAGAGTCTCCACAATCCTGATTATCACTTGCAGTGCACAGGTTTTAGCTTACTGCCACTAAACTGACCCCTGACACCTAGCACAGTGAGACAGGATTAGACAGGCAAGTCTTAGAATACAGCCGCAAACTTGCTAAGTTCACAGAGTAGTAACAGAACCCCAGCAAGCTAAACGACTGACTCCAGTCTTACTGCTAGGTCTGGATTGGCAGAGTGTAATACCAAATCCCCAGGCCTATTTGCAGTAAGCAACAAACAAATACAAAGCTACACAGTACTGGCTAACTTTCATGAACTGACTAACCAACAAAGATTCAGCAGCATCTGCTTACCCTGAAAAGAGGCCTTATAAAGCAGGTGCTGTCCACGCCCCACTCAGACCTCACAGACTGTGAGCACAAAAACCAGCACCGGATCCCCTGCCGTGCACAGAGCCTATAACCACTGCACAGCAAAAGACCCGAACTGGAGTATCAGCTGCGCTCAGGTTACTCCACTAGCACTTGTCTCCCGGTTGCCATGACGACGTGGCAGCACAGGGCAGGAGACCCTAACATGTATGGAAGGGCGGCGCTGGGAGATCACGATCTTCCTGCGCCGCGTCACTAGAAGCGTCACCATGCCGGGTTGTGACTGCTGATGGGAAAGGGGCCGAGCACGGGTCGCAGCAGGGGGCAGCTCCCGTGTCAGGCTCCCGGCTGCGACCCGTGCTCGTAGGTGGAAAAGGGGTATTAGTGTTGTGGGGAAGTGTGTGTGGGTGGGGGTGTTTTATATGTGTGTATGCTTGCATGTACTAATATATATATATATATATATATATATATATATTCAAATGGACAAACCCCCCTCCCCAAATAAAACTCCTGTATTTGCCACTGTGATACACACAAGAGAGCCTGTATTAGTGCACCTATTACAGGCTTCTCCACTGTCAGTTAGTAGCTTGTTAGTAGCTTGTTTCCTGAGGCTTACTCTTTCTCCTCTCACTCCCCCCCCCCCCTTCCCTATCTGCAGAACCCCCAGTCAGAACCGGATCTAGGGGGGGGGGGGGGGCGAAGGGTGCGACACAGTCATAGCCACGCCCACTTTTGAGCAGAAGAGAGCTCTCCTGGGAGAGCCTGAGGCAGAACGATGTGCCGCAGCGTATACCACTGCCACAGCAGCTCAGAGGAGCCAGGAGAGCAAGGGTTACAGAGCATTTGCCCCTCACTTGCTGGTGTGTGAGTACTAGGGCTAATAAATACAATTACCCCATAGCACAGTCACATGTACATAGAACAATCACAAGGCTCTATCTCAGTCTCACTCAAAAAGTTCAGTCAGAATTGAGAGAGGAGGAGTTAGGAGTGCAGATGGGAGGAGTTGGGACTGTAGAGGGAGGAGTCAAGATTAAACCGTAAACCGCCCCCCCCCTAAAGAAAAGTCTAGATCCGTCCCTGCCCCCAGTACCCCACACAGATTCCCTTCCCTGTTTCCTCACAGCTCCAAACTCCACCTCTTCCCCACACAGAATCCCCTCTCCTGCTCACTCTCACCCCTCACGGCTCCAACCCCCCGCCCCTTCACCATCCGCTGCAAAAAAAATGTAAGGACATTAAAGTTTAAACTTTAAAGTAGTAGTTACCATCAAAGCTGGATTAATGTCTGTCACATGTGTAAGTATGTAATTTATACTGTATGTGTATAATGATGTTGGTGTGATGTCGGCGTGTAGCCCTGCTGTGTAATGTAGGTGTGATGTTAGTGTTTAGCCCTGACAATAGACATGCCCATACAAGGAGATAAACACGCCCCTTGGGTGGACTGTGACACGCCCCCTCAGCAGCGTTCCGCACGGCGCATTAGTGTGCAATCTATAATCTCCCTGAAACTACTTTTCAAAAGTAGGCAAGTATGGTTTAAACCGATGTGGCTAAATAACAAGGTTAAGTTATTAATGGACAGAAGAAGGCGAGCATTTAAAGCTTTTAAATCTGTTGGGAGTAAGGAGAGCTTCCGCTGCTACAAAGAATGTAATAAATTGTGCAAAAAGGAAATTAGAGCAGCTAAAATAGAAAATGAAAAACTAGTTGCAAAGGAAAGTAAAACTAACCCAATTTTTTTTCAAGTATATCAATGGCAAAAGGATAAAAAGAGACACCATAGAACCACTTAAAAATGATCTAGGAGTATTGTTAACTAGTGACAATGAAAAGGCAGAGATATTGAACACAGCCTTCTCGTCAGTTTTCACTAGAGAAGTAAACATGGAGGAAATTGAACAATTTAGCGCAAAGTATAATTACCAAGATTATTTAACGTGTTTAAGTGAAGGAGAAATCAAAAAGCGATTACAAAATATTAAGATTAATAAATCTCCCGAACTGGATGGACTGCACCCAAGGGTTCTTATGGAACTAAGCTCAGAGTTAGCTAGGCCATTATACTTAATCTTTAATGCTTCAATAGCAACTGGCATAGTTCCCAGGGACTGGTGTATTGCAGATGTTGTACCACTATTTAAAAAGGGAATGAAATCTAATCCTGGAAATTATAGTCCGGTAATCCTGATTTCTGTAGTAGGATAAATATTGGAAGGTACTGTATAATAAGGGATAGCATTCAGGAGTATCTGGGATGCTCAAACGAAATGTGTAAGAACCTTCATGACTTTGTAAAAAATAGGTCATGTCAGACTAACTTAATTAGCTCCTATGAGGAAGTGAGTGCAAATTTAGACATGGGTAATGCGGTGGATGTGGTCTTTCTAGATTTTGCTAAAGCCTTCGAAACAGTTACTCACATGAGGTTGTGTCTTAAATTAAGGGAACTTGGGCTTGGTGATAATATTTGTACTTGGATCAAAAATTGGTTGGCTAATAGGGAACATCGAGTGGTAGTCAATGGAACATTTTCAGGTTGGACTGAGGTATTAAGTGGTGTACCACAAGGATCTGTGCTGGGACCTTTACTGTTTAACATATTTATAAATGACATAGTAAATGGTGTTGAGAGTAACATATACATTTTTCCAGACGATACTAAGCTCTGTAGGATAATTATATCAGATCAGGATGTTGTCTCCCTTCAAAGCGACTTAACTAAACTGGAGGTTTGGGCAGCCAAGTGGAGTATGAGGTTTAATATAGAGAAATGCAAAGTAATGCATTTCGGGATCAGAAACGAACAGGCAACCTATACATTGAATGGGGTAATTCTTGGAAAGTCAGTAATGGAGAAGGATTTGTGGGTGATCATAGATAATAGACTTGGCAGTAGTGCCCAATGTCGGGATGCTGCAGTAAAGGCCAATAGGGTATTAGCATGCATAAAATGGGGAAATAGAGACTAGAGATGGAAGCGTAATCCTGCCATTGTATAAATCATTGGTACGGCCCCATCTGGAATACTGTGTACAATACTGGGCTCATCAGTATAAAAAAGACATAGTAGAACTAGAAAAGGTGCAGAGAAGAGCTACTAAATTGATTAAAGGTTTAGAGTCCTTGGAATATGAGGAAAGGTTAGTTAAATTGGCAATGTTTACACTAGAGAAAAGGCGTATGAGAGGGGATATTATTAATATCTTCAAGTGCGTGAAGGGACCTTATAGGGATCTTTCGGGTGATTTACTTATTGTGAGATCTGTACACAGGACACGAGGTCACCCTTTAAAGTTGGTGGAGAGGGAGTTCAACACCAAACGAAGGAGGGGTTTATTTACCATACGGACTGTAAGATTATGGAACACACTGCCAGAGAAAGTGGTAATGTCTGAATCTATCGAGATGTTCAAAAAGAGGTTTAGATACATTTTTAGCCGAAAATAGCATCCAAGGATATCATTTGTAAACAAAGATAACTTGGTGGAATAGCACTGTAGGATAAACTCAAAGGACAATGGTCTTTTTTCAACCTTAACAACTATGTTACTATGTTACTATTGCACCCATCCATTAGAAGCTGGCTGTCATAAATGTCCATGCATTGGATTCCTCTTCTCCTTACCAGGAGTAGTAAATATACCAGTAATACTAAACATTGCTGCATCCAGGAAATGATAGGAGCTCTGTAGGGAATTGGGTGGGGAGGGGGTATATCGTACCAATGTACTATGTAATGGAAAGTGAGGCATATAAAAACATCATCAAAGACAGGACACCACTTTAAATGATAGACAATAAAACATACTAGTACTATAGCTATGGCTTTTAAAGGACCAGCATAGACAAGTATTCACTACATACTTACCCACATTCATTTGAACTTTTCCTCTGCGGGAGAGGCTGGTAGACCATGATGGGGACGGGGACAGACTAGTAGTGTCATTAAGCCCCACAATGCTACAATTCATTAATTTCAATAATGGGCGATTGAATCGCATCAATTGGCCCTGCCCCTCCAAACAGACCGCGGATTCACAATGTTTATCTCCCTATTCTGCCAACTTCACTAGGAAGTGGGCGAGATGCGGGAGGGGTGCCCATTCTTCTGAGGGTGTGGTGGACTACCAAAAAATTGGGTGTCTCACGCAAGTTCTGGGACAGTAGGTATGTGTGATTCACTATGACATTCAATATAAAATACAAATCTACGTCCAGCGATTACAATGTACAATAAAAGAATTCAACTTACATCACCACTTGATGGTCATAAGTGGTACTACAGCATTTTTCACCTTGTTTTGTTATAAATTAATCTGTGTAATCCATGTCCGTGTATATGTGTGTGTTTGCGTGTGTGCATGAGTGTGCGTGCATGTGTGTGCAGGCTTAGGCATAGTTGAAATTAGCAAATTGTGTGCAAGATAGTGTTGTTCTATGACCAGCCGCAAAATATCAACTGTAACATGCCGTAATTATCATGTAGCAAGATATACAACATTATATTATGTTTGGCAGTCATTAAATGAATGATGTGCTTATCTTAGTGCTAAATGTGCCATGCCCCACTCGTGCAAAAATTTCGGGGGTGATTCAGACCTGATCGCTGCTATGTGTTTTCGCACAGCAGGCGATCAGGTACTAACTGCACATGCGTATGCACCGCAAAGCGCACACGCATTGGACAAGAACAAAGGGCATCGCTAGTCAGCGACGGGATGGTGCGAAAAATCCAATCGCACAGGTGTTCGCAAGTTGGTTGACAGGAGGAGGCCATTTGTGGGTGGTAACTGACAGTTTATTGGGAGTGTCCAGAAAAACAGTTTATTGGGAGTGTCTCTCTTCTCTCTTTTGCCTCCAAATAACTTGAACGACTGGTCTACAGCCGTCTCACAAGCTACCTCTCTGAAAACTCCATCCTCGATCCACTACAATCTGGCTTTCGCCCACTCCACTCCACTGAGACTGCCCTGGTGAAAGTCACCAATGACCTGCTTTCGGCCAAATCCAGGGGCCACTTCTCTCTGCTCATCCTTCTGGACCTCTCTGCTGCCTTTGATACCGTGGATCATCCTCTCCTCCTCCGCACACTCCAAAACGCTGGCCTCTCTAGCACTGTCCTTGACTGGTTTTCTTTTTACCTCACTAACTGTTCCTTCTCTGTGTCTGCCTCCGGAACCCCCTCACACCCTTCCATCCTTCCTTTTGGTGTCTGTCAGGGTTCTGTGCTTGTCCCCCTTCTGTTCTCCCTGTACACCTCTTCCCTCGGTACGCTCATTAACTCCTTTGGCCTTCAATAACACCTCTATGCTGATGACACACAACTCTACTTCTCCTCTCCTGATTTGTCCTCATCCGTCCTCTCTCAGGTTTCCAGCTGCCTCTCTGCAATCTCCTACTGGATGTCTGAGCGATCTCTGAAGCTCAACATGGACAAAACTGAACTCATCATCTTTCCCCCATCCAGAGCAACACCCCCGACCAATATTTCTATCATTGTTGACAACACCACCATCTCCCCCTTTCCCCAACTCCGCTGTTTGGGCATCATTCTTGACTTCTCCCTCTCCTTTGCGCACCACATCCAAGCTCTGGCACAATCCTGTCGGTTCCAGCTACGCAACATTGCTCGTATCAGGCCATTTGTCTCCCAGAGTGCAACTAAACTTATCATCCACTCACTGGTCTTCTCACGACTCGACTACTGCAATGTTCTCCTCACTGGCCTCGTTTGCTCCCATCTTGCTCCCCTCCAATCTGTCCTGAAGGCTTATCTTCCTCTGCCGCCGCTCCCCTTCGACAAAATCTACACTGGCTCCCATTCCCCTACAGAATCCTCTTCAAACTCCTCACCCTCACATACAAGGCCATCTCTAATTCCACTGCTCCCTACATCTCCAACCTCCTCTCCCTTCATACTCCCTCCCACCCCTATGGTCAACCAATGAACATCGCCTCTCCACCGCCCTGGTCACTGCTTCCCATGCTCGAGTTCAGGACTATGCCCGTGCTGCACCCCTTCAGTGGAACGCACTGCCCAGCTCCATTAGACTCTCCCCTACCTTGCAAAGCTTCAAACAGCACTAAAAACCCACCTATTCATCAAAGCATACCCTCCCGATGCATAACCTAGTCCTGAGGCCGCTCCTCCATCCCCCTGCCTCATGCCTTGAACATCTCAGCTTTGCTTGCATACTGCCATCAGGCTACCTCCCACTTGCTTGCACCTCATGTCATCTGTCTGTCCACCCTTCCCACTAGATTGTTAGCTCTTCAGAGCAGGGTCCTCTTTCCTCGTGTTATCTAAGCCCTCTTCTCGACACATTTCACTCGCAGCTCTCCCCTACTCAGCGACCATCTTTACCTGCTTTTTCTTTCCTGTTGGTAAAGGCTCATCTCCATCTATGGCCACCGGCCCCTATTAGTACGATGATCACTCCCTCACTACTTACATCTTAGCTGTATTATGTCTTGAGAATGTGTGGTGCTCCTTGTTACCTGAACTCTATTTTTGTTATTTATTTACTGTAATGCTAAGTTTTGTCTCCCTGTACTGTCCTTTGTACGCGACTGCAAAACACTTGTGGCACCTTATAAATAAAATGTAATAATAATAATAATAATAATAAAGGCGTACCCAAGCGTTTTCAGGGAGGGTGTCTGACGTCAGCTCCAGCCTGTTCTCATCGCACTGTAGGGGTAAGTCCTGGGTTGTGCAGAGACTGCACACAATGGATTTTTTCAGCTCGGCGTACACATAGGATCGCACACTTGCACAGCGAATTTACACTCCCCCTGGAGGCGGCGACTATCTGAATGCAGGACAGCAACGTTAACAGCCCAGCAAACAGGTCTGAATCACCCCCTTAGTTGCTTACAGCTATTGCAACTTGGCATTTAAACTTGCATATAATACATCTTATATACAGTATCTATGTATAAATTCCACCAAATAATAATTGTGTAATAATGTGATTTCCGACCCAGTAATCAGAGCTTTGATGTCTTGACATTATTATGCATTATACATTATAATAATGCACTGTACATTATTTCAGCTATTGCAGATATTAGAAGTAATTTGGTGACTTGTAATATCACTATACTTTGCCGCAGTAGTTATATCATCCAATATATGATGTATGTCTGCTGCAAATTGTGCCAGTAGCAGCTATAAAATGATTGCCAACGAATATGTTAGGTTGTTTTTTTTTCCACCACAATACTTTAGACAAGACACGCCATAACAAAACTGCTTTAATTTCCCTGGACAGAGGCGAGTTCAGGATTGTTGTCTCTCCAAAACGTTTTAAACAAATACAATTTCAGGTTATACCCTCCTCGCGCTTTCTCTTCCCAAGAGATCGGAGACATGTATAGCTGGAGGGATAAAATGAAATTGCTGGCTTCTCACCTCACGCCATCCTCATTCTGAAAGCTTCAGTCAATTAACATAGAGAAAGAAACCGTCGTGAAATCCATAGAGTATATAGATAAACAGGCCTTGCTGTGATTCATTACTCTGGGAAGATGCCTTAATAGGGTGGGTTATATTTTTCGGAGACCAGAGAACGACCTGTGTGTGATCCAACAGACAAACATAAACACTCCTGTTAGTGACCTGTTCTATGTAATAAATTAGCCCCTTGTTTTTTTCTAAAATATACCCACAGACAATTCACCCAGTATTTTGTTTAAAGCTACAAACAGTATTTGTTCATTTCTCTTCTATGGCAAATACAGAAGACGCCTCTACAATGAGCGCAGACCTGTTTTAGAATAAGATTGCAATTAAAAAATTTATGGATATCTGTTTGTCAATGTAAAGGTTATCACATCTCTATCTGCCAGGAATAGACCTGAATCAATATGATCAGTATGACATGACCCAGAGTGTAGAATTTGCAGATGACAGAAGCCTGGTTCACCTGACCTGATCTTCTCATTCCCTCTTTGAGTCACTGGTCAGAATTTGAATTGTCAACTCCTTTTCGAGTCCCTATAGGCAAGGAGGAAACATATCTGCTCAGCAATGAATGATGATAATGATGATGATGATGATGATGATGATGATGATGATGATGATGATGATATACAGTATAAATTGCTCAGGTCTCACTTATGCCCACAATAAAAGCCTTTATGGTTACGTCTTCAGTTCATAAAACTCTCTCATAATGCTGAGATAGAAACCAGAATGCTTATGTGACAGAGTTTATTTATTAACAATTAATATAGCGCACACATATTCTGTAGTGCTTTACAGAGAATATTCAGTCATTCACATCAGTCCCTGCCCCAGTGGAGCTTACAATCTATATTCCCTATGGCATTTACCCTCACATATATACAAGGATTCTTTTTATGTTTGCAAGAATAACATTAACCTACCATTATTTATGAATTGTGGGAGGCAACTAGAGAACCAGGAGGAAATCTATGCAAACACTGAGAGAACATACACACTCTACACAGACAGGACCACGGTGGGATTTGAACTCAAGTCCTCAGTGCTGAGAGGCAATAATGCCAATCATCCTGCCCCAATGTGCTACTATGTCTACAGTATGTCTTCATGTTTCTTTCTGGGTGTCAAATGCCACCTACTTCTATTAATTACATTAACATTTATCTAATAATAAATTCTGAACTAAAGCTTTTTCCAATGCCAAAACAGAATTCAAGTTCCAAACTCCACATTTTGGGTACCGTACATGTCAAGGATGAAAATGTCCTCAGCTTCCTTGCTATACAAAATGGTAGAAATAATAAAGTAACAATAAAAACACAAGCTAGAGGTATGAACTTTGATTCCTATAAATGTACATTGCAATTGTGCTTCTATATAGCCTATGAAGTTCAAAGGAAAGAAAATGGAAGCAGGTACTTGGATTCAGTAGATTGGGCTCATGAAAAGAGTACAAAGTTCATAAGCACATTGGAAGCACTCTGATGTAATTTTCCTGTGTTTACCAGGATTCTTTTCAACTCAGCTTTTTATAATATATATATATATATATATATATATATATTTAATTTTTTTGATCCGCTCACTGAATCAATTCACTAAATTTAATGGAGTCCTATCCAACACAACTAAAACTCCTGTGTCTCTGCCAATGAGCAGTTCAACTGGGGCATCCTGGACTTTACTAACTTCAGACTGCATTGTAGAATCACTGTGTGATAATGTAAGAAACCTAAAGAGCTTTTGAAGTTGCAATCCATGCCGGGGTCTTCAGGTCTACACAAGTGTGCAGCCAGCTGCAATGACACCAGCTATTGTATTATTGTATACTGTTATCTTAATAAATAAATCAATTCCCAGGGAACCTTGGCTTATAGGAGCAGATAATTACAGCCTGATACATTGGGGGTCATTCCGAGTTGTTCGCTCGCAAGCTGCTTTTAGCAGCTTTGCACACACTAAGCCGCCGCCTACTGGGAGTGAATCTTAGCTTATCAAAATTGCGAACGAAAGATTCGCAATATTGCGATAAGACATCTCTGTGCAGTTTCTGAGTAACTCGAGACTTACTCGGCATCTGCGATCAGTTCAGTGCTTGTCGTTGCTGGTTTGACGTCACAAACACACCCAGCGTTCGCCCAGACACTCGTCCGTTTCTCCAGCCACTCCCGCGTTTTTCCCAGAAACTGTAGCGTTTTTTCGCACACACCCATAAAACGGCCAGTTTCCGCCCAGAAACACCCACTTCCTGTCAATCACATTACGATCACCAGAACGAAGAAAAAACCGTGAGTAAAATTCCTAACTGCATAGCAAATTTACTTGGCACAGTCGCAGTGCGGACATTGCGCATGCGCACTAAGCGGAAAATCGCTGCGATGCGAAGAAATTTACCGAGCGAACAACTCGGAATGACCCCCATAGATTTCTGCAATGCATTCACAGCTGTGAATTAGTAAGCAGCGGCTGTGCGAAAAAATGCAAATGTCCCAGCCTCTGGGATTTGTATTGAGACGCACAGCGGCAGCTATGCATTTCCCAGCACAAAGACTCAGCTTTCGCTGCAGATCAGTCATTTGTGTGCAGGAAGATTGACTGCAGGAGACATTGCAGGAAGATTGACGCTGGAGACATTGCAGTTGCAGACTTAAACGCACCCCAAAACAGTCACAACATATTTGGTCCCAGTAGCTAACGCCACCTGTAGATGGTATTAGTCTATTGTAGGCTATGGGCTACTGTTTCACAGACTCTTTCAGAGAGGCATTCTCTGGAACCCTAACCATAGTCCCACACTGATGCATGCACTGGCAGACATTCGTGCATGCACAGTACACACAGAGACACCAAACCAGGAAGCAGAGTGATAGCGTATCTGTTATGGGTGCAGGGTAAAGGTGGAGGGGCTGAACCACACACCCTGCAGAAAGCGTGGACTGGCTGCCCACTATACCATCTGTCATGATCTGCCCTCTCCCAGTGCAGCTGCCACACCCTACCCGCTACAGCGGGTGTAGGCGACACCATCTTTCCACCAGATGTAAAATTGCTTTGCTTCAAAAAAACAAGTATAGGATATATTATCCAGAATGCTCTGTGCCATTTTGCATTATTCAAAAAACTGTTTCAATTTTATTTGGATTTATTTTTGTATTTTTATTTTTGGTATTTGTTTTACTTTTTTACTTTCTTCATAAGAGGTTTTCATATTATGGGTCCCAAATATTATTGTATAGAATTTTCATAACCAATCCATAACTTATGAAGCAGCAAAACAAGTGTTTTTTTTGGTACATAAAATAAATGCATATATGACAAAGCAGTTCCATATAAAATGACTCCACTTACTCTATGACGACAAAAGGTCTTACTGGCCCACAGGGACAAAGAGGAAATCCACAGTGGGCCCCACTGCCTGAGAACCTACCTCCTTACATTATTGTACTGCACAGGACTATGGTGTACTGCATATTCTACAGTGCATTCCTGTTGTTAATATGGTGATTTAATATACATGTACTAGCAGTTTTTACTATATATATATATATATATATATATATATATCAAAATAGGTGAAGTGGCACTCACTGAAAATACAAAGTTGTCTGCTGGGGTGTCCAAAATTCTAGAGAAACTTGTTTCCACAAGGTCCCATAGTATATCCAATGTTTAAAGAAGGCACTCACCAGACTGTAGTTGAAATGCAAAAAGGCGTTTATCAAGTTTCACATCAAAATTAATGCATGGTTGGTCGACGTTTCGGTCCTAGCCGGACCTTCTTCCAGACCAGAGTATACAACCGTCACAATCACATATGATATGTGATTGTGACGGTTGTATACTCTGGTCTGGAAGAAGGTCCGGCTAGGACCGAAACGTCGACCAACCATGCATTAATTTTGATGTGAAACTTGATAAACGCCTTTTTGCATTTCAACTACAGTCTGGTGAGTGCCTTCTTTAAACATTGGATATATATATATATATATATATATATATATATATATTTATTATTATTTTTTATTTTATTTAACAAGGTGCCCAGAGTAGACCATGCACTCCTTAATGGTTAGCCAAACCTCTGTGGTGGCTGACCACAACCCCTCTGGAGACACCCCTGATCATGGGCCCCTACCATTGCATTACCCCATGGCGACACTGGCTACTGTATATGTTTTGGAGGAAATGTCACAAGAATTGTCCATCTAGAGAGTTTGCAGGTTTAAATGAGGATTCATTTTCCTCTGTATATTTAGTCAGTACCTTTGGGAACAGCTCAGCTCACATGCTTACGGAGGTGATAAATGGTGCCCACCAAAAATAGACCTATCATGTAATATAAGATGCAGATTATAAGGTGAAATGATTGATGATATTTTTAAATGTTTTCTCAACAGATTCTTGGCTCAGATGATAACTGGTATAAGGCTGAACTCAGAGGCAATGAGGGATATGCTCCGAAAAACTATGTGGATATGCGTTTTCCAAGGTCTGTATTTATGATGAGTACAATGACACCACCAAATCCAAAACGAAACAAAGAAAAAATATTAATATCTGTCTCACAAAACCTGCAATTAAAAACAATACTTTCAAGGGGCAATTAAGGGCCAGATTCAAAGATGGACACTTTTGCAGCTGTGTCTTTGGGTGCAGCTCCTGTGCAAAAATCTGCTAATGTCTACAGGAGGCATCTGAAGTAAAAAGATCCAAAGATGCAACATCAGTCATGATGGCTGCAGCATCATCCATCTGAGTAAGCCTAAGCGTAATCAGAAAGGCCACTTCCTTCCCCTTTGCGAGGCCAGTAAATCAGCATTGGAAGATGCAGACACTCTCCTCACCATTATAGAAACAAGAAAGCAGGTGTACCATATAACCATTGGAATTATAATAAACTGACCCAAACATTGTTTCCGATGTCCTTGACATAAAAAAAAGTGGCCAATATTATGAGCCTGCCCACCAGTCGTCACTGTGACCTCATAGAGCAGGTCCCTAACATTATAGGGATTTGCCTCTGGCTGCTCAGTGTTAGAAAGAGGACAGCAATACAGTAGCTTCAGAGTGTTAAAAAAGTTGAAGTTAACTGATCAATGTTAAGGGGGATATTCAATTAGCCCCCAAAGAGACATCGGGAGTAAAAACTTCTGATGTTTCTTCGGGTTTTGCAGTCGGCCTATTCGATTTGACCGGCCGTTAAAAAGTGCAATACACAGGTTCAGTGAAACTTATGTGTTTTCGGGTGAAATAGCCCCGTTTTCGGATGAAAACGGGGCTGCTATCGGGGACTTTGCTTCGCCTGCCAGAGGCAGGTGAAACAAAACCACAGATTAGCTGCGGCACGCGCTGGCTTATCTGGGCTAATTAGATAGCCACCCCCGGCGATACTTTTACACCCGCAGTCGGTGCGGGTAATTGAATATCCCCTTAAGTGTTCAAAAAGTGAAAAATGTGTGAAAAATGTTACATAAATAAGAAACAAACAGAGTGACATAGGTGTTAAAAATTAAATGTAAGATGGTGATGCCCAGGACCTGCCTAGTGAGGCACCTGCCTAGTGGGGCTTGTTTGGGGGTAGCCGTTGGATGCTTGTGTTGATACTGTCAGACCAAAATGTACCAGTAACTGCAAAATATTTCCACTGTACTGTACCATATACCATCTTGAAAGTAGTATAGGACATGCACATACTGCCCCTGTAAGCTGTACCAGGTAGAATATATGTATACATGCATGCAATAATTAAAAGGAAAAATTTCATAGTGATTTTTTCTCTTACGTCCTAGAAGATACTGGGGTTCCATTTAGTTCCATGAGGTGTAGACGGGTTCACTAGGAGCCATGGGCACTTTAAGAATTTGATAGTGTGGGCTGGCTCCTCCCTCTATGCCCCACCTACCAGACTCAGTTTAGAAAATGTGCCCGGAGGAGCCAGTCACGCTTATGGAAGCTCCTGAAGAATTTTCTGCATTTATTTTATATGTTTGTTAGTTTCAGGCAAGGCTGGTTGGCACAAGACTTGAGGGGGGGCGGCGGCCCAACCTCTTGAAGGGTTAATGGTCCCATTCCCTGCTGACAGGACACTGAGCTCGTGAGGGAACTATTCGCAAGCCCCACCACGCAAGCGTACATTCCCGCAGTACACATAGCTGGCGTCCCGGTTAACAGGGCACCACCCATTATGGCGGCATGACGGTACGGAGATGCACGGCTTCTAACCGGGGGGCAGGGCCTTCACACTGACTGACAGGGACGCGTAGCTCCTCCACAGAGAGTCCAGATTACCTCAGCGGTACCAGGGGATCATAGCAGGGGGGGGGGGCGATTATTAGTGTACTAAGTGCCCTATTAGGGTACTTAGTCTGCGACCCGGCTGAGCTTGGCATTAGCGATAAGGGCGCGGTGGGGGCTGGCTCCATATAACTCTGTGTCTCCCTGAAGGGCTCTCTGTGGGTTAATTGTGCTTAACCTTTTCCTATGTGTGTGTGCTGTCACATTTACATTATGTCAGGCAAAGAGTGTGTTTCTGGTACAGCAGAGTGTTCCTCTTCACCAGGGGGCTCATTACTAGGTACTCAGGGCAGTGTACCTTCCCAGAATAGTGGGGCTGAGCCGGAGTGAGTTAATTCCATTAAAGAAATGATCTCCAATATTTCTACGAAATTATACCGCAATGAGAAAGAGACACAATACTTAAGACAGACTGTGGATGAGTTTATGAATAGAGACTCAGGGGCAGATGTATTAACCTGTAGAAGGCATAAGGAAGTGATAAACCAGTGATATGTGCAAGGTGATAAACCCACCAGCCAATCAGTTCCTAACTGTCGATTTGCATATTGGAGCAGATTGGCTGGTGTGTTTATCACCTTGCACATATCACTGGTTTATCACTTCTTTATGCCTTCTCCAGGTTAATACATCTGCCCCTCAGTCCCCAAACCAGCGTCTCAATCCCCTCCAATTTGTGCGCAAAAATGTTCTCTGGCCCATATACTGCAGTCAAACTCTGACACTGACGGATCAGACATGGAGGAGGGCGAGGTGGATATTTTTTTTTTTTTTTTGGGGGGGGGGGTGCTACTCTGTCACTGGGAATAGAGGCTCTTATAGAGGCTATCAGAGATGTTCTGCAAATTCCTGATAAGGTGTCAGAGGAGTGTGAGGAATCTTATTTTTATGTAAAAAAGAAGTCACTTTTCCTGCGTTAAAGGAATTGAATACCCTGTTTGAAGAACCGTCGGTTAATCCTGCTAAGAAATTTCAAATCCCTAAAAGGTTGCTCTCATCTTTTCCTTTTCCTCTGGAGGATAGGAAAAAATGGGAAAATCCACCGTTAGTAGATGCATCAGTCTCTAGACCGTCACGAAAAATTGTATTGCCTGTCCCTGGTGCAGCCTCCCTAAAAGACACGGCTGATCGTAAGATTGAGTCTACACTCAAATCATTGTACACAGCTGCTGGGGTGGCCCAAAGACCCACTATTGCATGTGCATGAATCACAAAAGCCATTGCTAAATGGTCAGGTAGCCTAATTGAGAGGTTAGATTCCCTGTCTAGGGGGGAGGTTGTTTTACTCCTGCAGCATATACAGGACTCTGCAAACTTTATGGTGGAAGCCATAAAAGAGATAGGCTTGCTTAATGCATGCAGGGCCTTGTGACTACGCCAGTGGACTGCTGATGCGGACTCCAGGAAAAGCGTTAAAGGCCTACCATTCACAGGAGAGGCCTTGTTTGGAGATGAACTAGACAAATGGATCTCCAAAGCTACTGCGGGTACATCTACGTATTTTCCTTCCGCAGCTCCGGCAGCAGGAAAGCTTATTCAGCTTCAAACTTACAGTCCTTTCGGACGGCCAAGTTTAAGGGCAAATCCAGAGGTGCTTCTACCGCCTTCAGAGGCGCAAGAGGTAAAGCACGCAAACCAGTAACTGCAGGTACTCAGAAACAGAGCTCAGGCTCTGCTTCCTCAAAGCCTTCAGCATGACGGTGGACTGCAGTGCCTGAAGAGCTGTCAGGTTGGAGCCCGACTAAAATTATTCAGTCACATCTGGTCAAGTTCGTGCCGGGATCCCTGGGTCATAGATCTTATTTCCCAGGGCTACAGACTGGAGTTCCAAGAGCTCCCACCTCACAGATTCTTGAAATCAGGCTTGTCAGTTTCACAAGAGGCTAGTATAACTTTACAGCATGCCATCCAAAAACTGGTACAGACTCAAGTCATTGTTCCAGTTCCACCTCATCTTCACAACAAGGGGTACTATTCCAACTTGTTTGTAGTACCGAAACCGGACAGTTCGGTATGGCTGATTCCAGGGTCGGTGCTAGGGTGTTCGGCGCCCCCCTGCAAACTATAAATTTGCGCCCTCCCATATTCCTTTGGCGTGCGCCGGAAAAAGGGGTGTGGTCTCACATGGGGCGTGGCCACACAATAGTACCCTCATTTAAAATTACGCCACAATGTAGCACAATCTTATTCATCTTATAGCGTCCTTACATGTAATGGCCCCCCTGTAGTAGTGTCGCTATACATAATGCCCCCCCTGTAGTAGTAGTGTCGTTATACGTAATGCCCCCCCCCTGTAGTAGTAGCATCCTTACATGTAATAGCCCCCCCAGTAGTAGTAGCTTCCTTACATGTAATGCCCCCCCCAGTAGTAGCGTCGTTATACGTAATGCCCCCCCCAGTAGTAGCATCCATAAAGCGCGCGCACACAGACATACCTCACACACACACACACACACACACAAGTCACAATCACACATATATACACACACATACACACCCACCATATACACACACACACACACACACACAAGTCACAATCACACATATATACACACACATACACACCCACCATATACACACACACACACACACCATACACACACACACACACACACATACATTTCTCTCTCACCCTCTACTTACCTAAGTCTGGCTGGTTGCCACTGTAATTACTCTCCAGTCTCCCTCTGTACAGCAGCCTGGTCCGTGTAGCCCTGCCCCTTCTGTCCCGTTTAGCTCTGCCCCCTTCCAGCCCATGTAGCTCCGCCCCCTCCTCTGATCCGTACACAGCCGCTGCCACACAGGTGAGGGGAGGGCAGTAGGCATTTCATGCTGCCGACGGCGCTGCCTGTCATACAGTGACAGGCACAGCAGCTGACAGCAGCAGCAGGGATGACAGGACGGCGCAGCAGCAGGGAAGGGATGCAGAGCAGGGGGAGCGCCTTTCCATTCCAGCGCCTCCCTGCACTTCATCCCTTCACTGAGCGGGTAGCGCCGGGCCTGGCTGATTCTGAACCTCAAGTCCTTGATCCCGTTCTTAAGAGTGTTCAAGTTCAAGATGGAGTCTCTGAGAGCGGTGATCTCAGGTCTGGAGGAAGGGGAACTCTCTGGATATCAAGGATGCATACCTTCACATTCTGATCTGGCCGCCTCATCAGGCTTATCTACAGTTTGCACCTACCAGTGCTAGGCCCTGCCATTTGGACTCTCCACGGCACTGAGGGTATTCACCAAAGTGATGGCAGAGATGATGTTTATACTCTACAAGCAGGGAGTGAACATAATTCTGTACCTGGACGATCTTCTGATAAAGGTGCCATCCAGGGAGAGGTTGCTGGACAGCATTGGTCTCCCAACCAAACTTTTCCAGGATCACAGGTGGATTCTGAACCTTCCAAAATCTCACCTAGAGACAACACGGGCTTCCATTCCTGGGAATGATACTGGAAACGGAGTCGCAGAAAATGTTCCCTCTGTTGGAAAAGGCATTGGTAATCCAGTCGATGGTTCGGGATGTCCTGAAGCCAACCCGGATATCGGTGCATCTATGCATTCACCTTCTGGGGAAAATGGTGGCCTCTTACAAGGCGCTTCAATACGGAAGGTTTCATGCAAGACCTTTCCAGCTCGATCTGTTGGACAAATGGTCTGGATCGCATCTTCACATGCACCAGAGGATCCGTCTGTTGCCAAAAGCCAGGATCTCCCTTCTGTGGTGGCTACAGACTTCTCACCTCGTCGAGGGTCGGAGGTTCGTAATTCAGAACTGGAACCTGTTAACCACGGACGCAAGCCTCAGAGGTTGGGGAGCAGTCACCCAGGGAGTGCAGTTTCAAGGAAGATGGTCAAGTCAGGAAGTCATCCTTCCAATCAACATTCTGGAACTCAGGGTCATTTACAATGCCCTTCTGCAGGCCTCATATCTTCTTCAAGATCGGGCCATTCAGGTCCAATCAGACAATGTGACGGAAGTGATGTACATAAACCGACAGGGTGGAACAAAAAGCAGAGCAGCAATGTCAGAGGTGTCAAGAATTCTCCTCTGGGCAGAAAAAAATGCTGTGGCATTGTCAGCGGTCTTCATTCCGGGAGTAGACAACTGGGAAGCAGACTTCCTCAGCATCACACGACCTGCACCCAGGGGAGTGGGGCCTTCACCTGGAAGTGTTCAGGTGCTTGACACGTAGATGGAAATATCCACAAAACGACATGATGGCCTCTCGTCTCAACAAGAAGCTCAGGCGGTATTGTTCCAGGTCGAGAGACCCACAGGCAGTGGCGGTAGATGTTCTGACGACTCCATGGGTCTATCAGATGGTGTACGTGTTTGCTCCACTTCCTCTGATCCCAAGAATTCTAAAAAGAATAAAAAGAGAAAAGGTTCAAGCAATACTCATTGCTCCAGACTGGCCAAGAAGAGCTTGGTACGCGGGCCTTCTGGAGATGCTCATGCTCCTCGAAGATCCGTGGCCTCTACCTCTTTGCGAGGACCTTCTGCAACAGGGCCCGTTCATCTATCAGGACTTACTGTGGCTACCTTTGACGGCATGGAAGTTGAACGGCTGATTCTAGCCAGAAGAGGGATTCCTAACAAAGTTATCTCGACTATGATCCAAGCCAGGAAGGGGGTAACGTCTAAATATTACCACCGCATTTGGAAGAAATATGTCTCTTGGTATGAGAGCAGAAATTATTCTGCGGTGGAATTTTATCTATGACGTTTCCTGCTTTTTCTGCTGGCAGGTGTGGATGTGGGCTTACGTCTGGGCTCCATAAAAGTCCAGATTTCGGCCTTGTCCATTTTCTTTTAAAAACATTTGGCTTCTCTCCCTGAGGTCCAGACGTTCTTGAAAGGTTTACTGCACATCCAACTTCCCTTTGTGCCTCCCACGGCACCTTGGGAACTCACTTTGGTGCTGCAGTTCCTCCAATTGGACTGGTTTGAACCGTTACAGGAGGTGGACGTAAAATATCTTACGTGGTAGACCGACACACTGTTGGCCTTGGCGTCAGCAAGATGTGTGTCGGGGCTGGGGGCTTTGTCTCACAAAAGCCCTTATTTAATTTTCCATGAGGACAGAACTGAACTCAGAATTCGTCAGCAATTTCTTCCTAAAGTAGTGTCTGCGTTTCACATCATCCAGCCTATTGTGGTTCCGGTTGTCACCGACACTTCTGCTACTTCAAAGTCTTTGGATGTTGTGAGGGCTTTGAAGGTATACGCAAAGAGGACAGATTGTCACAGGAAATCTGACTCGCTGTTCGTTCTCTATGATCCCAATAAAATTGAGTGTCCTGCTTCAAAGCAGACAATTGCACACTGGATTAGGCTCACTATCCAGCATTCTTATTCCACGACAGGTTTGCCGGTTCCAAAACCGGTACAGGCCCACTCTACTAGGTCGGTGGGCTCTTCCTGGGTGACTGCTCGTGGTGTCTCAGCTTTACAGCTCTGCCAAGCGGCTACTTGGTCTGGTTCGAATACATTTGCTAAGTTTTACAAGTTCGATACTTTGGCCTCTGAGTACCTTCAGTTTGGTCAATCAGTTCTGCAGGAACCTCAGCACTCTCCCACCCGGTTTGGGAGCTTTGGTACATCCCCATGGTACTAAATGGAACCGCAGTATCCTCTAGGATGTAAGAGAAAATAGGATTTTAATTACCTACCGATAAATCCTTTTCTCATAGTCCCTAGAGGATACTGGGCGCCCGCCCAGTGCTTTGTTCGTCCTGCACTGTTACTTGGTTAAGTGTTGTTGTTGGGTTTAGCCGTTGCTGTTCCTGTTCCTGTTCCAAGTTTGGTTAGCTTGGCTTTCCTCTTGTTTGTGTGTGCTGGTTCGGAATCTCACCGCTATCCTTTTATATCCTTCTCTCAAAGTATGTCCGTCTACTCGGGCACAGTCTCCTAGACTGAGTCTGGTAGGAGGGGCATAGAGGGAGGAGCCATCCCACACTATCAAATTCTTAAAGTGCCCATGGCTCCTAGTGGACCTGTCTATACCCCATGGTACTAAATGGAACCCCAGTATCCTCTACAGACTACGAGAAAAGGATTTACTGGTAGGTAATTAAAATCCTATTTTTATTAGTCTACTAAATTGGCTATAATCAAATGAAAGGTTATAACCAATGAATGATAAATGACCATAAATAAACTTTAGCAAGTGGGGGTCGGCCAATACTGTTGTGCCTAGGGTCGCCCTCATTCCGAAATTCGCCCCTGGGAGCCACACCTACTGCCAGTGAGTCCCAGCCGGAGACGTTTGACAGCGTTTGGGGAGGCAGTTGGTGTGGCTCCCCTATTTGAAATTTAGACCTTGCTGCAGCCCCACCTCTGGATCCTCAACTGGTCTGAAGTGTAACAAAAAGTTCAAATTGCAAAGTGTGTCAGTTATCTTATGTGACATCACTGGTGCTACCTATCTGTTTGAGTCCTCCAATCTGTAGCCTGCTGATCTTGAACGGAACATACAGGTCATCAGTCAGTGACTGTATCAGGGCATACTGTGCTTGCCTAGTCTCCCGGAATGGCTGAGAGGTTCCTGAAAATTGTTACTTTCATACCATGCCATATGGCAGAAACATACTTGCCAGCTCTGGAAGAAGCTCGGAGAGGAATTATAGTTGGTCACTAAGAGAGTTGGGTCAGGTGTTTCATGTCATTAAGTCCAGCCCCCATCAAGACATAATGCTGGAAATAATGGGTTATATAGGCAATGCAATCTCCCCTAAAGTTAGCAATTTCTGGTATTATGCTCCCAATCCTGCTCACTAGGAAGTAGGCAGGATGCGGAAGGACCACCCACTCTTCTGTGGCGCTACCTGGAAAATACACCCTTTGATCCAAAAAAAATTCAAAATGTGTTATGGCCTGCAATCCATTAGACCAAGCACCTTTTGCATTAAATATACTGTAAGATTATTGGGGAGCAGACTGGTTCTTTACCTGAAGAGTCTATCCATACTGAAGATTGTGCCATTATCAGACAGGTATGGTATAGATGATCTACAGTGTCTAGGTAGACAGTCAATAGGTTGACACCATATGGTTGACATGGATTAAGTCGACAGGTACAAAACATCGACAAATACAAAAGATTTACAGGGTCAAAAGGTCGACATGACAATGGGCAACACACAGATGGTCGACACAAGTTTTTCATTTTTTGGGGGGTCAAATATTGTATGTTTATTATTTATTTAGTAACAGTTTCTTATATAGCACAGTATATTCCGTTGCGCTTTAGAATTGGAAACAACAATGATAAAACAAAACTGTGTAATAACAAACAGTCATAGAGGTAGGAAGGCCCTGCTCATAAGTTTACAATCTATTGAGAATAGGCATTGATACACAAGGATAGGAACTATTTATTGCATAATTGTCCACCAGATTGCAAAGGTTGTTGGTGGGATGTATGATAGGATCTGGCCTGGAGTCAGGAGGATGGGATGTTGGAATGGGTTGGGATGGGATGTTGGCCTGGAGTCAGGAGGATGGGAAAGTGAAGAAAGAGAAAATATGTGAGGATATGTGTGGACTATACAGAGGAGATGTAACTGGATAGGAAAGCTTATGAAGGTTGAGGGAGCGGTGTCCGAATTTAATAAGCTTGCCTGAAGAGGTGAGTTTTCAGGGAACGTTGGAAGGTTTGGAGACTAGGGGAGAATCTTATTGTGCGTGGTATAGCGTTCCATAGAGTGGGTGTTGCTCCGAAGTAAGTCCTGCAATCGTGAGTGGGAGCAAATAATGAGTGTGGATGAGAGATGTAGATCTTTTAAAGAGCAAAGAGGTTGGCTTGGGAGATATTTTGAGATAAGCGAAGATATGTACATTGGTGTAGTTTGTTTAATGGCCTTGTGTGTGAGTAAAAGTATTTTATTTTTGCTCTCTCTGCAGGGGGTCTGACATTCTCACACATACCCCGACCTGGGGGTTGCCACGGTGGTGGTGTTGGGCTCCTACTACCCTCTAGCTACTCATACCAACTCATACTACCAGAACCATCTCTTACATTCTCTACATTTGAGGTCCATGCCATACGCCTCTTCCAGCCTGTTCATCTTCGAGTAGCTGTCATTTACCACCCCCCTGGCATGCCTTCCATATTCCTTGACAACTTTGCTTCCTGGCTTCCTCACTTCCTCTCTTCTGACATTCCCTCCATTATCCTAGGTGATTTCAACATCCCTATCGATAACCCCACAAAATCACCTCACCTCTTCTCTTGGTCTCTCCCAGTGGACCTCCTCCCCCTCCCATGTGAGTGGAAGTTCACTGGAACTGGTTTTCACTCACCGCTGTGATCTTTCTGATTTCTCTAACTCCCTATTCCCCCTCTCTGATCATCACCTGCTCACTTTTAACCTATCTCTAATTGCTTCTCAATCTTTACCACCTAAGACAACCATCACTAAGTGTAACAGTGAGGCTATTGACACCACTTCCCTATCTTCCCTGTTTGACTCACTGCTCTCGCCTATTCTCTCTCTTTCCTGCCCTGAACAAGCTACTTCCCTTTACAATGCATCCCTTACCTCTGCTCTTGACTCTTTCACCCCGCCAACCACTATTGACCCTCGCAGATCGACACCTCAACCCTGGCACACCAAATGCACCAGATATCTGCAAAAATGCTCACGTACCGCTGAGCGACAGTGGAGGAAATCACGCAATAAGGCCGACTTACTCCACTACAAAGTTATGCTCTAATCCTACTTTGCTGCCTTTACCCTCTCTAAACAATCTTACTTCAAAAACTTCTTCTCCTCTCAATCCTCAAACCCCAGGCACCTCTTTGCCAAATCGCTACTCTGCCCACCCCCACCTCAACTCCCCTCTCCACTTTCTGCCCTTGACTTTGCCACCTACTTCACATCCAAAATTGACTCCATTCATCAGGACATAACATCCCACCAGAACCTGAGCAAACCCCTCCTCCATTTTGCAACTCCCCCTCTCCTTCCCTCCTACCAACTCTGACATCTTTCTTCCCTGTATCTGGAGAGGAAGTCATGGTCCCCATCTGGTCCTCACCACCCTCCACTTGACCCTATCCCCTCCTGCCTTCTCCGCTTCCTCTCTTCTTCTGCCTGTTCCCAACTTGCCCATCTACTCAATCTCTCACTCTCATCAGGCACTGTCCCTTCTGCCTTCAAGCATGCACTTGTCTCCCCTATTCTTAAAAAACCTACCCTTGATCCAACCAATCTCTCCAACTACCGACCCATCTCTCTTCTCAATTTTGCCTCCAAACTCCTTGAGCGTATTGTCTACAACAGCCTCACTGTCTTTCTTCCTTTCTTTCTTTCTTTCTTCTTTCTTTCTTTCTTTCTTTCTTTCTTTCTTTCTTCTCACTGCTTGACCCTTTCCAGTCTGGTTTCCATCCTCAGCACTCCACTGAAACTGCCCTCACGAAAGTCTGCAATGACCTCCTTGCTGCTAAATCCAGGGGCCACTACTCTCTGCTTATTCTCCTTGACCTCTCTGCTGCTTTTGACACTGTAGACCACCTTCTCCTCCTGCAAATCCTTTACTCCCTTGGTTTGCATGATACTGCTCTCTCCTGGCTGTCCTCTTACCTTTCTGACTGTTCCTTCTCTGTCTCCTCTCATGACTCCACCTCCCCCCCACTTCCTCTACCAGTAGGTGTCCCCCAAGATTCTGTTCTTGGGCCTCTCCTTTTCTCTCTCTACACATCATCATTAGGTGAGCTCATAAGCTCTTTTGACTTAAAATATCATCTCTACGCTGACGATACTCAAATCTACCTTTCCTCCCCTGACCTCTTCCCTGCTCTCCTCACTCGTATCTCCAACTGTCTCTCTGTATCTCCTCCTGGATGTACCAGCGCTTTCTTAAACTTAACATGTCTAAGACTGAGCTGATCATCTTCCCTCCCTCCCGCATAACCTCACCTCCCACAATTTCATTATACATTGATGGCACTACTATCTCCTCTAGCCCCCAAGTGCGATGTCTTGGAGTAATCCTTGACTCCTCCCTCTCCTTCAAACCACACATTCAATACCTCTCAAAAAACCTGCCATTTCCATCTCAAAAACATCTCCAGGATCAGACTCTTTCTCACCCCGGATGCTACTAAGACCCTCATCCACTCACTGGTCATATCCAGATTGGACTACTGCAATCTCCTCCTATCTGGCCTCCCTTTAAAAATGCCCCTCTCCACTTCAATCTGTCCTCAATGTTGCTGCCCGTCTCATCTTCCTCACCAAACGTACTACATCCACATCTCCTCTCTTGCAGGACCTTCACTGGCTACCCTTCCCATTCAGAATCCAATTCAAGCTTCTCACACTCACCTACAAAGCCCTCACCCACTCTTCTCCCTCTTACATTTCTGACCTTATCTCTATTTACATTCCCACCTGTCCTCTTCGCTCTGCTAATGCACGCCGTCTCTCCTGCCAACTGATTACCTCCTCCCACTCCTACCTACAAGATTTTGCACGTGCTGCCTCCTATCTCTGGAATGCTCCACCTCTCTACAAAATTTCAAATGGGCTCTCAAGACCCACCTCTTCACCAAACCCAGCCAAATCTCCTCCTAACCCTCTTGTCTACGCTCACTGTCTACCCCTTCTGTGTCACTCCGGTCTGTTAGCCCCTCACCTTTTAGATTGTAAGCTCGCAAGAGCAGGGACTTCTTTCCTCATGTGCCTTTCCTTTTCTTACTTACACTATCATATACTCCATACTCTCTTTGATGAGGGTTTTCTATACCTGTCCTATATTGTCTTGAACTGTAAGTGCTTTTTTCTTGTTTGCTCATTTGATTATGTACTGTGTAATAGGTGCTGCGGATCCCTTGTGGCGCCATGTAAATAAAGGATAATAATAATATATTTAATACGGTAGATACAGGTAACCTATGGAGGGACTGACAGAGTGGATCTGCAGCCGATGAACGTCTAGCGAGGAAGATTAGCCTCGCAGCTGCATTCAGAATGGATTGTAGTGGGGAGAGTCTCTTTTTGGTAAGACCAGTAAGAAGACTATTGCAATAATTAATGAGGTTTTGAGGTGTCTTGTGTAAGGTATGGTCATATTTTAGATATGTTTTTGAGATGCATGTAACATGATTTTGAGACAGATTGAATGTGGGGAACAAAGGACAGTTCAGAGTCAAGTATGACACCTAGGCAGCGAGCTTATGGGGTAGGGATGATTGTTGAGTTCTTAACAGTGATAGAGATATCAGGTTGTTAATTACTATTGGCCAGTGGAAATATAATTGACTCTGTTTTAGAAATATTAAATATTTGAGGTGGCGAGATTACATCCGAGATGAAACGGCAGAAATGCATTCAGGGACATGGACCAATACAGATGGTGACAAATCTGGGGAGGAGATATAGATTTGAGTATCATCTGCTTACAGATAACACTAAAATCCAAAAGAGCTGATTAGTTTAACAAGAGTTGAGGTATATATTAAGAAAAGCAGAGGACATAAGACTGAGCCTTGCGGTACTCCAACTGATAGAGGTAGCGAAGAGGAGGTGGATTCAGAGAAGCGAACACTGAAAAAGTGATTATATAGGTAAGATAGGAACCATGAAAGGGCTGTGTCCTGAAGATCTAGAGATTGTAGTGTTTGTATGAGAAGAGAGTGGTCAACAGTGTCAAAAACCGGCAGAGAGATCTAGGAGAATAAGTAGTGAGTAATGGTATTTGCAGTGCACGGTAATATGTAACCACCATCAGTAGAAACTTATACTCTCACCACACTTCAGGCAAGGTGGCTTGGTTCACTACCACTGTGTTCACCACAGGTTACTATTCCCAGCCACAGTGCACGTGAATAGTAAATCAAGCAAATGTTGGGAAAACATGACAAAAATGTGTTCACTAGTTGTGTGTTGACTATTGGCATGTTGAACTTTTGAACCTCTTGACCTTGTGTACTGGTCGACCTTAAGCACTGTCGACATGTCATCTGTTGACCTTTTGAACCTGTTGACCTAATGCATGTCGACCATAAGGTGTCCAACTATTGACTGTCGACCTACAGAATTACACTGTACTGTAGATTTATCATCCAGATATCCCTCAGGCTGAGATTCTGTAGTTTTTACTATTATAAAAAATATTTTAAACTAGCGTAGTATTTGTTGGGAAATGCTTCCACTGTGCGTAGTGCTGCTGCTGAGTGTGTTTTGACTTCTGTGTTATTAGAGTGATTTCATTATGCAGGTAATGTTCCCATTTAAGTGCTAATTTCACACTGCTACAAACAAAAGACAATCTAAAATATTGGATGTTTTTCAGAATTTCATTATGTTTACATTTTTTCTCCAATGGTTAATCCTAATAGGCCTCAAATAAAACATCAGTAAACAAGATATTATACAACTGGCTATATCCTATTGTATGAGGCATAATTATCCCATTTATATATTTCTGTTTACCTCCGAAGCCTTTTCTGTAGGTCATGAGAATAAAGGCAGAAAAAAATAAGTGTATATAGATGTTTCTTATTCAATAGCTTCCACCTCTGTGTGTGTTCTTTTTGTGACGAGAACATTTAGCATCAATTATTAAGCACAGTACAATCACCTAGCTCTGAGTCCAAATACAAATATTGTTATAGGAATACACAGAAATACTGTGGGGCTCATGCTGTGTTGAATCCACACTTGATTGCATAACTTGCTTAAGTGCACGCTGCGCTTGTGCTGAAAATGACCATTCACATATATGAGTGACAGGGCCGTAACTAGGGATGTGTGATCAGTGCCATCACAAAGGGCACAGCGTCATGAGCCAAGCATCATTGCTACTCCATGGCACCTGCATGTGGCTTGCAGGGTGCCTATAATAGCACTGGGCAGCCAGTTGCGCTACTGCAGATCCATCCTGTAGAGTAATGCTCTATTTCCTAGTGCTGGCGGCCCCACCCACCAGGCGTCATAATGTCATGGGTTCTTTGGCAGGGCTGGCATGGGGCGGCATAGAACCCCAGCCCTGAGTGATGCAGAGTCATATGCACTTGCGTATGAATGTTGACTTTCAGAATGTCAACACCAGAATGTCAACATGGTGTAAATGGCAACAAATCAAATGTCAACATTCAAAATGTTGACACTGACTTAATGTTGAAGTAAAAATTGTGATGATAAATGAATTTGCTATCTGAGCGTATATTAATAAAGGTTACATTTTATTTGATTACTACTACAACTGTGTGCCCCTACATTGAATACTTGGGTGTCTTTCTTCAAACTTTGTAGAATAATGTTCACAATACCAAAATGTCTACAGATGGTATGTCAAAAATATGATTTTGCATGCACTTTTCATCTAACACTAACCACAGCCTAACCATAACAATAATCCTAACCGCAGCCCATCCCAAACCCTAAGTGCAGCCTAACCTTAATCCAAATCTGTCTCTAAAATTTGGTATCAACCATTTGCCTGCCATAGTCGCATCAGATGCGACCACTCCAGCCAGTGCTTTATCTGACCTGGTCGCACAGGATGCCACCAATCACATAGACAGTGTTTGCAGTGACAGGGAAGAGAAATTTCCCACTGCTGCTGCTGCTCTCAGAGAGACCGGAAGATCCATCTGCCTTCCCGTACACTCCTCCAGTGTCTGCCGACCAAAGTTCCCCAAAAAAATTTTGTCTTTTTTTAACTAAACTCATTTTGGATAATGGGCCTAATTCTGAGTTGATCGCAGCAGCAAATTTGTTAGCAGTTGGGCAAAACCATGTGCACTGCAGGTGGAGCAGATATAACATGTGCAGGGAGAGTTAGATTTGGGTGGGGTGTATTTAAACTGAAATCTAAATTGCAGTGTAAAAATAAAGCAGCCAGTATTTACCCTGCACAGAAACAAAATAACCCACCCAAATCTAACTCTCTCTGCAAATGTTATATCTGCCCCCCTGCAGTGCACATGGTTTTGCCCAATTGCTAACAAACTTGCTGCTGCGATCAACTCAGAATTACCCCCAATGTCAAATATATGTTCTTCACCCTTTTTAATCATAAAAAAAACAACAACTTCTGGAAAAAAAATCGTCAGTTACAGTAAGTGGTTAATAACATACTGGGTATTGACATTCACAGAGTAAACATTCTGTCTATCATACCTCCCAACTGTCCCGATTTTAGCTGGACAGTCCCATTTTTCAGACACTGTTCCACCCGCAGTGTCCCACGGTGGTGATGGGAAGGGGGGGTGGGGTGTGGGGGGGGGGTTTGGGAGGCCCCCTCTTAATTGCTGCTCTGCTTAGCAGAGAAGAGGTGAATAGACGCTGTACACATGCACACAGCAGGAGAGAGGGACTGGGGGCATGGCCCGCTGCTCTAAGCATGCCCCCACATTAATGAAAACGGGGCTTGCGGACGCACCACTTCCTGCAAGGCACGCCCCATTGTCACACGGCCTTGTCCCATATATTTGGGTGTGCACCGCAGCTGTTCCCTTTTACATGATGGCCAAAGCTGGGAGGTATATTTCAATGTTAAGAAAATATCAGTGTCGAATTTGTGAATGTCTACATTCTATATATGTCGACATTCTGAACCATGTCAGCATTCAGATGTCGGCTTTTGTGACTGCATTCCACTTATTTGTATTTCTGACCATGTTTATTTTGCATGCTTTACATGTATTGCAGATGAAATGACCTGCTACAGTTCTGTCTCTTTGTTCGGTGCCATTGATTCTGTGGTTTGTTTGGTATTTACCTTGCTACAGTATGTATCATTCATCACACAAGAACACTAGTACTGAATTTTCTTAGACATAACTTTATTTATTGAAAACTCAATTATGAAATCAAAACCTGCAGTAAGTCAGTTGACAGTAATGACTATGTATTAATACTAAGCTGCCACAAACAATCCTGGCTTAATAATATTCCATACAACCAATTCAAAGAATAAAAACAAATTGCCCAAACATTGAAACATAGGCCCTCATTCTGAGTTGATCGCTCGCTAGCTAGTTTTAGCAGCCGCGCAAACGCTATGCCGCCGCCCACTGGGGAGTGTATTTTAGCTTAGCAGAAGTACGAACGCATGTGCAGCCGGGCTCTGCAAAAACAGTTTGTGCAGTTTCAGAGTAGCTCTGAACCTACTCAGCGCTTGCGATCACTTCAGTCTATTTGTGTCCGGATTTGACATCATACACCCGCCCAGCGAACGCCCAGCCACGCCTGCGTTTTTTCAGACACGCCTGCGTTTTTTCAAACACTCCCTGAAAACAGTCAGTTGACACCCAGAAACGCCCCCTTCCTGTCAATCTTCTTGCGGCCGTCAGTGCGACTGAAAACTTTGCTAGAACCTGTGCACAACCACAATGGGCTTTGTACCCGTACGTCGCACGTGCGCATTGCGGGGCATACGCATGCGCAGAAATGCAGAATTTTAGCCTGATCGCTGCGCTGCGAACAACTGCAGCTAGCGATCAACTCAGAATGACCCCCATAGGACCAAATTCAGAGATATAAATAAACCCAATACTTACGCACATCTCCGCATGTGCAGATCTGAGGCTGCGACGATGCTCGCAATGTCCCAAATTCTACAGCATCATTGACATTATTTGTGTTTGGGGACGGCAACAGGCAGGGTTCCTCGGACACAGCTTCACTGGCTTCAGCAGCGTGGATTCACCGGATATCCGCAGTAACCTGAGGATTGCTCAGATTTCTGATGTTCACGCAGTTATCATTATTATTATCCCCAGAGGAAACCAAGTTTTTGCATATTTTCACACCACTGCTGTGTACAAACCGACGCATCAATGGTGCAATTAGCATCCACCTTTGAATTTGCTCCATTGATACCTGCAAGCTGAATACTTAATCAATCAAATGGGTATGGACCCCACAAAATGAATTCCAGACAAACCACACGCTGGAGAAAATGTACTGAAGGTGGATTGGGGACTGTGGGTGGGGGTAATTCAGAGTTGATCGCAGCAGCAAATTTGTTAGCAGTTGGGCAAAACCATGGCCCTCATTCCGAGTCCTTCGCTCGGTAATTTTCATCGCATCGCAGTGAAATTCCGCTTAGTACGCATGCGCAATATTCGCACTGCGACTGCGCCAAGTAATTTTACAATGAAGATAGTATTTTTACTCACGGCTTTTTCTTCGCTCCGGCGAACGTAGTGTGATTGACAGGAAATGGGTATTACTGGGCGGAAACACGGCGTTTTAGGGGCGTGTGGTTAAAAACGCTACCGTTTCCGGAAAAAACGCAGGAGTGGCCGGAGAAACGGGGGAGTGTCTGGGCGAACGCTGGGTGTGTTTATGACGTCAAACCAGGAACGACAAGCACTGAACTGATCGCAGATGCCGAGTAAGTCTGAAGCTACTCTGAAACTGCTAAGTAGTTTGTAATCGCAATATTGCGAATACATCGGTCGCAATTTTAAGAAGCTAAGATACACTCCCAGTAGGCGTAGGCTTAGCGTGAGCAACTCTGCTAAATTCGCCTTGCGAGCGATCAACTCGGAATGAGGGCCCATGTGCAGTGCAGGTGGGGGAGATATAACAATTGCAGAGTTAGTTTAAAAGCGCATTAGCCTAGGGTGTCTAGAAAGCTTAATCAGGCCCTGAATAAGGGTAAGGGAAATGAGATGCTAGAAAGAGAAGAGGAGTTTGGACAGAAGTGTGGTAAAAATGGGAAGAAAGTAAAAAAGTACATTCAAAAGGGGCATGAAGGTGGGATGTGAGACATGTATGAATGTGGACTAGCTGGAGTAGGTGATGATAACCTTCAGGCCACAAACGGTTCCAAGATATTCTTTCAATAACGACACAATAAGTACAGGGGAGTTTCTAGAGAGGAGGAGGCCCGTGTGCAGTATCCGCCTGAGCCCCCTCCTCTCTAGCCGGCAGCGCTGTAGCTCTGGGCACTACTGCTCCTGGTAGACCTTAGCGCTGTCCCGAAGTCTAGAGCACATGCGCACCTCTCTGGGGAATTTGAACAGGGAAGGTAAACTCAACAGGTTAGATTGAGGGTTCTATGTGCTAAGCCTTAGAGAGAGATAAAGTAGAGAGAAATAAAGTATCAGTCCCTCCGTCCCAGCGGGGGGAGGGGTTCTACTCAAGCCTCTTTGTAGTACCGAAACCGGACAGTTCGGTCAGACCAATTCTAAATCTAAAATCCCTCAATCCATACTTGAAAGTCTTCAGGTTCAAGATGGAATCCCTTCGAGCGGTGATTGCCAGCCTGGAGGGGGGGGGGATTTTATGGCGTCAGTCGACATAAAGGATGCCTACTTACATGTCCCGATATATCCTCCGCATCAGGCTTTCCTCAGGTTTGCGATACAGGATTCTCACTACCAATTTCAGACGTTGCCGTTTGGGCTTTCCACGGCTCCAGGGATTTTCACCAAGGTCATGGCGGAAATGATGGTTCTTCTTCGCAAACAAGGGGTTTCAATTATCCCGTACTTGGACGATCTCCTGATAAAGGCAAGGTCCAAGGAACAATTGCTGACAAGTGTAGAGTTGTCTCTATCGGTTCTGCGACAACACGGATGGGTCCTCAATTTGCCGAAATCCCAGAAGAAAAGGCTCTGGAATTGCAGACGATGGTCAGAGAACTTCTGAAGCCGACGAGTGTGTCGATCCATCATTGTACTCGGGTTCTGGGGAAGATGGTTGCGGCGTACAAAGCCATTCCATACGGCAGATTTCACGCCCGCGTGTTTCAGTGGGACTTGCTGAGCAAATGTTCTGGGTCTCACCTACACATTCACCAGAAGATAAGTCTATCTCCCAGAGCCAGAATTTCTCTCCTGTGGTGGCTACAAGCTCATTACCTCCTGGGGGGACGCCGATTCGGTATCCAGGATTGGGTACTTCTGACAACAGATGCAAGTCTCCGGGGCTGGGGCGCAGTTACCCAAGGAAGAAATTTCCAGGGAAAATGGTCGCTTCAGGAAGCCTGTCTCCACATAAATGTTCTAGAGTTAAGAGCCATTTACAATGGCCTGCTCCAAGCAAGAAGTCTTCTTCAGGGTCGACCGGTCCTGGTACAGTCAGACAACATCACAGCGGTGGCCCATATAAACCGGCAAGGCGGAACGAGGAGCAGAGCAGCAATGGCGGAGGCCACAAAGATACTTCGCTGGGCGGAACAACACGTCAGCGCACTGTCAGCAGTTTTCCTACCGGGGGTGGACAACTGGGAAGCGTATTTCCTCAGCAGACACGACCTCCATCCGGGAGAGTGGGCTCTGCACCAAGAGGTATTTGCAGAAGTGACAAGACGCTGGGGAATTCCGTTGATAGACATGATGGCGTCTCGGCTCAACAAGAAACTCCCGAGGTATTGTTCCAGGTCAAGGGACCCACAAGCCACGGCGGTGGACGCCCTGGTGTCTCCGTGGGTCTTCCAGTCGGTGTATGTGTTCCCTCCTCTTCCTCTCATTCCAAAGGTGCTGGGGATCATTCGTCGAGCAAGGGTTCAGGCGATTCTCGTCGTCCCAGACTGGCCAAGAAGGGCCTGGTACCCGGATCTTCAGGACTTACTGGTGGAAGAT
This sequence comes from Pseudophryne corroboree, assembly GCF_028390025.1. NCBI lineage: Eukaryota > Metazoa > Chordata > Amphibia > Anura > Myobatrachidae > Pseudophryne > Pseudophryne corroboree. The sequence goes on from NC_086452.1 coordinate 361,133,474, forward strand.
CCTTGGCCGCTTCCTCTAAGAGAGGATCTGTTGTTACAGGGTCCATGCGTGTTTCCGGACTTACCGCGGCTGCGTTTGACGGCATGGAGGTTTAGCGCCAGATCTTAGCTCGTAAGGGTATTCCCAGGGAGGTCATTCCAACTCTCATTAAGGCTAGGAAAGAGGTTACGGCGAAACACTATCACCGTATCTGGAGGAAATATGTTTCCTGGTGAGAGGTTAAAAAGGCTCCTGCGGAGGATTTTCACTTGGGTCCACTTTTTGCAGGGGGGTGTAGATGCAGGCCTGAAATTGGGTTCCATCAAAGTGCAAATTTCGGCTTTGTCTATTTTCTTTCAAAAAGAGTTAGCTGCCCTCCCAGAGGTTCAGACTTTTGTAAAGGGTGTAATGCATATCAATCCACCGTTTGTACCGCCTGTAGCGCCATGGGACCTTGATGTCGTCTTACGGTTCCTCATGTCTTCCTAGTTTGAACCTTTGTGGATGGTTGAATTAAAATTTCTCACTTGGAAGGTAGTTATGCTTTTGGCGCTGGCATCTGCCAGGCGAGTATCGGAATTGGCAGCTTTATCTCATAAGAGTCCGTACTTGATTTTTCATGCGGATAGGGCGGAATTGAGGACTTGTCAACAATTTCTACCGAAGGTGGTTTCGTCATTTCACATTAACCAACCTATTGTGGTTCCGGTAGCTACGGAAGAAGTGGCGATTCCAAATCTCTGGATGTTGTAAGAGCGTTAAAAATTTACGTTTCTAGGACAGCTGTTACTAGGAAAACTGAAGCGTTGTTTGTTTTGTATGCGGCCAACAAGGTTGGTCATCCCGCGTCAAAACAGACTATTGCACACTGGATTTGTAGTACGATCCAGCAAGCTCATTCTTCGGTGGGGTTGCTGGTGCCGAAGTCGGTTAAAGCCCATTCTACCAGAAAGGTGGGCTCATCTTGGGCGGCTGCCCGAGGTGTTTCGGCACTACAGCTTTGCCGAGCGGCTACTTGGTCGGGTTCGAACACTTTTGCTAAATTCTATAAGTTCGATACCCTGGCCGATGAGGACCTGGCGTTTGCTCAGTCGGTGCTGCAGAGTCGTCCGCACTCTCCCGCCCATTCTGGAGCTTTGGTATAATCCCCATGGTCCTTTTGGAATCTCCAGCATCCTCTAGGACGTAAGAGAAAATAGGATTTTGGTACTCACCGTTAAATCCTTTTCTCCTAGTCCGTAGAGGATGCTGGGCGCCCGTCCCAGTGCGGACTATTACTTGCATTATATATTTTCTTACTGGTTAAGTTAGTTTATACACGACTTGTGTATTGGTTTGTTGCAGCTGGTTGCTGGAGTTTTATGCATACTGTTATCTGGTTTGGCGTTATTCCGGTTGTACGGTATGTTTATGGTGTGGGCTGGTAATTTGGTAGCCCTTAGTTAATACAAAAATCTTTCCTTGTAATGTCCGTCTCTCCTGGGCACAGTTCCTATAACTGAGGTCTGGAGGAGGGGCATAGAGGGAGGAGCCAGTTCACACCCAGTCTTAAGTCTTTTTAGTGTGCCCAAGCTCCTGCGGATCCCGTCTATACCCCATGGTCCTTTTGGAGTCCCCAGCATCCTCTACGGACTAGGAGAAAAGGATTTAACGGTGAGTACCAAAATCCTATTTTTTATACATTCAAATATTTTTAGGGGGCGTATCCACACCCCCTTTTTAGACCACATCCCACAATCATTACCAGGGCCTGGTGTGGTTTTCTACACCACACCAAAAGCACGTGTAGGGATGGGGTCCTACTCACCCAGGCCTGATTGGCTACAAAGGCCCAGCAGGGGTCTGGGATAGTAGCACATTGGACAGGGAGAGTAGAGACTGCTGCTAAGCAGCAGCATTCTCTCTACCCAGGCCATGGGACAAATCTACCCAGGCTAGGGGACGCTTTCAATGGCCCTGAGCACTGCTGATTTGTGTCAAGGAGAATACATGCTTAAAGGGGGCTGATTCAATTCCAGGTTGTGAAAATGGCATTGCAATGCTTGGAACAGCAATACATGAGACCATGATTTTGCCTGTAGGGATGCACAGAAAAATTAACAATGTTGCTCTACTGTAATTCATTTCTGGGTGATGTATGTGATCGCACATCTGTCAGAACTGAATCACCCCCAAGAAGTCCAATCCCCGCATACATGACTCAGATTCACACAGTTCAAAGTTTTAGTTTATTGTCATCAGCCAAATAGTTCGACAAACGAAATTGCAAAAGTACATAGCACCTGGTAGCGGACAGTACAAATCATAACAAACATAATCCTAGTTGGATACTAGGATTATTGAATTGATTAGATCTTGGTTGCAGGATAGAAAACAAAGAGTTGTAGTAAATGGAGTGCATTCACAGGAGGGAGATGTTACCAGTGGAGTTCCCCAGGGATCTGTACGTGGACCAGTGCTTTTTAATATCTTTATTGAGTGACATTGCAAATGGCACAGTGATCGCGCTGAGCCAAAAAAAAAGTGGGTCCCAGGGACCCTTCACTTTTAAAAATTGGGGTCCTACCGGTCTTTCTCTGGGTCCCATCGGAATGAAGGTTCTAATTAATTTTAATCTTGTTTGGACACTACAAAAGTGTTGCAAGATGGGGGGATGGGGTTACAGTGCTGCTGGGCTGTGTAGCATGCAGGACACCCTGCACCAGAGCTGTAACTAGACATTTTGGTGCCCTTAGGCAGAAAGTGAATTGGTGTTAGACCACTTAGACCATAAAGAATAGGTAGTGCGCGCCTACGGCGCGCCGCAAAATTTTAGGGGCGTGGCTTCATAGGGAAGGGGCGTGACCACATAATAGTGTCAATTCACATTACACCACACAGTAGTGGCGCTTATACACATTGCACCAGGTAGAACCTCCTATGCACACTGATCCAGGTAGATCACGTCATACACTTTGCTCCAGGTACAGCACGTCATACACTTTGCACCAGGTACAGCACGTCATACACTTTGCACCAGGTACAGCACGTCATACACTTTGCACCAGGTAGAGGACTTATACAAATTGCACCAGGTAGAGAACGTTATGCACATTATGCCAGGTAGAGCACGTTATCATACACATTGCGCCTGGTAGAGCATATTATACACATTGCGCCAGGTAGAACACGTTATTATACACATTGCGCCAGGTAGAGCACGTTATCATACACATTGCGCCAGGTAGAACACGTTATCATACACATTGCGCCAGATAGAGCACGTTATCATACACACTGCGCCAGATAGAGCACGTTATCATACACACTGCGCCAGGTAGAGCACGTTATCATACACATTGCCGCTAGGTAGAGCACGTTATCATACACAGTGCGCCAGGTAGAACACGTTATACACACTGCGCCAGGTAGAGCACGTTATCATACACATTGCGCCAGGTAGAGCATGTTATCATACACATTGCCGCTAGGTAGAGCAAGTTACCATGCACATTGCGTTAGGTAGAACACGTTATTATACACAATGCGCCTGGTAGAGCACGTTATTATACACATTGCACCAGGTAGAACACGTTATTATACACAATGCGCCTGGTAGAACACGTTATTATACACAATGCGCCTGGTAGAGCACGTTAATATACACATTGCACCAGGTAGAGCACGTTATCATACACATTGCGCCAGGTAGAACACGTTATTATACACAATGCGCCTGGTAGAGCACGTTATTATACACATTGCGCCAGGTAGAACACGTTATTATACACAATGCGCCTGGTAGAACACGTTATTATACACAATGCGCCTGGTAGAGCACGTTATTATACACATTGCGCCAGGTAGAACACGTTATTATACACAATGTGCCTGGTAGAACACGTTATTATACACAATGCGCCTGGTAGAGCACTGAGGCACATTGCAGTAACCACTTATCACCTCCAGTTGCACGAAGGGGCCGTTTAACACAAGTGGCTCCGCCCCCAGCAGCAACTCACTGACACTCACCATTTTTTCTGACAGCACAGTGCAGTGAGTGCACTGGCACAAGTAGCCAGCCTGCGCCTGTAGTAGCCGCAGCCTGGAGGAGCTCTATGTGAAATCGCAAGCAGAGGCTGTTCTCTGGCAAGAAGGAGCTCCTCCAATCGCTTCCCCTGACGGGCTGGCCACTGCTAAATATATCGATAATCAGTTACAACTGTGTCAAAGTAGTGGAGCCCCAGGTGCAATGGGAAAGTCAGTGTCACTGCACAGTTGTACTGATTACTGGTATATTTAGCAGTGGCCAGCCCGTCAGGGGAAGCGATCGGAGGAGCTCCTTCTTGCCAGCCTCTGCTTGCGATTTCACAGATAGCTCCTTCATGCTGCGGCGCCGGCTGGCTACTTGTGCCAGTGCACTCACTGCACTGTGCTGTCAGAAAAATGGTGTCAGTGAGGCCCTGACACTCTGAGCGGCCTCACATTGCACACACGGAGCTTGCAGCCCCCGGACATCCCGCATCTGCACCAGCTACTCCAGGTGAAGCGGGGCGATGCAGCACTGTCTACTGCTTACCTACAGCGGGAGCTGCGCAGCCCGGGCGGCTCCTGCTGGAAGGTGGTTGTCGGGTCTCGGTGGGGCGTTGAGCGGGTCCCGGGTAGGGGGGTGGCGGCGGGCAGATCCGGAGCTGTACTCCCAGTCGCAGAGGAGGGTGCTGGCAGCAGAGCGGAGGTGGAGCCGGCTGAGCGGGGCCAGTCTGTCAGCCCTGCAGCACAGATTCATGTGCTGGCGGGGAGCAGGATTCAAAGCGGGAGATGCTGCAGGCTGTGATTGGATGGAGCCTACAGGAGGTGATTGGCTGAGGAAACAGCCAGTCACCTCCTGCATTCCGCTGACAGGCTTAACACATGCAAACACATATTCAGATGAGCGCGTCCTGTGGGACCCGCTCATCTTCTAAATGTGAGTCCCGGCCGGCTGTTTCTGGGTAAAATACGCGCCATAGCGCGTTTTTGCGATCACTGTGGCATTAAAGGGAAAGTATGCCTTTTTATAGATGACACAAAGGTATCCAACAGGGTAGACACACCAGGTGGGGTAAAACAAATGATTGAGGATCTAGGTAGACTAGAGGAGTGGTCAAGAGTGTGGCAATTACAGTTTAATGCCAAAAAATGCAAAATCATGCACTTGGGTCTCAAAAATCCAAAGGCTAAATATAATAATAATGGCACTATACTGGAAACTACTGAGGAGGAAAGGGATCTAGGAGTCACTATATCACGTGACTTAAAGGCAGGTAAGCAATGTAACAAAGCAATGGGGAAGGCTAGTCAGATGTTTGGCTGCATTGGGAGAGAAATCAGCAGCATAAAGAAAGAAGAAATAATGCCACTGTATAGGTCATTGGTACGGCCTCATCTAGAATATTGTGTTCAATTCTGGAGGCCATATCTTCAAAAGGATATTCATACATTAGAGAATGTACAAAGAAGGGCAACTAAAATGGTGCATGGCCTACATCACAAAACATACCCAGAAAGACTAAGAAATCTCAATATGTATAATTTGCAGCAGAGAAGGGAATGGGGGACATGATAGAAACTTTCAAATATATCAAGGGTTTTAACAAAGTCCAGGAGGTGAACATTCTCCAAATGAAGAGAAGCAATAGGACACCATGACATGCACTGAAGCTGGAGAGGGGGAGGTTCAGGGGAAATTTGAGAAAAAATTACTTCACAGAGAGCGCAGTGGACAAGTGGAATAGCCTCCCATCAGAGGTGCTAGGGGCTGAGACAGTAGAGCAATTTAAACTAGAGATGAGCAGATTCGGTTTTACTCGGTTTTACTCGGTTCTCAAAACCGAATCTTATTGGCTATCCAAAACACGTGACATCCGTGAGCCAATAAGATTCGGTTTTGAGAACCGAGTAAAACCGAGTAAAACCGAATCCGCTCATCTCTAATTTAAACATAAGCATATTCTTTCAAAGAAATAAGGCTCAAATAAGGTTTGAGATTAAAATATGGTTAAAAAAAAAGAAAAAAAAAGAAAGGGCAGACTAGATGGGCCAAGTGGTTCTTATCTGCCGTCAAATTCTATGTTTCTATGTTTCATGAAAACACATAAAATAATACACTCACACATTTAGCATCCGTACTGCAGATGGGAGAGAGCTATTTAGAAAGACTTGTGCGAGCTAGCAAGGTTCGAAACCTCTTTTGGGACGGGAGTTTGATAAAAAAAACTTGTTAAAGGGATGGCCACATTCTGATATGATACTTCTATCTTTCTTTAAGCCCCTGAGACTATAAAGCTCACAAAAGGTTGGCAACGGTATGCCAATGATTTTACTAGCAGTGCTTCTAATCCGCTCTAAAGCACTCCGATCATTGGCAGTGCAGCTGTCGTACCATGTAACTGTTCCATAAATTAGGATACTCTCAATCGAGCACCTGTAGAAGTTTAACATGGTCTGCACTAGAGATGTGCACCGGACATTTTTCGGGTTTTGTGTTTTGGTTTTGGATTCGGTTCCGCGGTCGTGTTTTGGATTCGGACACGTTTTGGCAAAACCTCCCTTAAGAATTTTTGTCAGATTTGGGTGTTTTTTTAAAAAAACCCTCAAAAACAGCTTAAATCATAGAATTTGGGGGTAATTGTGATCCTATAGTATTATTAACCTCAATAACCATAATTTCCACTCATTTCCAGTCTATTCTGAACACCTCACACCTCACAATATTATTTTTAGTCCTAAAATTTGCACCAAGGTTGCTGGATGACTAAGCTAAGCGACCCAAGTGGGCGGCACAAACACCTGGCCCATCTAGGAGTGGCACTGCAGTGTCAGACAGGATGGCACTTAAAAAAATAGTCCCCAAACAGCACATGATGCAAAGAAAAAAAGAGGTGCACCAAGGTCGCTGGATAGCGGTCGCTGGATGGCTAAGCTAGCGACACAAACACCTCAATATCACAGGAATTATTCGTTCTAATCAATGGTATTATTTATTGGTCCAAATCACTGGAAGAAAATGACAAAATCACTAGAATTAAAAGCCAGTATCACAGGAATTATTCGTTCTAATTAATGGTATTATCAGGGCCGTCTTAACAGCAGTGTGGGCCCCTGGGCACAACAATGCACTGGGGCCCCTACCTATCGTCCAGCAGTAGGGGTGGGGGGTGCTATCAGCGGCAACTTTGATATCCCGTGGGCAGTAGGGGGTGTTCTATCTTCAATTTAGCATGTAGGACCTGGAGCAGTAATTTCTGCTAATTACTCCTTTACTGCACAGATGGTGGGAAATGGGACAGTAGGGAGAACACTAAACTGTAGAAGGGGGCATTGGGCTGAATGAAGGGGCCCTGTACATAACTTCCAGGGTGGTAGGGGGTGTTTAATACGCAGGGGAGGGGTGGATAGTGGCGTGGGCTTAATATTCACCATTTTCCGGTGGGAGGGCAGCTTGCTTGAGTGCAGATATCTCCAGTTCCTGGAAGTAGATTTCTTAGCTCTAAATGGGATGAAAACACTAAAGAGTCCCTCCTTTCAGGAGGTACTGGGGACTTGGGGATCAGAGTTCAGAAGCCAGAGCAATCCACCAATGAAAATTTAAAACTGTATACAAGGCGTGCAGAGCTGGAGCAGGGACCAGCTGCTGGAAGGCTGATAGCTCTGGTTCTGGGCACAGTAGAGACAAGCTGCCAGTGTTCACCAAAAGGAGAGAGTCCCAGCGTTTGGAGTATACCCTCTGAAAAACTATAAGTCAAACAGAATCTGAGATATCTGTCTGGGAAGAACAATTAACAGGCTTGGATGGGGACCACTGCTTTGAAGTCAGATATCTCTGGTTCCCCTTGCCCGATTTTCAAAAATCTGGTACCCCTGGAAAGAGGGGACTCTCAGCTATCAGCCTAGGGCCCTTATACTCCTGGGGCCCTTGGGCAAGAGCCCACCGAGCCCATACGAAAAGACGGCCCTGGGTATTATTGGTCCAAATCACTGGAAGAAAATGACAAAATCACTGGAATTAAATGGCAGTAATGTCGGAAATTATATCAAATGGCAGTACCACTGGACATATACGGAAGTGTCAGACAGGATGGCACTTTTAAAAAAATAGTCCCCAAACAGCACATGATGCAAAGAAAAGAGAAAAAGAGGTGCACTGTGGTCGCTGGATGGCTAAGCTAAGCGACACAAACACCTCAATATCACAGGAATTATTTGTTCTAATCAATGGTATTATTTATTGGTCCAAATCACTGGAAGAAAATGACAAAATCACTAGAATTAAAAGCCAGTATCACAGGAATTATTCATTCTAATCAATGGTATTATTTATTGGTCCAAATCATTGGAAGAAATGACAAAATCACTAGAATTAAAAGCCAGTATCACAGGAATTATTCGTTCTAATCAATGGTATTATTGGTCCAAATCACTGGAAGAAAATGACAAAATCACTGGAATTAAATGGCAGTAATGTCGGGAATTATATCAAATGGCAGTACCACTGGACATATACGGAAGTGTCATACATGATGGCACTTTTAAAAAAAACTTTTTTTTTTATATGACAGGGACAAACCCAGTGTCCTAACAATTGGCAGGGCTGATTAAACAAACAGCCAGGGGGAAACTCCTGAATCCAGTTTCAAACCCTGGGTAATAAGACTTTCTGCTCTTTCTATGGCCTAGCCTTGTGCAGAAGTGGGCCCTCCCGAATTTTCTTGATCTGATAGCCCAAGGGGACTGCATCAGAGAAGCAGAGTTACGTCTTCTCACAGGTGGTGCTGCGGAAGGATTTGCATTCAGAGTGTCCCCAAGCAGTGTCTCACCTGCGAAGGGGAGGTACCTCTTGGATACGGCATCTGCGTTCCATTGGCAGATCCAGAGACCTCTGCGAGCCGCTACTACCATGAAGGATGCTCTAGAATTCATCAGCCCAATGTCCCTCATACCTTTCACCATGAATTTAGCCGAATCCTTTATGTGACCTAGAATCAAGATAACATCATCCCTATGGATTGTATCAAGGTCTTCTATTAAATTGTCTGACCATTTTAACATAGCCCTAGCTACCCAAGTGCATGCAATAGTGGTCCTAAGGGCAGCTCCAGTAGCCGTGTAAATGGATTTTAGAGTTGTCTCTATCTTGCGGTCAGTCGGCTCCTTTAACGAGGCCGAGCCTGGTACAGGTAATGTAATTACCCGTGATGGCCTGGACACAGAAATGTCCATTATGGGAGGAATCTCCCATCTCCTTCTATCCTCCTCAGGAAAGGGATATGTCTTAAGTAGTTTATTGGGGATGTGAAAAACCTCTTCTGGGCTTAACCAGGATCTTTCAAATAGGGTATTCAACTCTTCCGAAACCGGGAATGTCACTAATGATTTTGCAGTTAGCATACAAGAATTTTCCTCTATTTGTATAGGTATTTCTAACACATCCCTAATGGCATTGATAAATTGCTGAATTTTATATTCCAATCTATCATAGTGCCCCCCTCTAACTTCTGTGTCGATCCCTGTGTCGGCATCGATGTACGCGTTGGCCTGCAAGACCTGTGTATCAGGAGCTGGGGGGGGGTCCTAGATGAAATGGACTGATCCATATCTAGAGCACTCTTCGTAGCTTTTTTCCAGCAACTTAATAGAGTATGCCCTAATGAACTCTGAGGAATCTTATTTCCTAGGCTATCCAGCCATTCTGTCTCCATCCCAATGGGATGAAACCACTCAAGGCAATCCTGAGTTCCTGGTAAAGACTCCTCTGAGGAAGACACCTCCACAACCTCCAAAACATTTTGTTCTGACATGACACTGACCAGTGATACTGAGCACTGATGAGAATACTAGAACTGACATTGGGCAGCAAGAACAGCACTGGACTACTGTACTGTAGTATTATATACTGGTCACCACAATGCAGCACTGATACTGAGCACAGATATTGAGCACTGTTCAGGATACTAGAACTGACACGGAGCAGCAAGATACAGCAATGGACTACTGTATTGTACTACTATATACTGGTCACCACAATGCAGCACTGATACTAAGCACAGATATTGAGCACTGTTCAGGATACTAGAACTGACACAGAGCAGCAAGATACAGCACTGGACTACTGTACTGTACTACTAGATACTGGTCACCACAATGCAGCACTGATACTGAGCACAGATATTGAGCACTGTTCAGGATATTAGAACTGACACGGAGCAGCAAGAAACAGCAATGGACTACTGTACTGTACTACTATATACTGGTCACCACAATGCAGCACTGATACTGAGCACAGATATTGAGCACTGTTCAGGATACTAGAACTGAGACGGAGCAAGATACAGCAATGGATTACTGTACTGTACTACTATATACTGGTCGCCACAATGCAGCACTGATACTCAGCACAGATATTGAGCACTGTTCAGGATACTAGAACTGACACGGAGCAGCAACATATAGCAATGGACTACTGTACTGTACTACTATATACTGGTCACCACAATGCAGCATTGATACTGAGCACAGATAATGAGCACTGATGAGGATACTAGAACTGACACGGAGCAGCAAGATACAGCACTGGACTACTGTACTGTACTGTACTGTACTACTATATACTGGTCACCACAATGCAGCACAGATATTGAGCACTGTTCAGGATACTAGAACTGACACGGAGCAGCAAGATACAGCAATGGACTACTGTACTACTATATACTGGTCACCACAATGCAGCACTGATACTGAGCACAGATATTGCGCACTGTTCAGGATACTAGAACTGACAGGGAGCAGCAAGATACAGCACTGGACTACTGTACTGTACTACTATATACTGGTCACCACAATGCAGCACTGATACTGAGCACAGATATTGAGCACTGTTCAGGATACTAGAACTGACACGGAGCAGCAAGATACAGCACTGGACTACTGTACTACTATATACTGGTCACCACAATGCAGCACTGATACTGAGCACAGATATTGAGCACTGTTCAGGATACTAGAACTGACATAGAGCAGCAAGATACAGCAATTGACTACTGTACTGTACTACTATATACTGGTCACCACAATGCAGCACTGATACTGAGCACAGATATTGAGCACTATTCATGATACTAGGACTGACACGGAGCAGCAAGATACAGCACTGGACTACTGTACTGTACTACTATATACTGGTCACCACAATGTAGCACTGATACTGAGCACAGATATTGAGCACTGTTCAGGATACTAGAACTGACACGGAGCAGCAAGATACAGCAATGGACTACTGTACTATACTACTATATACTGGTCACCACAATGCAGCACTGATACTGAGCACAGATATTGAGCTGATATTTAGCTGATATTGGGCTATTCAGGCAGAGAACGTAGCCACGTCCTCTCCGCTCAATCTACAATGCACGAGTGAAAATGGCGGTGACGCGCGGCTCTTTATATGGAATCTGAATCTCGCAAGAATCCGACAGCTGAATGATGACATTTTGCCTCGTTCGGGTTTTGCGAGTAAGGCGGGAAGAACCGAGGCTGCCTCGGACCCGTGTAAACCACGTGATGTTCGGGGGAATTCGGATCTCGATGAACCGAACCCGCTCATCTCTAGTCTGCACACTAATGCCTGCGACTCTTAAGCTTTGTAGGAATAAAAGACGTTGCTGAGCTTTTTTTAATTATCAACTTAATTAGCAACAAGTGTGCAGACCATGTCAAACAAGATGAGACCAGAATGACCAGAAAACAGAATGATACAACCATTTCAACGGCTTGATCGCCGATAAACACCGGTGGTTTCTGAGATAACCTTCTTCTAAAATTCACAATTAGTTCCTTGGTCTTCCCACCATTTAAAAATAAATGATTTTCAGTACTCCAAGCAACTAATTGGTCAACTTCCGTCTTGTAAGCAGTTTCATAATTTTCATTAATTAACCCAACTACAGCAATGTCATCTGCAAATGTAATCACTTTTACGGATGTATCCACCGACACACAGTCGTGGGTAAACACTGAATATAAAAAAGTGCCGAGAACACAGCCCTGAGGAACACTTGTATTTGTCAACACCTCCCCGGACCTGGTATTAACCACTTTAACCACCCGGGGTCTGTTTGTCATAAATTGTAAAATCCAATTACAAGTAAAACCATCAAGGCCTAGCGCAAATAATTTATCCACTAGAGACACAGGGATCACTGTGTTAAAAGCCAAACTAAAATTGACAAATAAAATCCTAACATAAGCGTTCCTCATTTCTAATGGGACAAGGTAGAATGCAACAGAGCTTTTGATATATGCCCACGACACTCCCAGGGCACTCCCATTACCAAAAGTCAAGGTAGTTACTTGTGATCGCTTTGCTAGTACAAGCCGCGAAATGCTCTGTTTCACAGACAGGCAGATCCAACCGAATAGCGTCCAACCCAGAATAAGACCATCATGGACTAAAATGCATAAAAACGCTTCTGCACATGCACTTTATTCAAAATCCTGACGTTTTCGTCTGTGAAGATCGGTCTGTACTACTCAGAATTAGCCTTAATGACATTTGTTCAGAAAATACATACAAAATGTGTTTTATTTCAAACAACTGTATGCATAAATTAAAACTCTTTATATGTCTTTTGTCATAATAAATTAAACATATAGGAATATGAATCTACCGATTCTTCATTTAACCTTGTGATCATGAAAAGGTATCTTCAGACTTGACTACAACTCAACATTACAAAGAAACATAACAATATATTATTATTATTATTATTATTATTATTATTATTATTATCATTATTCTTTATTTATATTGCAAAATACATAAACAAATGGGCAAGACAAGAAAAAAATAAAGATGACTGGGTTTGATGAAGAAGTCGGTCTTGAGATCCTGTTTAAAGTTTTGTAGAGAGATGGAGAATTCCAGAGATAGGGAGCACCATGGCTAAAATCTTGGAGGCAGGAATGGAAGGAAGTATCCAGTTGGCAGGAGAGGCAGCTTGTATTTGTGGAGCAAAGAGGGTGTAAAGGGAGATAAGGTCATATATGTAAATGGGAGAAGAATGGGTGAGGGCTTTGTAAGCATGTGTGAGAATCTTGAATTGGATTCAGAAGGGGAAGGGGAGCCAGTGTAGGGCTTGTAAGAGAGGAGAGGTGGATGTAGGACATTTTGAGAGGAAGATGAGTTGGGCAGCAGCATTGAGGATAGATTGGAGTGGAGAGAGGTGTTTGTCAGGGGTACCATATAAAAGGAGATTAGAGCAGTTAAATCTGGAGATGACCAGTGAGTGGATAAGGGTCTTAATAGCTTCCTGGGTGAGAAAGGATCTGATCCTGGAAATATTTTTGAGATGGAAACAGCAGGACTGCAAGTCCTGGTTTGTCTGGTTTGAAGAAAAGGGAGGAATCAATGATAACTACAAGACAACATACTTGATGGCTAGAGGAGATAGTTGAGTGTGAGAAGTTTGAATTTAATTCTGAAAGGGAAGGGAAGGCAGTGAAGGGCTTGTAGGAGAGGGGAGGTGGACATAGTGTATTTGGTGAGGAAGATGAGCTGTGATGGAGCATTGAGGATTGATTAAAGTGGAGAGAGGCATTTGTCAGGGATGCCAGTTAGGAGGAGATTACAGTAATTACAGTAATCCAGTCTGGAAATGACCAGTGAGTGAATAATGGTTTTAGTAGCATCCTGGGTGTGGGAGGTAAGGTTGTGCAGGAGGGTGGGAAGATTGTCAGCTCAGTCTTAGACATGTAAAGTTTAAAAAAGTGTTGGGACATCCAATAAGAGATAGCAGAGAGACAGCTCGAGATATGAGTGAGGACAGGGTAGGAAAGGTAGATTTGAGGATCATCAGCATAGGGGTGATATTGGAAGTTGAAAGAGAGAATGAGCTCACCTAAAGAGAATGTATAGAGCGAGAAAAAAAGAGTACCAAGAACAGAACCTTAGGGGACAGCTACTATTAGTGGAAGTGGAGGGAGGGTGGAGTTATGAGAGGAGACAGAGAAGGATCGGTTAGAAAGGTAGAAGGGCAGCCAGGAGAGAGCAGTATCATGCAGACCAATGGAGTGAAGGATTTGCAGGAGGAGAAGGTGGTCCGCAGCAGGAGAGAGGTCAAGGGGAATAAGCAGAAAATAGTGGCCTTTAGATTTGTCAGCGTTGCAGACTTTCATGAGGGCAGTTTCAGTGGAGTGGAGAGGATGAAAGCCAGACTGATTTGGGTAAAGCAGGGAATGGAAGGAACCAAAGGCAGTAAGGCTGTAGACAATACACTCGAGGAGTTTGGACAGAAAATGGAGGTGAGAGATGGTTTGGTAGTTGGAGAGAGTGTTAGGATCAAGGGTAGGTTTTTTAAGAATAGGGGAGAAAAGGACATGCTTGAAGGCAGAGTATGGTGAGAGGGAGAGATTGAGGAGGGGGGCAAGATGAGAACAGACAGAAGGAGAGCGGTAGTGGAGGAGGCAGGAAGGGATAGGGTCTAGTGGGGAGGTGTGTAGGGGGAAGGACCGAATGAGGGCCATTACTTTATCTCCAGATACAGGGGGGGGGGGGTAAAAGTCAGAATTGGTGAGATGGATGGGGAGGGGTGGTTTAGGGAAAGGAGGGCGGAGGTTGTTGAGGGTCTGTTGGGATGTGATGTCCTTATGCAATTTTGGATGTGAAGTAGGTGGCGATGTCAAGGGCAGAGAGTGAGGAAGAGAGTCGAGGTGGGGGAAGGACAGAAGAGGACATGACAGTGGCAAAGAGACGCCGGGGGTTCGAAGATTGGGAGAAGAAGAGGTTCTTGAAGTATGACTTTCTAGAGACGGAAATGGCAGCATTGTAGGATGAGAACATAAATTGGAAATGGAGTAAGTCTGCTGTAGAGCGTGATTTCCTCCACTGTTGCTCAGCGGTATGTGAATATTTTTGCAGATATCTGGTGAGTTTGGAATACCAGGTTTGAGGTGTTGATCTGCGAGGGTGAATAGTGGTCGGTGAGTCAAGAGCAGAAGTAAGAGATTCTTTATACAAGGAAGTGGCTTGTTCTGGACAGGAGAAAGAGAAAATAGAAGAGAGAAGTGAGTCAAGCAGGAAGAATAAGGAAATGGTGTCAACGGCCTCAATGTTACGCTTAGTGATGTTAGTCTAGGGAGGTAGAGATGGAAGCAGAGAAGGATAAGTTAAAAGTGAGCAGGTGATGGTCAGAGAGGGGGAATGGGGAGTTGGAAAGGTCAGAAATATCACAACAGTGAATGAAAAGCAGATCAAGTGAGTTCCCGCTGGTATGGGTCATTAGGTTGACCACACTGTCAACAGTCTTTAGGTCGACCACTATTGGTCGACATGCACTAGGTCGACATGGTCACTAGGTCGACATGGTCATTAGGTCGACATGAGATTTTTTACCTTTTTTGGTGTAGTTTTCTTCATAAAGTGACGGTGAACCCCAATTAGTGCACCGTGTCCCCTCGCATGGCTCGATTTTCTCGCCATGCTTCGGGCAGGTTACTATTCCCAATCGTAGTCCACGTGGATCGTAAAGTATGAAAAAGTTAAAAAAATGAAAAATGTGAAAAACGCATGTCAACCTTTTTCCATGTCGACCAGTGCATTTCAACCAATAGTGGTCAACCTAATGACTGACGATCTAAGTGTGGTCGACCTAATGAACGTATCCCGGTCCTGCGCTACATGTGAGGATGAGGAGGTCCACTGGGAAAGACCAAGCAATGATGTGTGGTTAAGGAGTTTAGAGGCAGGGGATTCTGTGTGGATAACGATTGCGATGTTGGCATCACGTAAGATAAGATAATGAAGGGAATTTCTGAAGAGAAGAAGTGAGTGAGCCAGGAAGCAAAGTGATCGAGGAATGTACTGGGATATATAATCATTTTAGTTTAAATGTTACTTTTAATAGAAAATGTATTATTGAATGAAAACATGGCATAGCCATCAGTAATCTCTTGCATCTGCTTTTCCCATGACAGATGGTATTGTGAGAATATTACCCGCATGGAAGCTGAGAATGCACTGATGAGCAAGCAAATTGGATCTTTCATAATTCGTGCCAGTCAGACATCCAAAGGGGAATTCTCTATCTCAGTCAGGTATGCTAGCTGTGTATTGGTGCTACAGTTGGTCACACTTTTGGAAAATGGTGTCACAGGACATCTTATCATGCAGAGACACAAAGCTAAAGATAAGAGTACTTGAGTATTCTTTACAGAGCCTTCTTCCTGCTGCTTGAAATCTTCTGCATAGTATCCAAGAAATGTTTTAACAGCTGTTTAATGACTTGTTTGTCAGGTGCAGGAGAAATTACATAAACTTCTATGATGCCATTTTTTTGAAGGATATTTTTGCTGCTGGCCCTAAACTCTGCTTACAGCTTTTCAACAGCTGTCAAAGTAAAGAAAACTGTTTTTAGTGACACTAGCTAAGCAAAACCCATTCATTTCAGTATGAGAACATCTTTAGTATGAAATAGTTCTGGATGAAAAACACAGCAGAAAAAAAGTTTTCATGGGACACCATACTTACAGCATGTGATTTGGGGAAACTGAAATGTACCCTTTGTTTTTGGTGTCTTACCTTGTCAAGGAGCAAAGGAGGAACCAAGACAATTCAGTGTGAGGTTCAGGTGTACGATCACATACAGCTTAAGTCAGAGGCTCATAGAAACTGCATGATATTTCCATCAGTGTCGGACTGGGGCATGAAGGGCCTACCGGGGGGGATGCAGTGGTAGCGGCCCATGTTTAAGGGTGTGGCTAGGCTCCAGTGAGGGTGTGGCCAACAACCACAGAGGTTTGGCTAACCAATAGAAAGTCAATGGTTGTGGCCCCTTTATAAATATATATATACTATATAGTAAACACTGCTAGTGTATGCATGAAAATGTACCACATTAATAATAGCAATGCACTGTAGAAAATACACTAGTCCTGTGCAGTATAATGTAACATGTATAATTCAAGTGAATTAGGACAGAGTCTGGAACCTCATCCCTAGAGGAGGAGGTGAGCTCACAGGCAATGGGGCCCGCCGGGGGTTTCCCCTACTCCCCTGTGGGCCAGTCTGATTCTGTCCATGTTCATGTAGTTGAGCGATTATCAAGCATCGATGGTGCATGCGATGATATAAGGATGGTGGAGCATCTAGAACTAGTAACAGTGTGCAAGGGCGCAGAAAGTAGGTATCTCAGGGCTTACACATTCAGGCGCACACTAGTACACAAGGGTAGTCTGATACTAGCATTTGCATATTATCACACCCGTAACCCCAGGAACAGGCGTTAGAGCGGTGTAGCAGTGCCCACCTCTGAATCAGGCTTACAGTAACAAATGAGATATTTATTTGTATTGTCTGGTGTGCACAAGATCAACCAAGGCTTATTATGGCTTACTGCACATTTACACTTGTGGATAACCCACATTGTTTGAGTTCCAGTGATCTTGAAAATATTAAGACAGGTTACAATGACATAGAGCATGTACTCTGCCTGAAGATGGTACAAAGGAAGGTAAGAGATAATCATAAAAAGGCAAAGAGTGAAAGTTCTGTTTATAAATCATTAAATATAATGGAGATCAAAGTACAAATATGTTGAGCTTCTAGTTATCCTTGACTCTGATTGTGCAAGTACACATTCCTGTTTTCACCTTTGCAAAGTATGGCAGCCCTACAACTGCAGACTTTTAAATGGATGACTCTTGGTGTAGATGTTCTTAACCTCTTTCCAGCTCTTAACTAAACTCTGTGAGGTCAGTTCTCAGTTTTAGTTTTGAATTAATAATTGCTTTTCTGTTCAGTTAAAGTTAATTGGACAATATAAAACAGATATAAATGTTCTATTATTAGGAAAAAAATGCAAAATAGTAACAAAACATTGCTAATCTGTTGGAACAGAATATTGGATCTAAATAACAAACAACCCATGTTTAAATCCTACCATTAGGCAATATTAGAAACAATTGTCAGTCACACTTGGTATTCAAAATACAATTATTTTACATTATTGACAGAGATATAACACTATAAAAGCCCAACATGAACTGAACACTGGTTATGTTCGTAATACAATTGTATTATACTTTATACAAGCATAATACAATATGTTTGAAATATGCGTGTACATGCGGTGCTGTTGCAGAGTACATTTTGGATTTCTGTGACTTTTGTTCTTGATTCAATTCTCAAGTGAGCTTTAATTGTCCCAGCTGTTGTAGATATTAGCATTTGCTAGATTTTGAAGCTTGGCTGTTCCTATTTCTTTATCATCGACTTGCACTCCAACAGACATTAACTCCTTATAGACAGACATCATTTTGTCTGTTATGACTCATACTTACGCATTTATGTAACTTTGTGTTATACAATTTACATCTCAACCGTATTTTTCTCATGAGACCCTCATCCTCATATGCTTCTTGCAGTACAGTACACCATTTTCCCATGAATTATGGAGTATACATGTTGCTAGACAGTTAAGCCTATAGTGCCCATGGCTCTCTCTACATCATCTGGGCGTGGACTGCAGACTAGGTGGAGGGGGGCCTCCCAGACACATGCCTCCCCTGTCATTTTCAGGCAGTTTTTTTCTTTTATTGTAAAATTTCTGCCTCCCATCTGTTTGGGCTTCCTGCAATGTACGTGGGCTATAGTGACAGGAGAAGACAACACTGGGAGCTGGGATGTCTGTGCTGCACTAGATCTTGCAGCTCAGTGACCCGAGAGCTCCCCCGGTGACTTGGAGCTGCGGGGCCACCTCTCTTAACCTCTCTGGAGGGACGTGCTCCTCACCAAGATCTCTGATACCACTTCCGCCAGGAGGCTGCACATCAGAGGCATCGGACAGGCACCCAGCACTCAGCATCAGAATCAGAATCTGGCCTCTGGAAACAGCAGCCAGCCCCTGGCCACTGCCTGCACCTCCTGCTTCCACTGTGCATTGAGTACTGTGATAGGGATCCACGGGGCAGCAGCCTCATCATTCGCTGTCAGAACACCCTTCTTTTCTCTAACGTCCTAGTGGATGCTGGGAACTCCGTAAGGACCATGGGGAATAGCGGGCTCCGAAGGAGGCTGGGCACTCTAGAAAGATTTATGACTACCTGGTGTGCACTGGCTCCTCCCACTATGACCCTCCTCCAAGCCTCAGTTAGATTTCGTGCCCGGCCGAGGTTGGATGCACACTAGGGGCTCTCCTGAGCCCTTAGAAAGAAAGTATAGTTTTAGGTTTTTTATTTTCAGTGAGACCTGCTGGCAACAGGCTCACTGCAGCGAGGGACTAAGGGGAGAAGAAGCGAACTCGCCTGCTTGCAGCCGGATTGGGCTTCTTAGGCTACTGAACACCATTAGCTCCAGAGGGATCGACCGCAGGCCCAGTCCTTGGTGTTCGGTCGCGGAGCCGCGCCGCCGTCCCCCTTACAGAGCCAGAAGCAAGAAGAGGTCCGGAAAAACGGCGGCAGAAGACATCAGTCTTCACCAAGGTAGCGCACAGCACTGCAGCTGTGCGCCATTGCTCCTCATGCACACTTCACACTCCGGTCACTGAGGGTGCAGGGCGCTTGGGGGGGGGGGCGCCCTGAGCAGCAATAAAAACACCTTGGCTGGCAAAAATACCACAATATATAGCCCCAGAGGCTATATATGTGGTAAATACCCCTGCCAGAATCCAGAAAAAAGCGGGAGAATAGGCCGCGGAAAAGGGGCGGAGCTATCTCCCTCAGACACACTGGCGCCATTTCTCCTTCACAGATCCGCTGGAAGGAAGCTCTTTGGCTCTCCCCTGCAGTCTACACTACAGAACAGGGTAAAAACAGAGAGGGGGGGCACTAAATGTGGGCGCAATATATATATAATATAAAAAGCAGCTATAGGGGACATAACTCAGTTAGTCCCTGCAATATATAGTGCTCTGGTGTGTGCTGGCATACTCTCACTCTGTCCCCCCAAAGGGCTTTTGTGGGTCCTGTCCTCATTCGGAGCATTCCTTGTGTGTGTGCGGTGTGTCGGTACGGCTTTGTCGACATGTTTGATGAGGATAATGATGTGGAGGCGGAGCAGATGCCTTTAGAAGGGATGTCACCCCCTGCGGGGCAGACACCTGAGTGGATGGGCTTATGGAAAGTAATGAGTGCACGTATAGACTCCTTATATAAGAAAATCGACGACATGCCAAATGTGGGACAGCCGACTTCTCAGCTCGTGCCTGCCCAGGCGTCGCATGGGTCGTCAGGGGCTCTAAAACGCCCGCTACCTCAAGCAGACCCAGATGTCGACACTGATACTGACACCAGTGTCGACGACGATGAGTCAAACTTGATGCCCACTAAGGCCATTCACTGCATGATTGAGGCAATGAAAGAGGTGTTAAACATTTCTGATATAACTACAGGTACCACTAAAAAGGGTATTATGTTTGGAGAGAAAAAACTACCCGTAGTTTTACCCCATCAGATGAATTAAGTGAAGTGTGTGAAGAAGCGTGGGCTTTCCCTGATAAAAAATTGGTAATTCCTAAGAAGGTACTAATGGCGTTCCCTTTCCCGCCAGAGGATAGGTCACGTTGGGAAACACCCCCTAGAGTGGATAAAGCGCTCACACGTTTGTCTAAAAAGGTGGCACTACCGTCTCCGGATACGGCCGCCCTCAAGGAACCTGCTGATAGAAAGCAGGAGGCGATCCTGAAGTCTGTATATACACACACAGGCATTATACTTAGGCCAGCTATTGCGTCAGCTTGGATGTGCAGTGCTTCCGCTGCATGGTCAGATAAACTGTCAGAAAATATTGACACATTAGACAGAGACACGATCCTGTTAACCATAGACCATATAAAAGACTCAGTCTTATATATGAGAGATGCACAGAGGGAAATCTGCCGACTGGCATCTAAAGTAAGTGCATTGTCCATTTCTGCTAGGAGAGGCTTATGGACTCGCCAGTGGACAGGAGATGCAGATTCAAAAAAGCACATGGAAGTGTTACCATATAAGGGTGAGGAATTATTTGGGGATGGTCTCTCGGACCTAGTTTCCACAGCAACGTCTGGGAAGTCAGCATTTTTACCCCATGTCCCCTCACAGCCTAAGAAGGCGCCGTTTTATCAGGTTCAGTCCTTTCGGACCCAGAAAAACAGGCGTGGAAAAGGCGGGTCTTTTCTGTCCAGAGGCAGAGGTAGGGGAAAAAGGCTGCAACAAACAGCAGGTTCCCAGGAGCAAAAGTCCTCCCCCGCCTCTTCTTCCAAGTCCGCCGCATGACGGTGGGGCTCCACAGGCGGAGCCAGGTACGGTGGGGGGTCGCCTCAAAAATTTCAGCGATCAGTGGGTTCGCTCACAGGTGGATCCCTGGATTCTGCAAATAGTATCTCAGGGGTACAAGCTGGAATTCGAGGCGTCCCCACCCCACCGGTTCCTAAAATCTGCCTTGCCGATTGCTCCCTCAGACAGGGAGGCGGTGCTAGTGGCAATTCACAAGCTGTATTCCCAGCAGGTGATAATCAAGGTACCCCTACTTCAACAAGGCCGGGGTTATTATTCCACACTATTTGTGGTACCGAAACCGGACGGTTCGGTGAGACCCATTCTAAATTTGAAATCCTTGAACACGTACATAAAGAAATTCAAGTTCAAGATGGAATCGCTCAGGGCGGTTATTGCAAGCCTGGACGAGGGGGATTACATGGTATCCCTGGACATCAAGGATGCTTACTTGCATGTCCCCATTTACCATCCTCACCAGGAGTACCTCAGATTTGTGGTACAGGATTGCCATTACCAATTCCAGACGCTGCCGTTTGGACTGTCCACGGCACCGAGGGTATTTACCAAGGTTATGGCGGAAATGATGATACTCCTTCGAAGAAAGGGAGTTTTAATTATCCCGTACTTGGACGATCTCCTAATAAAAGCGAGGTCCAAGGAACAGTTGTTGGTGGGAGTAGCACTATCTCAGGAAGTGCTGCACCAGCACGGCTGGATTCTGAATATCCCAAAGTCACAGCTGGTTCCGACGACACGGCTACTGTTCCTGGGTATGATTCTGGATACAGTCCAGAGAAAAGTGTTTCTCCCGGAGGAGAAAGCCAGGGAGTTGTCATCTCTAGTCAGAGACCTCCTGAAACCAAAACAGGTATCAGTGCATCGCTGCACGCGGGTCCTGGGAAAGATGGTGGCTTCTTACGAAGCAATTCCCTTCGGCAGGTTCCATGCCAGAATCTTTCAGTGGGACCTGTTGGACCAGTGGTCCGGATCGCATCTTCAGATGCATCGCTTAATAACCCTGTCTCCAAGAACCAGGGTGTCTCTACTGTGGTGGCTGCAGAGTGCCCATCTTCTAGAGGGCCGCAGGTTCGGCATACAGGACTGGGTCCTGGTGACCACGGATGCCAGCCTTCGAGGCTGGGGGGCAGTCACACAGGGAAGAAACTTCCAAGGACTATGGTCGAGTCAGGAGACTTCCCTTCACATAAATATTCTGGAACTAAGGGCCATCTACAATGCCCTAAGTCAAGCAAAATCCCTGCTCCTACACCAGCCGGTGCTGATCCAGTCAGACAACATCACGGCAGTCGCCCATGTAAATCGACAGGGCGGCACAAGAAGCAGGATGGCGATGGCAGAAGCCACAAGAATTCTCCGATGGGCGGAGAATCATGTACTAGCACTGTCAGCAGTGTTCATTCCGGGAGTGGACAACTGGGAAGCAGACTTCCTCAGCAGACACGACCTCCACCCGGGAGAGTGGGGACTTCATCCAGAAGTCTTCCAGATGCTGGTAAACCGTTGGGAAAAACCACAGGTGGACATGATGGCGTCCCGCCTCAACAAAAAGTTAAAAAGATATTGCGCCAGGTCAAGGCACCCTCAGGCGATAGCTGTGGACGCTCTAGTGACACCGTGGGTGTACCAGTCGGTTTATGTGTTCCCTCCTCTGCCTCTCATACCAAAGGTATTGAGAATAATAAGAAAGCGAGGAGTAAACACAATTCTCGTGGCTCCGGATTGGCCAAGGCGAGCGTGGTACCCGGAACTTCAAGAGATGCTCTCAGAGGACCCGTGGCCTCTACCGCTCAGACAGGACCTGCTACAGCAGGGGTCCTGTCTGTTCCAAGACTTACCGCGGCTGCGTTTGACGGCATGGCGGTTGAACACCGGATCCTGAAGGAAAAGGGTATTCCGGAAGAAGTCATTCCTACGCTTATTAAGGCCAGGAAAGATGTTACGGCAACGCATTATCACCGTATATGGCGAAAATATGTTGCATGGTGCGAGGCCAATAAGGCCCCAACAGAGGAATTTCAACTAGGTCGATTTCTGCATTTCCTGCAAGCAGGAGTGGATATGGGCCTAAAACTAGGCTCCATTAAAGTACAGATCTCGGCTCTGTCGATTTTCTTTCAAAAAGAACTAGCTTCAGTACCTGAAGTTCAGACTTTTGTAAAAGGAGTGCTGCATATTCAGCCCCCGTTTGTGCCTCCAGTGGCACCTTGGGATCTCAACGTGATGTTGAGTTTCTTAAAATCACATTGGTTTGAGCCACTTAAAACCGTGGATCTGAAATATCTCACGTGGAAAGTGGTCATGTTATTAGCCTTGGCTTCAGCCAGGCGAGTGTCAGAATTGGCGGCTTTATCATGTAAAAGCCCTTATCTGATTTTCCATATGGATAGGGCAGAGTTGAGGACTCGTCCCCAATTTCTCCCTAAGGTGGTGTCAGCGTTTCACCTGAACCAGCCTATTGTGGTGCCGGCGGCTACTAGTGAATTGGAGGACTCCAAGTTGCTAGACGTTGTCAGGGCCCTGAAAATATATGTTTCCAGGACGGCTGGAGTCAGAAAATCTGACTCGCTGTTTATCCTGTATGCACCCAACAAGCTGGGTGCTCCTGCTTCTAAGCAGTCTATTGCTCGCTGGATTTGTAGTACAATTCAGCTTGCACATTCCGTGGCAGGCATACCACAGGCAAAATCTGTAAAGGCCCATTCCACAAGGAAGGTGGGCTCATCTTGGGCGGCTGCCCGAGGGGTCTCGGCTTTACAACTTTGCCGAGCAGCTACTTGGTCAGGGGCAAATACGTTTGCAAAATTCTACAAATTTGATACCCTGGCTGAGGAGGACCTGGAGTTCTCTCATTCGGTGCTACAGAGTCATCCGCACTCTCCCGCCCGTTTGGGAGCTTTGGTATAATCCCCATGGTCCTTACGGAGTTCCCAGCATCCACTAGGACGTTAGAGAAAATAAGAATTTACTCACCGGTAATTCTATTTCTCGTAGTCCGTAGTGGATGCTGGGCGCCCATCCCAAGTGCGGATTGTCTGCAATACTTGTAAATAGTTATTGTTACCTAAAGGGTTATTGTTGAGCCATCTGTTGAGAGGCTCAGTTGTTTTCATACTGTCAAACTGGATATAGTATCACGAGTTGTACGGTGTGATTGGTGTGGCTGGTAAGAGTCTTACCCGGGATTCTAAATCCTTCCTTATTATGTCTGCTCGTCCGGGCACGGTGTCCTAACTGAGGCTTGGAGGAGGGTCATAGTGGGAGGAGCCAGTGCACACCAGGTAGTCATAAATCTTTCTAGAGTGCCCAGCCTCCTTCGGAGCCCGCTATTCCCCATGGTCCTTACGGAGTTCCCAGCATCCACTACGGACTACGAGAAATAGAATTACCGGTGAGTAAATTCTTATTTTTTGTAATCTCTTTATTTAAAGAGGGAGTAGACAATGAGAACACAATTACATGCAATGAAACATTTGCAGTAAAGTCCAGTAAGTGAGATCAGTTACCTGTAAGAAACACGTGAATATCTAGCCTGAGAACAAGAAAGCAATACAGATAGTACGTAGAGACATATTACTGCAAATATGGACATAAGGTAACACGATTCAAAATATGCATTAGCAGACTACCAGTTTTTCATTTTTAAGGTACATCTGGACAAACAAGTCGTTATCATAATCCTAGTGTAATAAATGATGGTAAGAAGAATAACTATGAAAAGAAAGAAAAAGGAGGGCCGGAAAGGGAAAAAAGAGAAAAAAGAAAGAGAGATGGGGAAAGGAGTGGTTACATCAGGCAGCAATGTGGTTGTAAAAAAAAAAAAAATAATCCAGGCCAGGCAAAGCACGACTAAAGTGAGAGAACCATGGGGACCAAACTTCATGGAATTTGGCTAAAGAGCAGTAATATATTCCATAGAAGCAACGTACCAAACCTTATTTATTAAGGTTACAATAGCAGCAGGGTGCTTCCAATTCAGGGCAATTAACGTGTCCGCAGAGCTTATTGAAAGGGTTAGACACCGCCGATATTGGTAAGCATGGCAATGCGTAGAGAGGGTCCTTTGGGGGGTAGGGGAGTAATAAAATTTCCCCAATAATGACAAGAAGAAGAGTCCCAATACTCAGAAATTAGGGGGCATTCCCACCATATGTGAAAAAAGGTGCCTTTGGGGTATATTCAATTGAAGTCGGATCCATTCCGACATTCATTTGTGGGAATGGATCCAACCTGGGCTATTCAAAGCAATCTCAATTCGACTTTAAAAAAAGTTGAATTGAGATGCGGGTAGAGGGGGAGAGCAGCGCCGGAGGAGACGGTGGGGGCACAGGGGGAGTGCAGCGCCGGAGGAGACGGTGGGGGCACAGGGGGAGTGCAGCACCGGGTGAGACGGGGAGAGCCGGGAGCGCAGCGCTACAGCAGCTGGCAGCGTAGCCGGAGGATGTCACAGCCGCTGCTCACTGCATCGTCCACCCAGCTCCAGCAAGTAGGACCTCGCTTTAAGCGATATGTAAAGTTGCTTTCCAAAAATATTAGATCAGAGGGAGCAAGGTGAAATGCCATCGCTTCTGATTTAGTCTTGTTAATCCTGTACCCTGAATACTTGCTGTATATAGGCAGTTCAGTTTCCAAATTAGGAAGAGAAGTCATAGGAGAGGACAGGGTCAACAACACATCATCCACGAATAACGATAGTTTGTATTCTGATTTTGCCTAGAATGTCAGAGTTGCCTCGAATCTTAGCTGCCAAAGGTAATGCATACAGTAGTGGTGAGAGGGGGCAGCCTTCTCTAGTCCCATTAAACAGACCAAACGGCACGGAAGAAAGCCCATTGACAAAGACAGTAGCTGTAGGATTATGGTACAGAGCTTGTATTGCCGCGAGAAAATCACCACTTAAACCATAAGATTGTAAAGCTTGAAACATAAACGGCCAAGACAATCTGTCAAAGGCTTTCTCAGCATCATGCCTCTGTGCACTTTTTGTAGTTCAGTAAAAAGTGATCTAAAAAACCCAGACTGGCTTGTATTGGGGGCGTATAAATTAACTAGGGTGACCATCTGGTGACCTAGTTGACATACTATAATAAGATATCTACCGTCAGCATCACATTTATGTGAAATCATCTGAAAAGAGACTGAGGAGCGAACCGTAATGGCCACCCCATTTCTTTGAGAAGAGTGGTTAGAGTATTCCACAGTAGAATATCTACAAGATGCCAATGAAGGGTGGGAACCTTTTTTAAAATAAATATATATATATATATATATATATATATATATATATATACTTTTTTAAAATAAGTCTCCGGCAAAAATATAAGATCCCCATGATTAGCATTGATCGTCTTGTATAAGAGTGATCTCTTTTGGGGGATGTTAAGATCCTTTACATTAAGTGACAATACAGTAATGTGCATTGTAAATCAATGGATCACAATGGTGGAGCCCTTGGAAAAAAGAGAGAATTTGCACCAGTATAAAGGGACAAACCGTATCGGGCTTGAATATCTGGGAGCTCATATAAAAAAGTAAACGTACAATTAACAGCGAGTGTATCAACTGTAAGATACCTCACACTAGTCCCACCGAATGACGGGGAGTGGACAGAAGTGAACAGACTAATCCCTATCCACCTGGAAATATGATGGGAAACTTAAGAACTTTGTAAACTAGACATAGCACCCGCATAACATAAGTCAGGTGTAGTGCAACAACATAACCAACAGCAGCAGCTACTAAAATAAATTAACAGTAAAAAGGATATAATATATGGGGACAGGGTCTCCACCACGAGCACAAGTCTCCAACATAGAACAAATATGAAATATGAGTTTTTAGGACTGAATAGTTATAGTATCCCAATTTGTGTGAGAACAATAAGGAGACAAGTCAGAAGCAAGAAACCCAGGACCCATATCCTAAATATAGTGGTCACTGAAGTGAGCAACAATAACCAACAGTGTAACTGTATCAAAACAGGGCCACATGTAGAGTTCAAGTAGAAGAGCTATCCCGGTCTCGTGGACGTGGGTTTAGGCCATCACTTGTAAGCTTGAGAATGTGAAGAAGGGCCTTACCCTCTTCAGGGTCTCTCACAGACACTGGGCATCCATTGATTTCTACAATAAAGTGAAAAGGGAAACCCAATTTATAGATTTATCCATTGTTCCATAACGTTTTGGTAACATCTTTGAGTTCTCGACATTTGAACATGGTAGAGGGAGCCAAACCCTGAAAAATCTGAAGATGGACATCTTCAAATAGAACATAAGAGGAGCCTCTGCTGCTGTTAACAATTAAATTCTTAGTCTTGAAGGACAAAAAATTTAAATCAACGTCCCTAGGTGGATCACCATCCTTGGGTTTAGGACGCAGAGCCCTATGAGCCCTCTCTATAAGTAGGAAGTGATCTGAGAGAGTAGGAACCAGCATTAGGAAAAGGTATTTGAGATAAGGCTCCAAAGTCAGAGAGGTGACAGATTCTGGAATGTTGTCCTGAGGTTGTTCCTCCTTTCTCTATTTCCTAAATCCTTATTCTTATCACAAGGGATGTGAGTTCCCTATATAGAAAGTCCACATCCTGAGAGACTTCACATAAACCTTTAGTGTTAGAATCCAGCTTAGACTCCACTGCTATGATACGACCGGTTAATTAAGCAATTTCAATTTTAAGGTCAGCAGAGAGGTGCTGAAAATTTGCGTTAAGGGATTTACTCAGGTCAGTGATCACAGCTTGAATGTCATTTTTAGTAGCATAAACAGGAGCAGGAGAAGAATCTGTAATTGGCACACTCTCAGGTGAGGCTGTAGGTGATTCAGAAGAATGGCAAGGATCAGTGCGAGATAGGTGCTGCATGATCCCCTGTTGGTTGCCTCGTTTTACCTTAGGAGCCATCTTACTCATGTTGTACAATGAAGATATAAACACAGCTTGGGTGGGATGAGAGCAATTCTGGGTGGACAAGAGGAGTGCGGGAGCTGGCACATAGCTTTCTAGGTAAACTTAGTGAGGAAACAGACAAATAGCACAGGAGCCCGAGCACACCTATATCAAATAACCCTAGAGGGGAGAGCAGTGTCCAAGATACTGGGCCAATGCAAGCCCCTTATGTCGATAGAGAAGGCCATACAGCATTAGAATCAGAGTTTCACATTTGCACACGTCAGATCACAGATCTATAGAAACAGTGAGCAAAACCAGTTAAGTGCAGCAATGTCGGTGATCGCGAATTCAGCAAACGGCCCCTCTATGCAGGCAGGTAGAGATGTAAAGCAATGAGCATGGCTACATGAGGACAGGTGTAAATGCAGCACCACCACAGTTGTTCCCAAAAACACAAACGCTACAAAAATACACAAGGAAACAAAACCGTCCACAAACAATACAAAGGCTTCTAAACTGTAGTCAGATATGTGTCAGCCACCCCACCAGTGTCTGCACTGCTGATGGATCCAATGCAGAGCAGGTGGGTAATTGAGCAGTGCAGGGGTGCTGTCGATTGCAGGGGTCAGGGCTATAGGAAAAGGGGGCAGCGGGCAGTGCTGCAGCCACACTGTCACACACTGGGCAGCAGGAGTTAAAGAGCACAGTCTGTGGGAGGGCATCTCAAACTGCCAGGCTATAGTAGGTCCGAAATCTCAGGTCAAAGAGCCCGGTGGCTGTTTCCATCTGCAACGGGATGCAGGGTCTGCTGCTCACTTACTATGGAGAGAGCAAGTTGGCCGCCACCACTCAGCTATGAGGCCCCACCGGCAACTGCAGCGTCTCCTCTCCGACAGACTGTGAAGAGACCCACGCAGTCATACCACAGCCTCCAGAGGTGTCCACCGGCTCACAGGCGATGCTCCGCACTATCCCGCTCCCGCCCGACGGTCACTCCTAAGCTGTGGGGAGGCTGATCGGCTCCAAACTGCAGGTCCCGGCTCCAGGCAAGCTAGCAGGCCACAACCCTCTGCGGTGACCACTAACAGGTGACTGGTGAAAGGTGGGTGCTCCGGTCAGTATGGGGCAGTAATGGGCACAGTTGTAAAGGCTGTGAGGGCATAAACAAAAACTTTATAGAGCAAAGCAGTGAGGAGCTCAAACTATATACGTCCTCACTAGGCTGCTGCCAGGCCACGCCCCCCGGAACACCTTTCTTGACAGTGCCTCCATGTCTCCCACTATCTCCCTGTCACTCTATGCCTCCACTTGTCATCCCTGCCTCTCTCTGTTACCCACTGCCTCCATGTCATCCACTGCCTCCCCAGTCACCCACTATCTCCCTGTCACCTTCTGCCTCCTCCTGTCACCAACTGCCTCTACCATCACCCAATCACCCACTGCATCTCACTGTCACCCTCTGCCTTTCTCTGTCACCTCTGCCTCTCTATGTCACCCACTGCCTTTCCTATCACTCGCTGCTTCTAACCCTGACCGACTGCCTCTCCATCTCCCACTATCTCTCCCTGTTATCTCTCCTGTCACCCACTACCTCTTCCAGTTGTCCTTTATGTCACCTACTGCCTCCCCCTGGCATCACCCACTTCCTCCCCCTGTGACCCATTCCCTGGTATCACCCACTGCCTCTCACTGTCACCCTCTGTCTCTCCATCTCCCACTAACTTTCCCCATCAATCACTGCCTCTCCTCTGTGTTACTATCTCCCCATAACCCTCTCTATCCTGTCACCCTCTGCCTCTCCAAGGCATCCCTCTCTCCTAATCTCCCACTTCTTACTCTTGTCACCCACTGTCTCTCTCTATAACCATCTCCAAATCACCTTCTTCCTGTCACCCACTGCCTCTCCATCTCCTAATGTCTCTCCCCAACACCTCTCTCTCCTCTACATCACTGCCTCTCACTGTCACCCTCTGCTTCCCCCTGTCACCCCATGCCTCTCCAATTCCCACTGTCTCTCCCCTTCGCCCACTGCCACACCCTCTGCCTTTCCCTGCATCACTATCTCCCCATCGCCCTCTCTCTCTCCTGTCACCCACTCCCTCTCCAAGGCATCACCCTCTCACGGACATACAGACACGGCATTCAGTTTGAGGTGACACCCCTTTTATGGGGCCATGCCCATGTTGCAAGGCCATGCCTACTATCCCAGGAGCGCAGGTTCCTTTGGCATGCACAAATAACACCCCATTCCCCTGTCACGGTACACCCCCGTGTTGTTTTGTTCTGGATCCACCTCTGACTGTCACCAGTATCTACTGTTACTTTCCACAGTCTTTCCAGCTTCAGTTGCATTTCCATAGCAAAGGAGGAGACTTACCTAGCAACAAATGACCATTGGGCACAACATTTGCATTACACTTTTCTAGTCCTAAGCACCATGTCTAGTAACATGACCTGGCCATGAGACATGTATAATACAAATACTGTGTAGAGATTACATTTACTTAACATGACATGACTTATGGACATGATCATAAAGGAACTATATTACTATACATAGCGATATACATAGGACACTGCACTTGTTACTTTACCTGACCACTGCACATCATCATTATTCATGCAATACCCTCTTGTATGGATGTGACTGAGTGATGCCACATGATTGAGTTGGGGTGGAGAAAGCCACTATTGCAGCATGTCAGTATTGTAATGGAAGGACCATTTGATTTCCAAATCAAACATAAAATGCTGTCAGTGAAAGCTTCCTTAAAGTCCCCTTGGATACAATGCTCTTCCAACAGGTAGTGGGATGAGATGTTGTGCCATCTACAGAGTGTCAGGTGTGAGGCAGCATGTGGTCTGAGAGTGAGAAGCTTGGATATAACATGTACAAGAGATGAACTTCATTGTTATAGAGAAAGTCTGTGGGGTTTATTTACAGTACTAAAAAGACTTGGACGGAGATAAAGTACCAGCCAACCAGCTCCTAACTGTCATTTGCCAAAAACAGCCTGTAACATGGTAGTTAGGAACTGATTGGCTTTTACTTTATCTCCACACTTTATATTCATCCAGGGGTGATAAGGATGGATGGCCACTCGGTAAGGATTAATGACAGGTTCATGTCAGCAGTACTTATTCAGCCCGGTTTTGCCTTACAGAACATTTCCACTGGCTCCTAATCCAGTGATGGCCCAGAGGTACTGTAAGGGTAATAACAGTCCACTTCTGAGCATGCGCAGGGAATGTCACACTCAGTGGCACTGAGAGAGGTGGGGAGAAGGTACAAATTACCTGGGCCCAGGTCTGATGAAGGGGCCCAGTGAGGGCCCAGGTCCCCCCCCCCCTTCTCTTACCTGGAAGCAGTAGCGGCAGATTTTCTCTTCAGCCCAGCACACGCTGCTGTATACTGGGCTGCAGTGTGGCCAGAGAAGTGCTTAAAATACAATTTTTTTTCTGTATTTAATTCTAAGGGTGCATGGCCATGCCTCCTGTGATTAGGCCATGCCCCCTGAAAAAGACCTGGGCCCAGCTAGGCTCTCTATTGCCCTGGCTGGGAGGCATGCTATGCTCCTATAAGAGGGTGCTTCTCATGTGTTAGACACACCCCAAAAGAGGTGTGGCCATGCCCCCAGCATGCTGTGGTCACAGCCCCTCCAGGGGGGCTTGGGGGCCCAGGAAGTTGTTGTACCGGGGCCCAGAATTTCTCTTGGCAACCCTGGTGACACTGCGCATGCACCAGCACTATTATCCACATGTAAGTTCAGAAAACCAGAGCATGAGGGTGAACTGACATTGTTGGGCCCTCCAGAATATTTTGCCATTAGCCTGGTAATGCCTTGTTCTATTCCTGCCCTTGTTATTACATTGCTGTCATTATCAGATTAGTTTTTTTTTTTACAATGGTATTGTATTGTCTGGTGAATTCTCAGGACATTTTAAACAAAAATCCATGTGAACATATATTCTCACAGTTTGGGCTCCATTATAACATTAGCATTGCGTATAGATGTATTAGACAGATTGCATTTGCCTTTGTCTGCACAGGGGTTAATCCCTTGCCTGCTCCATTCTGTCAGCAGGCAGCTTCGCTACTCATTATAGAGAGATCTCCTTGTGATGTGATCCTCGCATCCTGGAACGCGTGGGCAACTGTCAGACATAAGCCCCAAGAACAAGTCTGAAACACAGAGGAATTGTGTGGGGGAAGGAAAATAGATCAGTACAGTGAGGTATGCAACCTGTAGCTTGGCAGACGCTGTTGAACTACAAGTTTCAGCATAACGGAGACTACCAAGACCTTTAATTCAACAACAGGAACAACAGGTGGAACAAGCCAATATACACTGACTACTTGCAGAATAAATGATGATCTGTCCCCAATGATGACAGCAGTTGATCACTGTCGGTCACTTGGGGCCAACAGACACATAC
This sequence comes from Pseudophryne corroboree, assembly GCF_028390025.1. Taxonomy (NCBI): domain Eukaryota; kingdom Metazoa; phylum Chordata; class Amphibia; order Anura; family Myobatrachidae; genus Pseudophryne; species Pseudophryne corroboree. The sequence continues at coordinate 361,166,061 of NC_086452.1, forward strand.
TATACAGAATTCAGATGTATTAAGAGCCTGATTCAGGTTAGAATGCAAATTCTGCTAAGTGGCAGAACTTGCAATCCATGTGATCACATACTGGGGCAGTGCCGTTTCTAGCGGCGGGCGAGCCGTGCAACCGCACGGGGCGCCCGCCGCGGCACTTTGTGACTCCTTATCTCCTCTCCCCAAGCGCTCCTGCTCGGGGGGCGGAGTTTCGCGGAATGATGCGTTTGCGTCGTGATGTCACGACGCAAACGCGTCATTCCACGAAACTCCGCCCCCCGAGCAGGAGCGCTCGGGGAGAGGAGATAAGGAGATACGCATGGAAGGAGGAGGCGGCCGGCGCGAGGGACGTGAGGCGGCGGGACCGAAGAGCGGGAAGATGTAAGTATCCTCTCTCTCTTTCTCCCTCTTCCTTCCCCCCCACTTGAAACCTGCCTGCCGCACTGTGTAAAATGGGGACACCTGCCTATGGGGATACCTGCCTGCCGCACTGTATAAAATGGGGACACCTGCCTATGGGGATGCCTGCCGCACTGTATAAAATGGGGACACCTGCCTATGGGGTTGCCTGCTGCACTGTATAAAATGGGGACACCTGCCTATGGGGTTGCCTGCCGCACTGTATAAAATGGGGACACCTGCATATGGGGTTGCCTGCTGCACTGTAAAAATGGGGACACCTGCATATGGGGTTGCCTGCCGCACTGTATAAAATGGGGACACCTGCCTATGGGGATGCCTGCCGCACTGTATAAAATGGGGACACCTGCCTATGGGGTTGCCTGCCGCACTGTATAAAATGGGGACACCTGTCTATGGGGTTGCCTGCCGCACTGTATAAAATGGGGACACCTGCCTATGGGGTTGCCTGCCGCACTGTATAAAATGGGGACACCTGCCTATGGGGTTGCCTGCCGCACTGTGTAAAATGGGGACACCTGCCTGCCGCACTGTGTAAAATGGGGACACCTGCCTGCCGGACTGTGTAAAATGGGGACACCTGCCTGCTGGACTGTGTAAAATGGGGACACCTGCCTGCCGCACTGTGTAAAATGGGGATACCTGCCTGCCGCACTGTGTAAAAGGGGGGCACCTGCCTGCGTACTGTGTAAAATGGTGATATCTGCCTGCCGCACTGTGTAAAATGGGGATACCTGCCTACCGTACTGTGTAAAATGGGGATACCTGCCTACCGTACTGTGTAAAATGGGGATACCTGCCTACCGCACTTTGTAAAATGGGGACACCTGCCTGCCGCACTGTGTAATATGGGGACACTTGCCTGCTGTAATGTGTAAAAAGGGGACTTTTTTTATTTTTATTTTTTTTTCCCTGTGGTGGGTGTGATGATATCAGACGAGGCTGCGCCCACTTTAATGAGACCACACCCGTTTTAATCAGGCCACACACCCTTGTCGGGAGCGCGCGCGCCTTCGGCGCGCGCATGCTTTTTCTTTTTACGGCTATATGGGGGGGGGGCGCATTTTGAAATCTTGCACTGGGAGCCAAATTGTCTAGAAACGGCCCTGTACTGGGGGCTGTTCATCGCAGTGCAAGGCCGCCCAGCATGCTAACCAACGCTCCCCCCCCCCTTCCCTCGATCAAGCAGAAATTGCAATCGCATCGCAATTTCCGTTTGATCAAAGACATTAGGGTTGCCTCCTGCTGGCGCCATCTTTCTGACATTATGTTATGTAGCCGCTGTGATCATGCCCACGCCACGCACCTCCATCCCCCAACGCTCCCCCTCCGCCTAGGAAATGGAATGTTGCACCCCCTCCCCGACCCGCAAACGCCCTGATTGTAAGGCAGAGGCATTCACATTTTCTGCAGACGCCCGCAGAAAATGTGGGCACATGCGCAGGATGGGCGCTGCACATGCATCCGCATCATTTTAGTAATTTTTGCGGTTGGATTCCTAAGCCTGGAGAAGTGATAAAGCAATGATAAGTGCAAGGTGATAATGCATCAGCCAATCAGCTCCAATATGTAAATTGACAGTTAGGAGCTGATTGACAATTTACATATTGGAGCGGATTGGCTGGTACATTATCACCTTCCACTTATCACTGCTTTATAATACTTCTCCAGGCTTAATACATCTGCCCCTTAGTTCAAAACAGCACATCATGGCATTACACTATGCATAGACCATATAAGGCCTACAGGGGGTTACAGTTGAATGTAAAAAGTGCCAATTTGCCTATGAATATTGGGGCCAGTTCAGCATGGAACACAGCTACAACAGCGTTTGATTGACAGGCAGTGGCGTTCGCGGGGTGGGAGGGGGCGTCGCGCTGGCATTTCATGGGCGGCGTTTGGGGGGCAGGGTCTGGACAATGCAGGTGTGGCTGGACCATTTGTGGGACGGGCCACGGAGGCTGCGTGATATCACAACCCAAAGATGGCGGGTTGCTGTCTGCCTTAGCAGCTAGGCTGCGTAGGCAGAGGGCAACCTTAAACATGCGAGAGCATCACCGTTGTGCAATGCGCTCACATGTTTGCAGGGGGCAGGACCCGGCATGCGGGGCGGACTTGCCCTGTGCCGGCTCTCCCCGCATGTCAGTGTAATGGGTTGTAGGTGTGTGATTATTCGCACATCTATGACCCATGCTGAATTAGGCCCTTTGACGTTTCCACGTTTCTATTGTGAGTTACGTGCTTGGAAAGATATGTGCTACCTTAAATCTAGATGCTAGATACATCTGCAGAAAATGTTGCAATGAGTATTATTAACTCTACATAAAATATACAGATAATGAGCAACAGAAATGCAAGTAAAAAAGCATCTGAAAGAAGAGTGCATAACTTGTGTCTGCATACCTCCAACATGACCCATTCCAGGAGGGATAAAATGCTCTTTTCCTGTACTTCCCTCTTAATTTAGGATTGCCATCACTTGTTTTAAACAGGTAAATTGCTAAAGGGGGGTACTCACGGAGAGATCCATGCTTAAAATCTAAGCAATCTGACTAGAATGCTTAGATTTTAAGCACAGATCACTCGTGTGTACCCCCTCAGCGATAGCGATGCGCGGCCCCGCACATCGCTATCGCCGGTGCTAGACTGGCCTGCATGAAGGCCAGTCTAGTACGCGCCCCCCCCCCCCCCCCCCCCCCGCATCGCTCAGCACACATCTCTCCCGTCTATATGGGCCTCAAGAAAGGTGTTTCAACAGAGGTAATGGCAATCATACATTAATAGTATGAATCCAGTGTCATACTGCACTCCCTCCCTGCCTCACTCCTGCAGTCTCCCTTCCTAGCCAAGGCCCCAGCACCATCATTACACCCTCTTTATCCCTTTCTTCCAAATTAATCTTACCTCAATGCTTCAGCAATCCTGATAATCTCATTCACGTCTTTCCCACAAACTCCTACCCCCTATCCTCTGCGCTCTGGAATGCCAGATCTGTTTGCAACAAACTGTCCCCCACTCATGACCTTTTCATTTCCAACTCCCTGCACCTCCTGGCCATTACAGAAACCCGGATTACTCCCTATGACACCACTTCTCCTGCTGCTCTCTCTGCTGGGACATCACATTCTCACACACACCTCGACCCGGCGGTCGCCATAGGGGTGGTGTTGGGATCCTTTTACCCTCAAGCTACACATACCAACTTATACCTTCAGAACCATCCCTTACATTCTCTACATTTGAGGTCCATGCAATACGCTTCTACCACCCTACTAATCTTCGAGTTGCTGTCATTTACCCTTTACCGTCCACCTGGCATTTCCTCCAAATTCCTCGACAACTTTGCTTCCTGGCTTCCTCACTTCCTCTCTTCTGAAATTCCCTCCATTATTCTAGGTGATTTCAACATCCCTATCGATAACCCCACAAAATCACCTGCCTCTAAACTCCTTAACCTCACCTCTTCACTTGGTCTCTCCCAGTGGACCACCTCACCCTCCCATGTGAACGGGAGCTCACTGGATCTGGTTTTCACTCACCGCTGTGATATTTCTGATTTCTCCAGTGGCGTAAGTTCATCCCAGTTGCCCGGAGGCAAGATAAATATTGGTGCCCCCCCCTATTTCCTATATTAAAATGTATATACTGTATTTATACTTTGGTCTTTTATTTTAAATCACACAATTCTTAGCAGTCATACCCAGGATTAGAACCCATGACCTGTTACACTGACAGAAGACACTTTACTGATGGAGCTATTTGCTCCTGTATAGGAAGCATGAGAATTCTAACTATATAAAGTTACGTGTAATTGTCAGAGAAGTATCTTAATATAGTTAAAATTCTCATATTTCCTGTACAGGAGCAAACAGCTTCATCAGTAAGGTGTCTGCTTCCAGTGTAATAGGTTGTGGTTTCTAATCCTGGGTGTGACCCTTGTAAAATGTGTATATTCAGTATAATAAAAAGGGTGTGATATGTAAGGTGCAGGGACCAGTGAGGATGTCGGCCATTGAAAAGACAGCGACAGATATCAATTAACTTAATTCAATGGTGTCACAGAATGGGAGGAGAGGTGCCCCCCTTCAGAGCAGGAGCCCGGCGGCAGATGACTCCGTTGCCTCCCAGAGTTCTGCCTCTGGATTTCTCCAATTACCCTTTTCTCTGACGTCCTAAGTGGATGCTGGGACTCCGTAAGGACCATGGGGAATAGCGGCTCCGCAGGAGACTGGGCACAACTAAAAGAAAGCTTTTGGTCTAACTGGTGTGCACCTCCCTCTATGACCCTCCTCCAGTTAGAATCTTGTGCCCGGCTGAGCTGGATGCACACTAGGGGCTCTCCTGAGCTCCTAGAAAAGAAAGTATATTTTAGGTTTTTTATTTTCAGTGAGATCTGCTGGCAACAGACTCACTGCTACGAGGGACTAAGGGGAGAAGAAGCGAACCTATCTGCTTGCAGCTAGTTTGGGCTTCTTAGGCTACTGGACACCATTAGCTCCAGAGGGATCGAACACAGGACCCGACCTCGATCGTCCGGTCCCGGATCAGCGCCGCCGTCCCCCTTACAGAGCCAGAAGCATGAAGATGGTCCTGAAAATCGGCGGCAGAAGACTTCGGTCTTCAACAAGGTGGCGCACAGCACTGCAGCTGTGCGCCATTGCTCCTCATGCACACCTCACACTCCGCTCACTGATGGGTGCAGGGCGCTGGGGGGGGGGGCGCCCTGAGCAGCAATATTAATACCTTGGCTGGCAAATAATCACAATATATAGTCCCAGAGGCTATATATGTGAAAAATACCCCTGCCAGAATCCATAAAAAAGCGGGAGAAAGTCAGCCGAAAAAGGGGCGGGGCTATATCCCTCAGCACACTGGCGCCATTTTTCCCTCACAGCTCCGCTGGAAGGATCGCTCCCAGGCTCTCCCCTGCAGTTTCAAGCTACAAAGGGTAAAAAAGAGAGGGGGGGCACTAAATTTAGGCGCAGCAATATATATTTAAGCAGCTATAAGGGAAAATCACTCAGTTATAGTGTGTATCCCTGTTTTATATAGCGCTCTGGTGTGTGCTAGCATACTCTCTCTCTCTGTCTCCCCAAAGGGCTTTGTGGGGTTCTGTCCTCTGTCAGAGCATTCCCTGTGTGTGTGCGGTGTGTCGGTACGGCTGTGTCGACATGTTTGATGAGGAGGTTTATGTGGAGGCGGAGCAGATGCCGATAAATGTGATGTCACCCCCTGCGGGGCCGACACCTGAGTGGATGGTTATATGGAAGGAATTACGGGACAGTGTCGACTCCTTACATAAAAGGTTTGACGACATACCAAATATGGGACAGCCGGCTTCTCAGCCTGTGCCTGCCCAGGCGTCTCAAAAGCCATCAGGGGCTCTAAAACGCCCGCTACCTCAGATGGCAGACACAGATGTCGACACGGATACTGACTCCAGTGTCGACGACGATGAGACAAATGTAACTTCCAATAGGGTCACACGTTACATGATTGAGGCTATGAAAAATGTGTTGCACATTTCTGATGTTACCCCAGGTACCACAAAAAAGGGTATTATGTTTGGAGAGAAAAAACTACCAGTAGTTTTTCCTCCATCTGAGGAATTAAATGAAGTGTGTGAAGAAGCGTGGGCTTCCCCCGATAAGAAACTGGTAATTTCTAAAAGGTTACTAATGACGTACCCTTTCCCGCCAGAGGATAGGTCACGTTGGGAAACATCCCCTAGGGTGGATAAAGCGCTCACACGCTTGTCAAAGAAGGTGGCACTACCGTCTCCGGATACGGCTGCCCTAAAGGAGCCTGCTGATAGAAAGCAGGAGGCTATCCTGAAGTCTGTATATACACACACAGGTATTATACTGAGACCAGCTATTGCTTCAGCATGGATGTGCAGTGCTGCAGCTGCGTGGTCAGATTCCCTGTCGGAAAATATTGATACCCTAGACAGGGACACTATATTGCTAACCGTAGAGCATATTAAAGACGCAGTCTTATACATGAGAGATGCACAGAGGGATATTTGCCGGCTGGCATCTAAAATAAGTGCAATGTCCATTTCTGCCAGGAGAGGGTTATGGACTCGGCAGTGGACAGGTGATGCAGATTCTAAAAGCCACATGGAAGTTTTGCCTTATAAGGGTGAGGAGTTGTTCGGGGATGGTCTCTCGGACCTCGTTTCCACAGCAACAGCTGGGAAGTCAGCATTTTTACCCCATGTTCCCTCACAGCCAAAGAAAGCACCGTATTATCAGGTACAGTCCTTTCGGCTCCATAAGGGCAAGCGGGTTAAAGGCGCGTCCTTTCTGCCCAGAGGCAGAGGTAGAGGGAAAAAGCTGCAGCATACAGCCAGTTCCCAGGAGCAAAAGTCCTCCCCCGCTTCCTCCAAGTCCACCGCATGACGCTGGGGCTCCACAGGCGGAGCCGGGTATGGTGGGGGCCCGTCTCAAAAACTTCAGCAATCAGTGGGCTCGCTCACGGGTGGATCCCTGGATCCTTCAAGTAGTATCTCAGGGGTACAAGCTGGAATTCGAGACGTCTCCCCCCCGCCGTTTCCTCAAATCTGCCTTGCCAACAACTCCCTCAGGCAGGGAGGCAGTGCTAGAGGCAATTCACAAGCTGTATTCCCAGCAGGTGATAGTCAAGGTGCCCCTACTTCAACAAGGACGGGGTTACTATTCCAAAATGTTTGTGGTACCGAAACCGGACGGTTCGGTGAGACCCATTTTAAATTTGAAATCCTTGAACACATATATAAAAAAATTCAAGTTCAAGATGGAATCGCTCAGGGCGGTTATTGCAAGCCTGGACGAGGGGGATTACATGGTATCACTGGACATCAAGGATGCTTACCTGCATGTCCCCATTTACCATCCTCACCAGGAGTACCTCAGATTAGTGGTACAGGATTGTCATTACCAATTCCAGACGTTGCCGTTTGGTCTATCCACGGCTCCGAGGGTATTTACCAAGGTAATGGCCGAAATGATGATACTCCTTCGAAAGAAGGGAGTTTTAATTATCCCGTACTTGGACGATCTCCTGATAAAGGCGAGGTCCAGGGAGCAGTTGTTGGTCGGGGTAGCACTATCTCGGGAGGTGCTACAACAGCACGGCTGGATTCTAAATATTCCAAAGTCACAGCTGGTCCCTACGACACGTCTACTGTTCCTGGGGATGGTTCTGGACACAGAACAGAAAAAAGTGTTTCTCCCGGAGGAGAAGGCCAAGGAGCTGTCATCTCTAGTCAGAGGCCTCCTAAAACCAAAACAGGTGTTGGTGCATCACTGCACGCGAATCCTGGGAAAAATGGTAGCTTCCTACGAAGCAATTCCATTCGGCAGGTTCCATGCAAGAACCTTTCAGTGGGACCTGTTGGACAAGTGGTCCGGATCGCATCTTCAGATGCATCGGCTGATAACCCTGTCTCCAAGGACCAGGGTGTCTCTGCTGTGGTGGCTGCAAAGTGCTCATCTTCAAGAGGGCCGCAGATTCGGCATACAGGACTGAGTCCTGGTGACCACGGATGCCAGCCTTCGAGGCTGGGGGGCAGTCACACAGGGAAGGAACTTCCAAGGACTATGGTCAAGTCAGGAGACTTCCCTACACATAAATATTCTGGAACTGAGGGCCATTTTCAATGCCCTAAGTCAGGCAAAACCCCTGCTTCAAAACCAGCCGGTACTGATCCAGTCAGACAACATCACGGCAGTCGCCCATGTAAACCGACAGGGCGGCACAAGAAGCAGGACGGCAATGGCTGAAGCCACAAAGATTCTCCGATCGGCGGAAAATCACGTGTTAGCACTGTCAGCAGTGTTCATTCCGGGAGTGGACAACTGGGAAGCAGACTTCCTCAGCAGGCACGACCTCCACCCGGGAGAGTGGGGACTTCATCCAGAAGTCTTCCAACTGATTGTAAATCGTTGTGAACGGCCACAGGTGGACATGATGGCGTCCCGCCTAAACAAAAAGCTAGAAAGATATTGCGCCAGGTCAAGAGACCCTCAGGCGATAGCTGTGGATGCTCTAGTGACACCGTGGGTGTACCGGTCGGTTTATGTGTTCCCTCCTCTTCCTCTCATACCAAAGGTACTGAGGATAATAAGGAGAAGAGGAGTAAGAACTATACTCATTGTTCCGGATTGGCCAAGAAGAGCTTGGTATCCGGAACTTCAAGAAATAATCTCAGAGGACCCATGGCCTCTGCCGCTCAGACAGGACCTGCTGCAGCAGGGGCCCTGTCTGTTCCAAGACTTACTGCGGCTGCGTTTGACGGCATGGCGGTTGAACACCGGATCCTGAAGGAAAAGGGCATTCCGGAGGAAGTCATTCCTACGCTGATTAAAGCTAGGAAAGAAGTGACCGCAAACCATTATCACCGCATTTGGCGAAAATATGTTGCGTGGTGTGAGGCCAGGAAGGCCCCAACGGAGGAATTTCAGCTGGGCCGTTTTCTGCACTTCCTACAGTCAGGGGTGACTATGGGCCTAAAATTGGGTTCCATTAAGGTCCAGATTTCGGCTCTATCGATTTTCTTCCAGAGAGAACTGGCTTCACTACCTGAAGTTCAGACTTTTGTTAAGGGAGTGCTGCATATTCAGCCCCCTTTTGTGCCTCCAGTGGCACCTTGGGATCTCAACTTGGTGTTGGATTTCCTAAAGTCACATTGGTTTGAGCCACTTAAAACCGTGGAATTGAAACATCTCACTTGGAAAGTGGTCATGTTGTTGGCCTTGGCTTCGGCCAGGCGTGTATCAGAATTGGCGGCTTTGTCATGTAAAAGCCCTTATCTGATTTTCCATATGGATACGGCAGAATTGAGGACTCGTCCTCAGTTTCTCCCTAAGGTGGTATCAGCTTTTCATCTGAACCAACCTATCGTGGTGCCTGCGGCTACTAAAGACTTGGAGGCTTCCAAGTTGTTGGACGTAGTCAGGGCCCTGAAAATTTATGTTTCCAGGACAGCTGGAGTCAGAAAGACTGACTCGCTATTTATCCTGCATGCGCCCAACAAGTTGGGTGCACCTGCTTCAAAGCAGACTATTGCTCGCTGGATCTGTAGTACGATTCAGCTTGCACATTCTGCGGCTGGACTGCCGCATCCTAAATCAGTGAAAGCCCATTCCACGAGGAAGGTGGGCTCTTCTTGGGCGGCTGCCCGAGGAGTCTCGGCTCTACAACTTTGCCGAGCAGCTACTTGGTCGGGGTCGAACACATTTGCTAAATTCTACAAGTTTGACACCCTGGCTGAGGAGGACCTAGAGTTTGCCCATTCGGTGCTGCAGAGTCATCCGCACTCTCCCGCCCGTTTGGGAGCTTGGTATAATCCCCATGGTCCTTACGGAGTCCCAGGTATCCACTTAGGACGTCAGAGAAAATAAGATTTTACTCACCGGTAAATCTATTTCTCGTAGTCCGTAGTGGATGCTGGGCGCCCATCCCAAGTGCGGATTGTCTGCAATACTTGTATATAGTTATTGTTTAACTAAAGGGTTATTGTTGAGCCATCTGTTGAGAGGCTCAGTTTTTGTCATACTGTTAACTGGGTATTGTATCACGAGTTATACGGTGTGATTGGTGTGGCTGGTATGAGTCTTACCCGGGATTCAAAATCCTTCCTTATTGTATCAGCTCTTCCGGGCACAGTATCCTAACTGAAGTCTGGAGGAGGGTCATAGAGGGAGGAGCCAGTGCACACCAGTTAGACCAAAAGCTTTCTTTTAGTTGTGCCCAGTCTCCTGCGGAGCCGCTATTCCCCATGGTCCTTACGGAGTCCCAGCATCCACTACGGACTACGAGAAATAGATTTACCGGTGAGTAAAATCTTATTTTGCCCTCTCTGACCACCACCTGCTCTCTTTCAACTTATCTATCTCTGCTTCCCCATCTCTCCCTCCTAAGGCTACCATCACTAAGTGTAACATTGAGGCTATTGACACCTCATCCCTTTCCTCCCTCTTTGACTCACTTCTCTCTCCTCTTATCTCTCTCACATGCCCTGAACAAGCCACATCCCTATACAATACATCTCTTACTTCTGCCCTTGACTCTGTTGCTCCGCCAACCATTATTCACCCTCACAGATCAACATCTCAACCCTGGCACACCAAATGCACCAGATATCTTCAAAAATACTCATGTACTGGCGAGCGACAGTGGAGGTAATCACGCTCTAAAGCAGACTTCCTCCATTTCAAATTTATGCTCTCATCCTTCAGTACTGCCCTTTCCCTCGCTAAACAATCATACTTAAAAATCCTCAACTCTACCCAGTCTTCCAACCCCCAGCGCCTCTTTGCCACTGTTAACTCCCTCCTCTACCCACCACCACCTCCTCTCCCTTCCTCATTGTCTGCTCTTGACTTTGCCACTTATTTCTCATCCAAGATTGACTCCATACGTCAGGACATCACATCCCACCAGACCAGCAACCACCCATCCCTTGCCACCCCTCCCCTTCCCTCTTACCAACTCTGACATCTTTCTCCCATGTATCTGGCGAGGAAATCATGGCCCTCATCCGTTCCCCCCCCCCCCCCCACAATCTCCCCACTTGACCCTATTCCCTCCCGCCTTCTCCGCTACCTCTCTCCTTCTGCCTGTTCCCATCTTGCCCACCTTCTCAATCTCTCCCTCTCATCAGGCACTGTCCCCTCTACCTTCAAGCATGCTCTTGTCTCCCCTATTCTTAAAAAACCTACCCTTGATCCAAACACGTTCTCCAACTATCGACCCATCTTTCTCCTCCTTTTTGCTTCCAAACTTCTTGAGCGTATTGTCTATAATCGCCTCACTGCCTTTCTTTCCTCTCACTCACTGCTTGACCCATTCCAGTCTTGTTTCCGTTCTCTCCACTCCACTGAAACTGTCCTCGCAAAAGTCTGCAATGACCTCCATGCAGCCAAATCTAAGGGCCACTACTCTCTGCTTATTCTTCTTGACCTCTCTGCTGCTTTTGACACTGTGGACCACCCTCTCCTTCTGCAAATCCTTCACTCTCTTGGTCTGCGTGATACTGCCCTCTCCTGGCTGTCCTCCTAGCTCTCTGATCGTTCCTTCTCTGTCTCCTCTCATGATGCTACCTCTCCCCCACTTCCACTAACTGTTGGTGTCCCCCAAGGCTCTGTTCTTGGTCCTCTCCTTTTCTCTCTCTATATATCCTCTTTAGGTGAACTCAGTTCTTTTAACTTCCAATACCACCTCTATGCTGATGACACTCAAATCTACCTCTCCTCCCCTGATCTCTCCACGGCTCTCCTCACTCGTACCTCAAACTGTCTTTCTGCTATCTCTTCCTGGATGTCCCAGCGCTTTCTTAAACTCAACATGTCTAAGACTGAGCTGATCATCTTCCCACCCTCCCGCACAACCTCACCTCCCACAATCTCATTATCCATTGATGGCATAACTATCTCCTCTATCCCCCAAGTACGCTGTCTTGGCGTAATCCTTGACTCCTCCCTCTCCTTCAAACCACACATTCAGCACCTCTCACAAACCTGTCATTTTCATCTCAAAAACATTTCCAGGATCAGACCTTTTCTCACCCAGGATGCCACTAAGATCATTATTCACTCACTGATTATTTCCAGACTGGACTACTGTAATCTCCTCCTAACTGTCCTCCCTGACAATTACCTCTATCCACTCCAATCTATCCTCAATGCTGCTGCCCGGCTCATCTTCCTCACCAAACACACTACATCCACCTCCCCTCTCCTACAAGCCCTTCACTGGCTTCCCTTTCCTTTCAGAATCCAATTCAAACTTCTCACACTCACTTACAAAGTACTCACCCACTCCTCTCCCATTTACATCTCTGACCTTATCTCCCTTTACTCTCCCACCCGTCCTCTTCGCTCTGCTAATGCACGCCGACTATCCTGTCTTCTGATTACTTCCTCCCACTCCTATCTCCAAGATTTTTCACGTGCTGCTCCCTTTCTCTGGAATTCTTTACCTCTCCCCCTCAGACTCTCCACCTCTCTACAAAACTTCAAACAGGCTCTTAAGACCCACTTCTTTACCAAACCCAGCCAAATCTCATCCTAACCCTCTGTTCCATGCCGTCTATGTACCCCATCTGTGTCACCCCTGTCGGTCTACCCCTCCCCTTAGAATGTAAGCTCTCACGAGTAGGGCCTTCTTCCCTCATGTGCTTATCCTTTTCTTACTTTAATAATCTTTAACTGCCCAACTTATCTCTATGTCGTTTACTGGTGTAGTTATGCTTAGTTACCCTGCACTTGTCCTATATTGTCTTCAACTGTAAGTCACTGTTTTCCTGTTTTGATTATGTGCATATGTACTCTGTAATTGGGAGCTGCGGAACCCTTGTGGCGCCATATAAATAAAGGATAATAATAATAATAATAGGGAATTCCAGGAACAGAGCATTTTGTCCCTCCTGGAAAGGGTCATGTGCAGAGAGAGTTAGATTTAGGTGGATTATTTTGTTTCTGTGCAGGGTAAATACTGGCTGCTTTATTTTTACACTGCAATTTAGATTTCAGTTTGAACACGCCACACCCAAATCTAACTAACTATCTCTGCACATGTTATATCTGCCCCCCCTCCTGCAGTGCACATGGGGGGTAATTCCAAGTTGATCGCAGCAGGAAATTTTTTAGCAGTTGGGCAAAATCATGTGCACTGCAGGTGAGGCAGATATAACATTTGCAGAGAGAGTAAGATTTGGGTAGGTTATTTTGTTTCTGTGCAGGGTAAATACTAGCTGCTTTATTTTTACACTGCAATTTAGATTGCAGATTGAACTCACCACACCCAAATCTATCTCTCTCTGCACATGTTATATCTGCCTCCCCTGCAGTGCACATGGCTTTGCCCATTTACCCATTAGCTAACAAATTCACTGCTACGATCAGATCTGAATTAGGCCCTATGGCCCTCATTCCGAGTTGTTCGCTCGCTAGCTACTTTTAGCAGAAATGCAAACGCAAAGCCGCCGCCCTCTGGGAGTGTATCTTAGCATAGCAGAATTGCTAACGAAAGATTAGCAATTCTGCTATTTAGTATTTCCTTGCAGTTTCTGAGTAGCTCCAGACCTACTCCTAGATTGCGATCACCTCAGTCCGTTTAGTTCCTGGTTTGACGTCACAAACACGCCCAGCGTCCGGCCAGCCACTCCTCCGTTTCTCCAGCCACTCCTGCGTTTTTACCTGGCACGCCTGCGTTTTTTAGCACACTCCCTGAAAACGGCCAGTTTCCGCCCAGAAACACCCACTTCCTGTCAATCACACTACTATCAGCAGAGCGATTGAAAAGCTTTGTTCGCCCGTGAGTAAAATAGCATAGTTTTGTGTAAAAATACTTAGCGTGTGCGCCCTGCTGTGCATACGCATAACTGCCGGATTTTAGCCTATTAGCAATTCTGGTAAAAATAGCAGCGAGCGAACACCTCGGAATGAGGGCCAATGTTGGGAGGTATGCGTCTGTATGCCCTTTCTGTACTGCAATCATGGACAACCCTAATCCACAGCAGACATCGGAAAGAGCCACGAGGTGCTCAAAATCCTGGTGCAAGCTGTGTGCGTGAGCAGTGTGATACATTTTACGTAACGGATAAAATTATGCCAAAAAGATGCATCCAACTCTATAACACGTCTTATATATGTGAGACAGTTCTGTTTGATTTCACCAGAAATATTTAGATCTGCTTTGCTACTGCAGTATTGACTGCTCTGGCAGATGTTTACGTCTGCTGTAGTTTTCTCTGTATAGTGTGCAAGCAAAGCAATAGAGCGTTTCTTATTTATTGAAATAAATTCACACACAATTCTTTTAACTGTAAGAGACTATACAATACCTGAAATGCCACATATTGCTATTGTATGTATAGCAATAATAGTTTCCACAATAGTACTTTTTTTCTTCCTTTTTTTATCCAGAGGAGTAACAAAAAATATTGGGTCTGTGTCAGACCTGATCCGTGAATGCAGTACAGAAAGGGCATACAGACGCATACCTCCCAACATAGGGGGTCATTCCGAGTTGTTCGCTCGTTGCAGATTTTCGCTATACTGCGATTAGTCGGTAACTGCGCATGCGCATGGTACGCAGAGCGCATGCGCTTAGTTATTTTACACAAAACATAGCTGTTTTGCTGTAGCGTTTGCGGCGCTTTTCAGTCGCACTGGTGTTCGGTAAATGATTGACAGGAAAGGGGCGTTTCTGGGCGGCAACTCAGTGTTTTCCCGGCGTTTGCTAAAAAACGCAGGCGTGTCAGGTAAAAACGCGGGAGTGTCTGGAGAAACGGGGGAGTGGCTGGCCGAACGCAAGGCGTGTTTGTGACGTCAAACCAGGAACGAAACGGGCTGAGCTGATCGCAGTGTAGGAGTAAGTCTCGAGCTACTCAGAAACTGCTAAGAATTATTTATTCGCAATTCTGCTAATCTTTCGTTCGCAATTCTGCTAAGCTAAGATACACTCCCAGAGGGCGGCGGCCTAGCGTGTGCAATGCTGCTGAAAGCAGCTAGCGAGCAAACAACTCGGAATGAGGGCCATAGGGCCTAATTCAGATCTGATCGCAGCAGTGAATTTGTTAGCTAATGGGCAAAGCCATGTGCACTGCAGGGGGGGGCAGATATAACATGTGCAGAGAGAGTTAG
Organism: Pseudophryne corroboree; assembly: GCF_028390025.1. Classification (NCBI taxonomy): domain Eukaryota; kingdom Metazoa; phylum Chordata; class Amphibia; order Anura; family Myobatrachidae; genus Pseudophryne; species Pseudophryne corroboree. Next base: position 361,181,111 of record NC_086452.1, read on the forward strand.
ATTTGGGTGGGCTGCGTTCAAACTGAAATCTAAAATTGCAGTGTAAAAATAAAGCAGCCAGCATTTACCCTGCACAGAAACAATATAACCCACCCAAATCTAACTCTCTCTGCACGTGTTATATCTGCCCCCCCTTGCAGTGCACATGGTTTTGCCCATTAGAGAACAAATTTGCTGCTGCGATCAGGTCTGAATTAGGCCCTTTGTGCTTCGGTCAAGGAGCACCACCAATCTACTAAATGCACCCTATCTGTCATGCAAAAGAGCCAGGGTTAGGTTTGGGGTATTTGCATAATCTTTTGTTATGTCCCAGAGGCAGGCTGATTTGCAGGAAATACTATCACGAAACTGGAAGTACTTTATGCAAATATGGGATAGTAATAGCATAGGTTGTCATTTATTTTAATACAGAAATAAATGTAGACTATTTTGGAGAACAAATCTGCTGCTTCTGAGGTCTACTCCAGATCACAGAGCAGGTACAAATCAGACATCATTATAGTGTTGAAGTTCGCAACTACAGCATGGATATTCCCAATAGACATCCTTGTCCTACATGTGCAGTTTTATTTTCTAATATGTTTGTAATACAGGTGGTATTCATGTGACCGGCCCACTCACTATCCCGACGGTCAGCATGACGACAAACAGGGACTATTTCTACCCGTGGCGACCGCAGCGAGCCCGCAAAGGTCTTGCTGCACTCGCCCCTCCCCGCCGGGATCCCGGCGTCTGTATGCTGCCAGGATCCCGGCGTCGGTATGTTGAACGGCGGTCAGGAGACCATCGGTCAGCCATACTACACCCTTGTAATACAATCGAATCTGAATTTTACCAATGGTTTCATCTAATCTAAACTTCCCATTATAGTATTGCATGTGCACTGGAGGTCACATTATAGTGGCTCAACTGCAATACTTTGTAGGATATATGTTCAAGATACTGGCTTCCGGGATCCGGGCAGTCGGAATGCCGACGCCGGAATCCCGACAGCTTTCAGAACAACAACACCGGAATCCTGACCAGATCATCCAGGGTAGTAGGAAGCCTGGCTGGGCCCAGGTACTTTTTAGGGGTGTAGCATAATCACAGGACATGGGCCATGCACAGTCAGAAAAAATTATATTTTAAGCACCTCCCTGGCCACACTGCAGCCCAGCAGCACACCGTCCGCAACGTGTGCTGGGCTGAAGTGAAGAGCTGCAACTGCTGCTGACAGGTAAGGAGGGGGAGGGACCTGGCCCCCACTGGGTCCCTCCTTCAGACCTGGGCCTGGGTTATTTGTACTGCCCTCCCTCTCCGCGCCACTAAGCTCAACATCCCAATGCTGGGATCCCAACAGCCGAAATCCCGAATGTAAATATACCCAAGAGGGTATGCCTGCGGGGGGAGGGGTTAGGCTTAGGCACCACCTGGGGGGAGGGGGGGTTCGGGTTAGGATGCGGTGGGGATGCTTTGGATGGGACGGTAGGGTTAGGCTGCAGGGAGAGGAGGTTAGGGTTAGGCACCACTGGGGGTGGGGGTTAGGTTTAGGCACTAAGTGGGGATGGTTAGGGTTAGGCTGTGGTAAGGGAGGGTTAGGGGAGTAGGGATGGGGTTAGAATACTTACATCGGCCCCTGTCGTAATCCTGAGCATTGTAATGCTGGCGTCTGTATTGTGCCTGCCTTCATCCTGTCCACCATTCACGCATACCAATCACCTTTGTAGACCTCTTTGTAATGACCAGTGCACAAAGCTGGTTCTAGATGTTATTTTGAAAGGTTGGGCCTATTTGATGTAAAAGTCAAAGCCAATTGAGATGGTTAGTGTGCAAGGCATAAAATACAGCCCAGGTGAGTAGCTAGTGCGCAGAGGCAGCAGAACATATGGGTAGATTTATCAGATTTGGAAAAGTCTTTTTTCTTGCATTAATGCAATAGTTACTAAGAAGCTTAACGTGGAGAAATCTCAGAGTTTGCACCTAATGTTTCATATGCAAATTGTTAATGTGTGTACATTTGATAAATAGACACCAGCAGAATTGTTTGAGGCACATCAGGTGCTGAGCTTGGGTTTATTGCAATATACAGATTGTACAACCAATCTAACAGTAACACCAGTAGGCAGCAGAGATGGGGCGGAGCATACAGTGGACCAGCAGGTCTTGTATGGATAGCGTCAATATGCAATATATTGTAGGCTCACCCCTGAGCTGTGTACTGTATGTCTGGGCAGTATTGTGGCGCTCACAGTGACAATATGGTGCTGCTCATGCGTAAAAGAAGACCTAAGAGCAGCCATCTTGGGAAAGGACAGATGCTTCAGTAAAGGCACATCATGGAGATAGCACAGTAGTGTACTCCATATACACAGATGGGTCACAGTATTATGACCACCAGCTAATAGCCAGAGCAACTGCCGTGTGCACCACGGACAGAAGCTAGACGGGTTGAACTGTCATTTTAGACACACGCTTGGTAGTCCCCAGGTTCATTTTGATGGTGAGCTGCTCAACTGTAGTGTCGGTCATCGCTCACACACTTCTGTAGCCAATGTTCACCTCTCACATCAATGGCACCTGGAGTTCTGCAGTTTCCACATCGGTTATTCGCAATAGTGCGATTTGTCCAGTCACACTACACCTTAACCACAGCAGCCCATGAACAGTTCACAAACTGCGCTGTTTCAGAAATACTGCCACCCTTGGCCCAAAAGCCAATAATCATCCCTTTTTGCAACTCGGATAAACTGGCCCTTTTACCTATGTCAGTAATGAGTGATATGTGTGCAGACGACCTATCACACACCTTATATACCCACCAAGCCAGAGCACAACATATGACATACTTCATGGGCTATGCTCTGCTGATGTCAAATGTAGGAGGTGGTCATAATAATGTAACTCGACCATGTACCAACACAAATAGGCCATTATGTAGGTGAAGTGCAACTGGCAATGAAAATAAAAGAGAATCATAATGCCATCTCTGACTGGCATAATAACACTTTTCCCTGCTGCCTAGAACTAAGAATCAGCCAATATTTCCCTATTATTGTTATTAAATATGTAAATAAATGTTTCTCCAAAAATTGGTACTTTGTAGTAATTATACCTAATGGTTACTCCACTCAGTACAGTGGCTTTTGCACAATAAATAGCCGAATCTTGGGGTTTGTATACAATATTTATATTTTCATAACCAGTTTAGATAGTAGAGACCAGTCTGTGGGCTACAGTATAATGCAGAATACAGTTTCTAGGGGGTCATTCCGAGTTGATCGCTTGCTAGCAGTTTTTAGCAGTCGTGCAAACGCTAAGCCAGTTCCGGATTTGACGTCACAAACACGCCCTGCGTTCACCCAGCCACGCCTGCGTTTTTCCTGGCACACCTGCGTTTTTTCGAACACTCCCTGAAAACGGTCAGTTGACACCCAGAAACGCACCCTTCACGTCAATCACTCTGCGGCCAACAGTGCGACTGAAAAGCTTTGCTAGACTTTGTGTAAAACTACATCATCATCGCTGCGCAGCAAACATTTTCAGCTAGCGATCAACTCGGAATAACCCCCATAGTGCCCAAAACTGTGTTGCGTGTGTAAAAAAAAATGACAATTTTTTCACGATTATTTTAAAACGCAGAACCCAATGTGGTCCTTAGCAGAGAAAGCAAAACACAGCCTTATCCCTAGCACAGAACGCAAAACACAGCCTTATCCCTAGCACAGAACGCAAAACACAGCCTTATCGCTAGCACAGAAAGCAGAGACCAAACATGCGTCTAGGGTGGAAACCATGAGACCGGTCTGGCGTTTAGTGCACAAATCTAGAACTGAATATGTTACATCTAAATTGGAACAGATGAGAGGAATGTTATATGCTGTTTTCTTGCATATTTCATAGTTATCACCATAAACTTGTTATTGAACTGCCACCACCAGAACATGCCTTGCAATGGCATATAGCCTTTGCCTGTTATCCACTTAATGGTTTTATTGACATGTAGTTAATGGTTAAATGCTGCAAGTTGTCTTTTAACTGAGAGTTATTGTGCATGACTCATCAGCCACAATAAAATCATGTCTGTGTTATTGTTCATGACTCATCAGCTGCAATAACATCACATGTGTAATTTGCTAGAATTAAAGGTCAAGCTGGTGAATGTTGTTTACTTTGCTCTATAAAAGGGTCTTCACATGTCTAAGACTGTCAGTGTGTTATTGGAGCTACACAGTGCTGTACTGTTGTACAGTACTTAGCCCAGGAGAGATTGATACCTTATCATATTCACTGTTGTTTATCTTCTATCATCTGTATCCTTTTATCTTCAATAAAACCTACTCTGATGTAGAGTCAACATCTGTACTAACCTCCTTGCTCTCATCCTCTATATATACCAATGTGTAGGCATCTGCCAATAGGTTTAACCACTGATGGTATGCTAGTGCTCATGTGCAGTAGACAGATGAAGTTTTGCATGTGCTATGGACAGAGTTTCTCCTTCCTGGTGTATGCAGCAGGAGGGACCTCAGCAGCCTTTGGTAAAGAAGTATGCTATGTTGGCAACCACTGCAATCCCAGTATAGAATAGAAAAAGCATCTCCATCAGATAGGAAGCATCGATGGTAGCCAACCACCTGAATCGCCCTAAAATTAACTTTTAGAATACATGAACACTTTGTTCTGTGCATCCTGTCAGCTGGCGATGTTTAAAAGAGCAAAGTAGTGTTCATGTGTTAGCACTTATGCTGTAGGGTATGTGCATGAAAACATGGAGAAAAAGTGCAGGGTTCACTAGGTTTATACACATGGGAGTGTAGTACTCCCATATGCTGTTATCCTTAAGTGCCTTAATATCACCCAGCTCCATATATCTCTGAGCCCCATAGCAACGTACCTGGGCTGCTATGGCTATTATTACACCCTAAAGCACATCTGTAGATCCTTTTGTACTTTTCATGGCTCAGAGGATTCAGTCATTTAAAGAAAAGCAGTGGTAAGTGAATAAGAATGACTATACAATTATTTAAAATCATCATATTGGCAATGTCCTGTAGGAGTTAATGAACACTCTTCTACTTCCTAAGCTAGTGACCTTGCCAGATCAATCTCCGATTCTGGTTCATAGAAGGAGACAGGGTCATGATGCATCATAGAGCTACCTTAATAAAGGATGAGTAACGATAATGCTCAGAAAATAAAATTATTTTGAGGGACCAGTTCTATTTTTTGTGGAAGAGAGACATCTGCTGCTGATTATTAAAACTGCAACTTATCCAACAACCTGCCACATATCTTGCCTTGCGTTATCACAACTAAAGGCAGTGATGGAGGCTTGAATTTTAGAATGATCTTCAACTTTGTATTACTAGATCTATTTTCGTTATTCAATTCATAAAATATATTCATAGTTCAAACAAGAAGGTAAATGTAGAAGTCATTGCAAGTGTATAAAAAGCAATTTATATTGTACATATGTTTAGTACTTTGTGTGTTTGTTTTTTAGTATTTTATGTGTTGGTTAAAAAGTATAGCACATGTTCAGTGCACGATGTTTACTGTGTTTAATATGTCCTATTGGTGTAAAACCTAGGAGGTTAACAACATAGTGCTCGCATGATTAGGGTAGCCCTCTGCATCCGCAGCTTAACTGTGAAGGCAGTCAGCGGGCAGTCATCTTTTGGATTGCAGCGGCTGCGTGATGTCATGCAGCCACCACGGCTTGCCCCACAAACGGTCTAGACACACCTTCGTTGTCTGTACCTGTACCCCCAAATGGTGCGCCAACACCCACAAAGCGCGGCGTCAATGCCCCGTCACCAACCCCCGCCAGGGAACACAGTTTAAAGCCTTGCACATATGTGTGCACATGCACTGAAGTGCTAAAATCAGCAAATAGTGATTTTAGCACTTCAGCATATGATGTTGAATTAGGTCCATCATATGGCAGTGGGTGTTGCTACGATGATGCAATTCAGCGAGAATTGCATCATCAGCTGCCTGGACCGACCACTTCACTCGCAAAGTGGGCAGCCGGGTCCGGGGAGGCTGCAAGAATCGTGAGACCTGCCTATTCTTCAGGGGAGCCAGAAGTGCCACCTGGTTTTCGGGAGCCTCCCGGCCATTTCAGGTGATTAGCCAAGTATGCTACAGACAGGGAGGAAGGTCAGGGCTGCAAGAAGGGGGTCTGGGGGCCCCTGCACTGCCGCACACATCTTCCTTGGATCCAGGGTGATGAGGTAAGTGGGGATAATTGCTCACAATGAACCACAAGCTAATTCCACTATAGCTATAGTTCCAGTATATTTGTTATTTAGTATCACTGTTCCACGGTTTAGCATTATATCTACTTCTGGTAGATTCCTCTTTGTATGATTTCATTGCTCGTAAAGCTCTACTTTGTATTGTGACTTGTTAAACTGATACATATATATATATATATATATATATATATATATATATATATATACACACACACACACATCTCCAACTCCGGCACTCCACGAACACTCACAAATGTAATACGCCCGGTGCCTTCCTCATTACAACCAGCACGGCTGCACGCAATACATTCCTCCACTGGCGGCACTCAAAGGCTTTTCCAAAAAAAAGAAACAAGTCGTCTGTCTGTGGGCAACGTTTCAGCGCCGTGTAGTGCTTTTATCAAGCCTTATGAGGCTTGATAAAATCGCTACACGGCGCTGAAACGTTGCCCACAGATAGCCGACTTGTGTAGTTTTTTTGGAAAAGCCTTTGAGTGCCGCCAGTGGAGGAATATATATATATATATATATATATACACAGGTTGAGTATCCCATATCCATATATTCCGAAATACGGAATATTCCGAAATACGGACTTTTTTGAGTGAGAGTGAGATAGTGAAACCTTTGTTTTTTGATGTCTCAATGTACACAAACTTTGTTTAATACACAAAGTTATTACAAATATTGTATTAAATGACCTTCAGGCTGTGTGAATAAGGTGTATATGAAACATAAATGAATTGTGTGAATGTAGACACACTTTGTTTAATGCACAAAGTTATAAAAAATATTGGCTAAAATGACCTTCAGGCTGTGTGTATAAGGTGTATATGTAACATAAATGCATTCTGTGCTTAGATTTAGGTACCATCACCATGATATCTCACTATGGTATGCAATTATTCCAAAATACGGAAAAATCCCATATCCAAAATACCTCTGGTCCCAAGCATTTTGGATAAGGGAGACTCAACCTGTATATATATATATATATATATATAAGCAATGGAGGTAAAGCGCCGCATGTGTATGTGAAACAACAATATAAACGGACAATTCCTAACTACAAACAAAAACACTCCCTTAGTTATAGGGCATCAGCTAACCCTTAAGTAATCAGCATAGGTAAAATGCTGTGCAATTAAGAATACTATGTGGGGAATAAGGGTCCAAGCAACCAACGGTGTTTAAACAAAAACATTTTTAAAAACAATATCCTCTGGTATCAAATCAGGCTGGATTATAGCTTCTTAGAATAACATTTATTAGTAGAGGATAGTAAAAAAAAATCACATAAAAGAAGGTTTCTTACATAGAAAATAAAAACAATGATTTAAAAATAAATGAAAAACACCCAAAAAAATAAAAAAAAAAATCAATTTTAAGAGGAAGAGTTGTTTTTTCCTAAAAAAAAGGTTTTTGCTTATCTTAGTATGGAGAGTCATATGAGAGATCACCCTAGCAACAGGGCACATCTGGCGGCGGCAGCGGGGGACAAACCAGAGAGCCGGGAGCTGCGCTGAGGATCTGTGTTGGTTCATCCTCTTGCGAAACATCCTGATAGTCTTACCAACATGCATGTAACCACATGGACAAACCAAATAGTACACAATGTGATCCAGTGTACATGGTAAATGGTGTTTAAGGTATATCATCTGACCACTATGCGGGTGGCACAAGTATTTACCAACAATTAGAGCTCTACATGTAGTGCATCTTTCAGATTGCAACCTCTGGACATACTCAGCAATGGTGGTTCTTCTAGGTACATGAAAATCACCATATATCTCGCTTTCCAGTCGACTCACACAGATTCACCTGCAACAGCAATTCTCAGTCCAAACCAGCCTCTTGGGCAGCGGTGCAAGTGGGCAGGTACGGCATACCCTTAAGAATTTAGCCATGGGTACGCCGCACCCACCGCCACCATGCTGCCGCTCCTTCCCTCCACTGCTGCTCACCGCGCCACTGCTGCTTGAGGGGAGGAGAGCGCAGCGTACGCCTCTCCTGCCACTCAGTGTCTACCTTCAATTCGGCTTGCGGACCGGCAGCCAAAACTCCTGATTGGCTGCCGGACTGCGAGCTTTGATTGGCTCACGGATCGGCGCCTAATTAAAGGTAGACACCCACACCGCAGCCAGAGACTGAGGGGCAGGAGAGGCGCACGCTGCGCTCTCCTCCCCTAACACACAGGACAGCAGCAGCGCGGTATGCAGCAGGGGAATGGGGGAGCACTATGAGGACATGTGTACCTGGCACTGGGGGCATATCTGGCACTGCGGGGACATGTGTATCTGGCACTGGGGGCATATCTGGCACTGGAGGCATCTCCGTATCTGGCACTGGTGGCATATCTGGCACTGGGGGGCAGTTCTGTATCTGGCACTGGGGGCATATCTGGCACTGGGCATCTTTGTATCTGGCATTGGGGGCATATCTGGGGGGGACATGTGTATCTGGCATTGGGGACATTTCTGTATCTGGCACTGGGGGCATTTCTGTATCTGGCACTGGGGGCATATCTGGCACTGGGCATCTTTGTATCTGGCATTGGGGGCATATCTGGCACTGGGGGCATATCTGGCACTGGGGGCAATGTGTATCTGGCACTGTGGGGCAATGTGTATCTGGCACTGTGGGGCAATGTATATCTGGCACTCTGGGGGCATTTGTGTATCTGGCACTGTGGGGCAATGTATATCTGGCACTGTGGGGCAATGTATATCTGGCACTGTGGGGCAATGTATATCTGGCACTGTTGGGCAACGTATATCTGGCACCATTGGGGTCATATGTGTATCTGCCCCCCCCCCCCCCCCATATGTGTATCACGCCCCAATTTTAATTGGCCACGCCCCATGTGGCATTTGGCAACACCCATTTTTGGGGCGAGCGCACCTTTGGCGCGTGCACACAGTAGCTGTAAGAAAAGACTGGAGAAGTGAGCCAGTGTAGAAGCAGCCCATGGCAACCAATCAGCTTTGAAGTAACATTTATCAAGTGCATTCTATAAAATTATAGATAGCAACTGATTGGTTATCCACTGGCTCACTTCTTCACTCTTTTCACTGCTTCATGAATAGATGCCTTAACTCTTCTCCCTTCTAGACCATGACATATAGGGGTCTATTCATTAAGTAGAGGAAATGCCCTGTTTTGCAGAAAACAGGGCTTTTCTCTGCTTTGTGCACGTGGCTGAATTGCATTGTCATACTTTAGTATGGTGCGTGCGATTCATGAAAGAACGGAAAGATCAGCTTTCTGCTTATCCATGGAGTTCAGGTTCTCCATCTCAGGATGGCACAACGTGAGCATTGATGCGGCAACTGCAGGGAAGCTCAATGCTTCCTTGTACTCTAACCTTCACCCGGCACTGGCTCCGCCCCCTGATCTCCCAGCAGCCCCTGTGGCTGCCCGGGACCTCAGGCACCAGCGCATGTGCAGAGGGACCCGCCAACTGAATCTAACACCGCAGAGTGGGGCCGCAGCTGCTGAAGCCCGGGGTACCGCATCGACAGAAAGGGGAGTATACAGTACATGAATTGCTACTTACCAAAGCTATAAGTAATAAGTCAGTTTTTGTTTTTACATCAATAGACCCCATAGTATTTACATATGTCAAAATGTTCATTCAGCTCATTAGTCATTATCAGCATTTTGACCTCTAGAAGATCCATCAGGACAGAATTTGTGCCTGAATCAGACTCTGACACTGGACCGATTCAGTCTCAGCTGTCCAATGGTTTCTTTAATGCGCATGTACCAGAGCCACAGTGCACATGGAGCAGCGTGGAGGAAGCTGTAGCTGACTGACAGGATGCGGGCATTTGGGGAGAGGACGGGGCACGTTGCAGAAAACGAGAGTGGTGCCATCGTTTCTGGGGCGTGCCAAAGCCAGCGACTTCATCCCTGGACGCAGATGCACTGAGCATGGTATCTTAGGGGGGGATTCAGACCTGATCGCTGCTGTGCGTTTTTACACAGCGGACGATCAGGTACTAACTGCGCATGCAGCAACAAAGGGCATCGCTGGTCAGTGACGGGATGGTGCAAAAAATCTGATCGCACGGGCGTTCACAAGATGATTGACAGGAGGAAGCCGTTTGTGGGTAGTAACTGTTTATTGGGAATGTCTGGAAAAACGCAGGCGTTCCCAAGCATTTTCAGGGACGATGTCTGAGGTCAGCTCTGACCCCGATCAGCCTGTTGTGATCGCACTGTAGGAGTAAGTCCTGGGCTGCGTACAGACTGCACACAATGGATTTTAGCAGCCTAGCGTACACATAGGATCGCACACTTGCACAGCAAATTTACACTCCCCCTGGAGGCGGTGACTATCTGAATGCAGGACAGCAACGTTAGCAGCCCAGCGATCAGGTCTGAATCTCCCCCTTAGTTGCAGTGGCTATTTTGATGGTGTCTGATGTTTTCCATGATGGTTGCAATGGTGATCCGATACTACTTCTTCGGACACATGCAACAGATCTGAGAAGCCAGGAATGGGAGTCTTTTTACTAAAGACGGCCCCTACTACATTAACATAACTTCCCAGAACCGCTGCTTCCGAAGACACATATTTAAAAAGACAAGTGCAAAACAAAATAAAACATTAAAACATGAAAGGGAAAGAGCAAATGATAAGTAAACCACCTGTGGCTGCACAGACATACAGTATGCATCACCTAGTATAGATGAAGAATCATTCCAAAAAAATAACATCAGTACTTATTTTAGCCACTGTTTGAATTCAAAACAGACCATGTGACCATCTTTTTACTTTTGAACGATATCCACTAACTTTTTATTTTATACTATATCCAGGTTTTAAAATATGTCCAATTTGTGCAGTGCCATTTTTGTATGTATGTATTGTCTGTCATCAGGACCAAGTAGCATACTCCACTACTATTGGTTGCAGGTAACTTGGACATTTTTCTTGGTACCCTCCACTTAGGTCCCCCTGAGATCTGACACACTCACCAGTTGTTCACATGGCCCAGCCTAACCCTTCCTCAAGTCACCTGTCACTCAAAATCCCTTTCATTGCCAAGAACATAGGAGTACATTTACTAAGATGGGAGTTCTTTTTAAGATGGGATGTTGCCCATTGCAACCAATCAGATTCTACTTCTCTTTTCTCTAGCACCTTCTAGAAAATAATACCTGGAATCTGATTTGTTTCTATGGGCAATATAACATTAAATAGAACTTCCATCTTAGTAAATTTGCCCCATAGATTCTACTTTTGCAGCAGTCAGGGGGGCTTCACAATGATGCCCGTCCCTATGCATCAATTACCACTGTAATGGAGCAGGGAGGTAATGTTTTACTATTTAATTGAGCTGCAGTGGTGTGCCAGGTTAATATTGGTTCAGACATGAAATTAAATGATGGACTTTAAAGTACTTTGACATGACCAGCCCACTGTTTCATACAATATAACCTATATAATTCCTTATATTATCATGGTTTTTATTTTATTTTTATTTTTTTTAGACATGAGGAAGATGTGCAGCACTTCAAGGTCATAAGAGACAAGTTAGGAAATTACAGTTTATGGACAGAGAAATTCAAGTCACTAAACAAAGTTGTTGATTATTACAAAACTACATCCATCTCCAGACTGAAACAGATATTCCTTCAGGAGGAAGACTCAGCACAACCACCGGTATGTAAATACAGGGTCATGTGACCTGATTCCTGGATAGCAACCAGACCAAGGTTCCGAGCTTTGAGGAGGCACCTTTGCAACCTTAAGGGCCCCATACACTACAACGATATGTCTGAGGCTGAAGTCAGAGGCGATTTCCCTTGAACTGCCCGGCAGCTTCCCGGTCGGCAGGATCGCATACAATACATCGTATGCGGTTCTTTTACATACAATGTATCGTATGCGATCCCAGCCATGCCTGCGGGGTCGGACATGATCGTTAGTGCAGCACATACAATCTAGGGGATCCGATCCGATGCTCACGGGAACGCGCATCGGATCGGAAACACCTCCAAAATGCCTGATTTCACCCGATATATCGGCCCGAATGCCCAAAATCGGATGAAATCAGGCATTATCATTCTAGTGTATGGGGCCCTTAAGTATTCAATGCAGACTCAGGGCTGCTTGGTTCTTCTCTCCTCTGTATGACCCTGAAAGCATCAGCACAGCTTCTTAGAATCTCTGGGGGTAATTCCAAGTTGATCACAGCAGGAATTTTTTTATCAGTTGGGCAAAACCATGTGCACTGCAGGGGGGGCAGATATAACATGTGCAGAGAGAGTTAGATTTGGGTGGGTTATTTTGTTTCTGTGCAGGGTAAATACTGGCTGCTTTATTTTTACACTGCAAATTAGATTGCAGATTGAACACACCACACCCAAATCTAACTCTCTCTGCACATGTTAAATCTGCCTCCCCTGCAGTGCACATGGTTTTGCCCAACTGCTAAAAAATTTCCTGCTGCAATCAACTTGGAATTACCCCCTCTGTGTGGTGATGTCACCAAGCGGCATACCCAGGGGTTAAAGTGGGCTGGAACAAGGAGAACTATGTACAGTATCACTGTCGGGTGAGGGTGCCTCCCCCTTCTCAGGTACGGATGGGCTCCATGGTCCTCTTCTGTGTGCCCCGTCTGGCCCTGACCCTCTCCTCCTGTAACTCACACTCACTGTATCTGCATGCCTTCCCCTCCGGTTCCTTTTAAGCCATGGTAAATGTGACGTCATGGCGTCGCCACTGCTGCAGTGAAGAGGAGCAGACACTGTGCCTGCAGAAGACAGGAAAAGGGTTAGAGGGGGCTGGGGAAACACAGGAAAAGCTGCTGCTGCATGGACACAAAAGCAGGGAGCTACTGCAGGGGCACACGAACAGGGAGCTTCTGCAGGGACACAGAGGCAGGGAGCTGCAGAAGGGACACAGGGGTAGAGATCTGCTGCAGTGAAATAAGGGTAGGGAGCTGCAAGAGGGTCATAGGGGCATGGAGCTGCTGCAGAGACACACGGACAGAAAGCTGTAGGAGGGACACAGGGACAGAGAGCTGATGGAAGGACATAGGCGTTGAGCTGCTGCCAAGCTTTAGTAAGCAAGCTATGTCCCTGCATGCTATAATTAATACATCCCTGCGATGTAATCAATTATCGCAGTGCGAGTTTGGGCGATTTTATCACCTGTCATCCGCATCCTGGATGCGGATGGTGATAAATAGGCCCCATAGGCTGAAGCCCTGAGCAATAATATTGGTCATTAATACAGATGAGCAAATTAAACCAAATAAGGTTAGGCAAGGGTCCTACTGGCCCCACCCTCAAAACAGTGACGTTGCAATGATAAGGCAGGTCCACTGAGACTATGGGGTACATTTACTAAGCAGTGATAAGAGGGGAGAAGTGAGCCAGTGGAGAAGATGCCCATGGCAACCAATCAGCACTGAAGTAACATCTATAATTTGCATACTATAAAATGATACAGAGCTGCTGATTGGTTGATGGGGAAATTTCTCCACTGGCTCACTTCTCCGTTCTTATCACTGCTTAGTAAATGTACCCCTATGGCCCTCATTCCGAGCTGATTGCACGTAGCAACTTTTTGCTGCTCGTGCGATCAACTTGACGCCGCCTATGGGGGAGTGTATTTTAGCATAGCAGGGTTGCGATTGCTTGTACAGCCCTGCTATGCTAAAAGAGTTTCCTGCAAAACAATACCAGGGTGAGACTTACTTACCCTGTGCGACGGATCCAGCGACGAAGGTCCCATGATTGACGTCAGACATCCGCCCTCCAAATGCCTGGACACATCTGCGTACGGATCTCCGTGCCCGGAAAATGGTGAGAATCCGCCCCAGAACGCCTCCCCGCTGTCAATCTTCTTGCGATCGCGCCAGCTATCACTTTCTTCTGTCTTCTGGTTGTTGCCTGGCGATGGCTGTCGCTGGGCAACGACGCGCATGCGCATTGCGGGTGCCGCGCATGTGCAGTTCCGACCTGCTCACACCGCAGCGAAGAACCGCTGCGTGCAAACGAGTCGGAATGCCCCCCATAGTTGCCATTATATGTAAGGCATACCCTCCAACTGTACCTTTGGGCAGGTACAGTATCTTTTTTTATGGTCTGTACCTGCCAAAAAGGGCTTTGTACCGATTTTTGACTCTCCAAATTTCCATTGAAAGTATAGGAAAGGGGGCGTGGCCTTTCCTAATTTATACCAGTTTTTATGTGTAAAATGTTGGAGGGTATGTATTAAGGGCCACTACCACTGTGGGCATTATTATTATTATTATTAGTAGTAGTAGTTGTAGTAGTAGTAGTAGTAGTATCATTATTAACAGTTTATTATATAAAGCAGCGTATTCTTTTGCGCTTTACAATTGTAAACAGTGAAAATACAAAACTAAGTAATAATACACAGTCATAGAGGTAGGAAGGCCCTGCTCGCAAGCTTACAATCTACAGGGAAATAGGCATTGATACACAAGGATAGGAGCTATCTATTGCATAATGGTCCAGCCAGATTGCAAAGGTTCTTGGTGGGCTCTATGATATGGTCACACACCAATGTTGGTCAGAGTTCAGGAGGATGTGAAAGTGAAGAAAGAAGAAAAATGTGAGGATATGTGTGGACTGTACAGTGGGGATGTAATTAGATAGGAAAGCTTATGAAGGTTAGGTGGGTAGTTTTGGAATTTGATAAGCTTGCAGGTAAGTTTTCAGGGAATGTTTGACGGTTTGGAGACTAGAGGAGAGTCATATTGTGCATGGAAAGGCACTCCTCAAATTGGGTGCAGCACGAAGAAAGTCCTGCAATCGTGAATGGAAGTAATACATGTGGATGAGAGACGCAGATCTTGTGCAGAGTGGAGAGGTCAGGTTGGGAGATATTTTGAGATAAGCGAAGAGATGTACATTGGTGTAGTTTGGTTAATAGCCTTGTGTGTAAGTAAAAGTATTTTATATTGTATACAGTAGAATACAGGTCATTAATGGAGGGACTGACAGAGGAGCTCAGCAGATGATGAACGTTTAGCAAGGAAGATTAGCATCATAGCTGCATTCAGAATGGATTGTAGTAGAGATGTGCACTGGAAATTTTGGTTTTGGATTCGTTCCGCGGCCGTGTTTTGGATTCGGACGCGTTTTGGCAAAACCTCCCTGAAATTTTTTTGTCGGAGTCGGGTGTGTTCTGGATTCGGGTGGTTTTTTTTTAAAAAACCATCAAAAACAGCTTAAATCATAGAATTTGGGGGTCATTTTGATCCTATAATATTATTAACCTCAATAACCACAATTTCCACTCATTTCCAGTCTACTCTGAACACCTCACAATACTATTTTTAGTCCTAATTTGCACCGAGGTCGCTGGATGACTAAGCAAAGCGACCCAAGAGGGCGGCACAAACACCTGGCCCATCTAGGAGTGGCACTGCAGTGTCAGACAGGATGGCACTAAAAAAAATTGGCCCCAAACAGCAAATGCTGCAAAGAAAAGAGAAAAAGAGGTGCACTGTGGTCGCTGGACGGCTAAGCTAAGCGACACAAACACCTCAATATCACAGGAATTATTTGTTCTAATCAATGGTATTATTGGTCCAAATCACTGGAAGAAAATGACAAAATCACTGGAATTATTTGTTCTAATCAATGGTATTATTGGTCCAAATCATTGGAAGAAAATGACAAAATCACTGGAATTATTCATAAACATTTGTAGAAAGTCGATGCTTTCTGATTACAGAAATGCTCAGATATTCCTGCGAATTCACAATCCCTTCCCAGAGGAAAAAGAAATTGAGAAACCGCTGTTTGAGAACGTTTGTTCTCTTTCCCTTACAAAGGAACAAGCCACTTTCCAAGAAGACTGACGTTTTTGGGATTATGGAGACATAATGTTTTTGAATATAAATCCTAAAGCAGGTGGTGTATTAGAGCAAAAGAGTGCAAGAGACCAGCCATGCAGTTTCTGAAATATTATGACAAAATGTTACTGTATGTCATAAGCACTCATTCCTAACTCTGCTAAGTACTGTTTGGTATACTGTATCTGGCTTCCATGAGGTAGTTGTCCATTATTTCAGCTTCCATTGACCTTTTTGAAAGCGGTAGAAGTTATCGATTCCCCCCCCCCCCCCATTTTTCATTTTCTCATGCATAGCCCAGTAAAATGTTGCAATGTTAAGTATTGACTTGTGCCTTCTGGGGGTCCACTTCACCAAACCCAGCCAAATCTCATCCTAACCCTCTGTTCCACGTTCTCAATGTACCCCATCTGTGTCACCCATGTCTGTCTACCCGTCCCCTTTAGATTGTAAGCTCTCAAGAGCAGGGCCCTCTTCCCTCATGTGCTTATCCTTTGTCTTACTTTAATAATCTTCAACTGTACCACATCCAGCAGTCTTCTGCCACCTGATACTTATTCCAGTGTCATCTGCTGATGTAACTATGTGTATTTACCCTGTACTTGTCCTACACTGTCATCAACTGTAAATTACTGTTTTCCTGTTTGATTATTTATGTACTCTGTAATTGGGCGCTGCAGAACCCTTGTGGCACCATATAAATAAAGGATAATAATAATAATAATAATATAGGGTGTATAATCCCCGGGTGTATCTCACACATCGCTCAGTACAGATTACAGGATGTATAATCACCAGATGTATAACACACGTCGCACAGTACAGTATACATACTGGTCACAACAATGTAGCAGATATTGAGCACTGATCAGGATACTAGAAGTGACACAGAGCTGCAAGATACAGCAATGGCCTACTGTACTGTACTATATATGTATACTGCTGGTCACCAAAATGCTGCACTGTCCTACTATATACTGCTCACAATAATGCAGCACAGATATGGAATGGATACTTGCAGTGACACAGAGCTGCAAGATACAGCAATGGCCTACTGTACTGTACAACTATATACTGTTGGTCACCAAAATGCTGCACTGTAATATAGTGATGAGCGCCGGAAATTTTTCGGGTTTTGTGTTTTGGTTTTGGGTTCGGTTCCGCGGCCGTGTTTTGGGTTCGACCGCGTTTTGGCAAAACCTCACCGGGTTTTTTTTGTCGGATTCGGGTGTGTTTTGGATTCGGGTGTTTTTTTCAAAAAACACTAAAAAACAGCTTAAATCATAGAATTTGGGGGTAATTTTAATCCCAAAGTATTATTAACCTCAAAAAACATAATTTCCACTCATTTTCAGCCTATTCTGAACACCTCACACCTCACAATATTATTTTTAGTCCTAAAATTTGCACCGAGGTCGCTGTGTGAGTAAGATAAGCGACCCTAGTGGCCGACACAAACACCGTGCCCATCTAGGAGTGGCACTGCAGTGTCACGCAGGATGTCCCTTCCAAAAAACCCTCCCCAAACAGCACATGACGCAAAGAAAAAAAGAGGCACAATGAGGTAGCTGACTGTGTGTGTGAGAAAGATAAGCGACCCTAGTGGCCGACACAAACACCGTGCCCATCTAGGAGTGGCACTGCAGTGTCACGCAGGATGTCCCTTCCAAAAAACCCTCCCCAAACAGCACATGACGCAAAGAAAAAAAGAGGCGCAATGAGGTAGCTGACTGTGTGAGAAAGATAAGCGACCCTAGTGGCCGACACAAACACCGGGCCCATCTAGGAGTGGCACTGCAGTGTCACGCAGGATGTCCCTTCCAAAAAACCCTCCCCAAACAGCACATGACGCAAAGAAAAAAAGAGGCACAATGAGGTAGCTGACTGTGTGTGTGAGAAAGATAAGCGACCCTAGTGGCCGACACAAACACCGTGCCCATCTAGGAGTGGCACTGCAGTGTCACGCAGGATGTCCCTTCCAAAAAACCCTCCCCAAACAGCACATGACGCAAAGAAAAAAAGAGGCACAATGAGGTAGCTGACTGTGTGTGTGAGAAAGATAAGCGACCCTAGTGGCCGACACAAACACCGGGCCCATCTAGGAGTGGCACTGCAGTGTCACGCAGGATGTCCCTTCCAAAAAACCCTCCCCAAACAGCACATGACGCAAAGAAAAAAAGAGGCGCAATGAGGTAGCTGACTGTGTGAGAAAGATAAGCGACCCTAGTGGCCGACACAAACACCGGGCCCATCTAGGAGTGGCACTGCAGTGTCACGCAGGATGTCCCTTCCAAAAAACCCTCCCCAAACAGCACATGACGCAAAGAAAAAAAGAGGCACAATGAGGTAGCTGACTGTGTGTGTGAGAAAGATAAGCGACCCTAGTGGCCGACACAAACACCGGGCCCATCTAGGAGTGGCACTGCAGTGTCACGCAGGATGTCCCTTCCAAAAAACCCTCCCCAAACAGCACATGACGCAAAGAAAAAAAGAGGCGCAATGAGGTAGCTGACTGTGTGAGAAAGATAAGCGACCCTAGTGGCCGACACAAACACCGGGCCCATCTAGGAGTGGCACTGCAGTGTCATGCAGGATGTCCCTTCCAAAAAACCCTCCCCAAACAGCACATGACGCAAAGAAAAAAAGAGGCACAATGAGGTAGCTGACTGTGTGTGTGAGAAAGATAAGCGACCCTAGTGGCCGACACAAACACCGGGCCCATCTAGGAGTGGCACTGCAGTGTCACGCAGGATGTCCCTTCCAAAAAACCCTCCCCAAACAGCACATGACGCAAAGAAAAAAAGAGGCACAATGAGGTAGCTGACTGTGTGTGTGAGAAAGATAAGCGACCCTAGTGGCCGACACAAACACCGGGCCCATCTAGGAGTGGCACTGCAGTGTCACGCAGGATGTCCCTTCCAAAAAACCCTCCCCAAACAGCACATGACGCAAAGAAAAAAAGAGGCACAATGAGGTAGCTGACTGTGTGTGTGAGAAAGATAAGCGACCCTAGTGGCCGACACAAACACCGTGCCCATCTAGGAGTGGCACTGCAGTGTCACGCAGGATGTCCCTTCCAAAAAACCCTCCCCAAACAGCACATGACGCAAAGAAAAATAAAAGAAAAAAGAGGTGCAAGATGGAATTGTCCTTGGGCCCTTCCCACCCACCCTTATGTTGTAACTATAAACAAAACAGGACATGCACACTTTAACCAACCCATCATTTCAGTGACAGGGTCTGCCACACGACTGTGACTGAAATGACGGGTTGGTTTGGACCCCCACCCAAAAAGAAGCAATTAATCTCTCCTTGCACAAACTGGCTCTACAGAGGCAAGATGTCCACCTCATCATCATCCTCCGATATATCACCGTGTACATCCCCCTCCTCACAGATTATCAATTCGTCCCCACTGGAATCCACCATGTCAGCTCCCTGTGTACTTTGTGGAGGCAATTGCTGCTGGTCAATGTCTCCGCGGAGGAATTGATTATAATTCATTTTAATGAACATCATCTTCTCCACATTTTCTGGATGTAACCTCGTACGCCGATTGCTGACAAGGTGAGCGGCGGCACTAAACACTCTTTCGGAGTACACACTTGTGGGAGGGCAACTTAGGTAGAATAAAGCCAGTTTGTGCAAGGGCCTCCAAATTGCCTCTTTTTCCTGCCAGTATAAGTACGGACTGTGTGACGTGCCTACTTGGATGCGGTCACTCATATAATCCTCCACCATTCTATCAATGGTGATAGAATCATATGCAGTGACAGTAGACGACATGTCCGTAATGGTTGTCAGGTCCTTCAGTCCGAACCAGATGTCAGCATCAGCAGTCGCTCCAGACTGCCCTGCATCACCGCCAGCGGGTGGGCTCGGAATTCTGAGCCTTTTCCTCGCACCCCCAGTTGCGGGAGAATGTGAAGGAGGAGATGTTGACAGGTCGCGTTCCGCTTGACTTGACAATTTTCTCACCAGCAGGTCTTTGAAACCCAGCAGACTTGTGTGCGCCGGAAAGAGAGATCCAAGGTAGGTTTTAAATCTAGGATCGAGCACGGTGGCCAAAATGTAGTGCTCTGATTTCAACAGATTGACCACCCGTGAATCCTTGTTAAGCGAATTAAGGGCTCCATCCACAAGTCCCACATGCCTAGCGGAATCGCTCTGTCTTAGCTCCTCCTTCAATGTCTCCAGCTTCTTCTGCAAAAGCCTGATGAGGGGAATGACCTGACTCAGGCTGGCAGTGTCTGAACTGACTTCACGTGTGGCAAGTTCAAAGGGCATCAGAACTTTGCACAACGTTGAAATCATTCTCCACTGCGCTTGAGACAGGTGCATTCCACCTCCTATATCGTGGTCAGTTGTATAGGCTTGAATGGCCTTTTGCTGCTCCTCCAACCTCTGAAGCATATAGAGGGTTGAATTCCACCTCGTTACCACCTCCTGCTTCAGATGATGGCAGGGCAGGTTCAGGCGTTTTTGGTGGTGCTCCAGTCTTCTGTACGTGCTGCCTGTACGCCGAAAGTGTCCCGCAATTTTTCTGGCCACCGCCAGCATCTCTTGCACGCCCCTGTCGTTTTTTAAAAAATTCTGCACCACCAAATTCAAGGTATGTGCAAAACATGGGACGTGCTGGAATTTGCCCAGATGTAATGCACGCACAATATTGCTGGCGTTGTCCGATGCCACAAATCCACAGGAGAGTCCAATTGGGGTAAGCCATTCCGCGATGATCTTCCTCAGTTGCCGTAAGAGGTTTTCAGCTGTGTGCGTATTCTGGAAACCGGTGATACAAAGCGTAGCCTGCCTAGGAACGAGTTGGCGTTTGCGAGATGCTGCTACTGGTGCCGCCGCTGCTGTTCTTGCGGCGGGAGTCCATACATCTACCCAGTGGGCTGTCACAGTCATATAGTCCTGACCCTGCCCTGCTCCACTTGTCCACATGTCCGTGGTTAAGTGGACATTGGGTACAGCTGCATTTTTTAGGACACTGGTGACTCTTTTTCTGAGGTCTGTGTACATTTTCGGTATCGCAACCCTAGAGAAATGGAACCTAGATGGTATTTGGTACCGGGGACACAGTACCTCCAACAAGTCTCTAGTTGGCTCTGCAGTAATGATGGATACCGGAACCACGTTTCTCACCACCCAGGATGTCAAGGCCTCAGTTATCCGCTTTGCAGTAGGATGACTGCTGTGATATTTAATCTTCCTCGCAAATGACTGTTGGACAGTCAATTGCTTGGTGGAAGTAGTAAAAGTGGTCTTACGACTTCCCCTCTGGGATGACCATCGACTCCCAGCAGCAACAACAGCAGCGCCAGCAGCAGTAGGCGTTACACGCAAGGATGCATCGGAGGAATCCCAGGCAGGAGAGGACTCGTCAGAATTGCCAGTGACATGGCCTGCAGGACTATTGGCATTCCTGGGGAAGGAGGAAATTGACACTGAGGGAGTTGGTGGGGTGGTTTGCGTGAGCTTGGTTACAAGAGGAAGGGATTTACTGGTCAGTGGAGTGCTTCCGCTGTCACCCAAAGTTTTTGAACTTGTCACTGACTTATTATGAATGCGCTGCAGGTGACGTATAAGGGAGGATGTTCCGAGGTGGTTAACGTCCTTACCCCTACTTATTACAGCTTGACAAAGGGAGCACACGGCTTGACACCTGTTGTCCGCATTTCTGGTGAAATACCTCCACACCGAAGAGCTGATTTTTTTGGTATTTTCTCCTGGCATGTCAACGGCCATATTCCTCCCACGGACAACAGGTGTCTCCCCGGGTGCCTGACTTAAACAAACCACCTCACCATCAGAATCCTCCTGGTCAATTTCCTCCCCAGCGCCAGCAACACCCATATCCTCCGCATCCTGGTGGACTTCAACACTGACATCTTCAATCTCACTATCAGGAACTGGACTGCGGGTGCTCCTTCCAGCACTTGCAGGGGGCGTGCAAATGGTGGAAGGCGCATGCTCTTCACATCCAGTGTTGGGAAGGTCAGGCATCGCAACCGACACAATTGGACTCTCCTTGTGGATTTGGGATTTCGAAGAACGCACAGTTCTTTGCTGTGCTTTTGCCAGCTTGAGTCGTTTCATTTTTCTAGCGAGAGGCTGAGTGCTTCCATCCTCATGTGAAGCTGAACCACTAGCCATGAACATAGGCCAGGGCCTCAGCCGTTCCTTGCCACTCCGTGTGGTAAATGGCATATTGGCAAGTTTACGCTTCTCCTCCGACAATTTTATTTTAGGTTTTGGAGTCTTTTTTTTTTCTGATATTTGGTGTTTTGGATTTGACATGCTCTGTACTATGACATTGGGCATCGGCCTTGGCAGACGACGTTGCTGGCATTTCATCGTCTCGGCCATGACTAGTGGCAGCAGCTTCAGCACGAGGTGGAAGTGGATCTTGATCTTTCCCTAATTTTGGAACCTCAACTTTTTTGTTCTCCATATTTTATAGGCAGAACTAAAAGGCACCTCAGGTAAACAATGGAGATGGATGGATTGGATACTAGTATACTATATATACAATTATGGACGGACTGCCACGGTTAGGTGGTATAAAAAAACCACGGTATAAAAAAACCACGGTATAAAAAAACCGCACTGTACACTGGTTGATAAAGAGATAGTAGTATACTCGTAACAATTAGGATGACACTATGACGGTATAAAGAATGAAAAAAAAACCACGGTTAGGTGGTAGGTATATAATAATAAATAATACAATTCTGGTCGGACGGACTGCCTGCCGTGTGCCGACACAGAGGTAGCCACAGCCGTGAACTACCGCACTGTACACTGGTTGATAAAGAGATAGTAGTATACTCGTAACAATTAGGATGACACTATGACGGTATAAAGAATGAAAAAAAAACCACGGTTAGGTGGTAGGTATATAATAATAAATAATACAATTCTGGTCGGACGGACTGCCTGCCGTGTGCCGACACAGAGGTAGCCACAGCCGTGAACTACCGCACTGTACACTGGTTGATAAAGAGATAGTAGTATACTCGTAACAATTAGGATGACACTATGACGGTATAAAGAATGAAAAAAAAACCACGGTTAGGTGGTAGGTATATAATAATAAATAATACAATTCTGGTCGGACGGACTGCCTGCCGTGTGCCGACACAGAGGTAGCCACAGCCGTGAACTACCGCACTGTACACTGGTTGATAAAGAGATAGTAGTATACTCGTAACAATTAGGATGACACTATGACGGTATAAAGAATGAAAAAAAAACCACGGTTAGGTGGTAGGTATATAATAATAAATAATACAATTCTGGTCGGACGGACTGCCTGCCGTGTGCCGACACAGAGGTAGCCACAGCCGTGAACTACCGCACTGTACACTGGTTGATAAAGAGATAGTAGTATACTCGTAACAATTAGGATGACACTATGACGGTATAAAGAATGAAAAAAAAAACCACGGTTAGGTGGTAGGTATATAATAATAAATAATACAATTCTGGTCGGACGGACTGCCTGCCGTGTGCCGACACAGAGGTAGCCACAGCCGTGAACTACCGCACTGTACACTGGTTGATAAAGAGATAGTAGTATACTCGTAACAATTAGGATGACACTATGACGGTATAAAGAATGAAAAAAAAACCACGGTTAGGTGGTAGGTATATAATAATAAATAATACAATTCTGGTCGGACGGACTGCCTGCCGTGTGCCGACACAGAGGTAGCCACAGCCGTGAACTACCGCACTGTACACTGGTTGATAAAGAGATAGTAGTATACTCGTAACAATTAGGATGACACTATGACGGTATAAAGAATGAAAAAAAAACCACGGTTAGGTGGTAGGTATATAATAATAAATAATACAATTCTGGTCGGACGGACTGCCTGCCGTGTGCCGACACAGAGGTAGCCACAGCCGTGAACTACCGCACTGTACACTGGTTGATAAAGAGATAGTAGTATACTCGTAACAATTAGGATGACACTATGACGGTATAAAGAATGAAAAAAAAACCACGGTTAGGTGGTTGGTATATAATAATAAATAATACAATTCTGGTCGGACGGACTGCCTGCCGTGTGCCGACACAGAGGTAGCCACAGCCGTGAACTACCGCACTGTACTGTGTCTGCTGCTAATATAGACTGGTTGATATTTAAAGAGATATTAGTAGTATACAACAATACTATACTGGTGGTCAGGCACTGGTCACCACTCCTGCAGCAAAAGTGTGCACTGTTAATTAATATAATTGTACTCCTGGCTCCTGCTAACAACCTGCAGTGCTCCCCAGTCTCCCCCACAATTAATTATAAGCTTTTAATTTATACATTGATGACTGTGCAGCACACTGGGCTGAGCTGAGTGCACACAGACTGAGTCACACTGTGTGACTGACTGTGCTGTGTATCGTTTTTTTTTTCAGGCAGAGAACGGATATAGCAGAGAGAAGTGAACGGATATATTATATTAAATAAAAGTTAACTAGCAACTGCACTGGTCACTGACTGTGGTAAACTAACTCTGTCTGCGACTCTGCACAATCTCTCTCTATCTAATCTATCTATCTCTATTCTAATGGAGAGGACGCCAGACACGTCCTCTCCCTATCAATCTCAATGCACGAGTGAAAATGGCGGCGACGCGCGGCTCCTTATATAGAATCCGAGTCTCGCGAGAATCCGACAGCGTCATGATGACGTTCGGGCGCGCTCGGGTTAACCGAGCAAGGCGGGAAGATCCGAGTCGCTCGGACCCGTGAAAAAAAACATGAAGTTCGGGCGGGTTCGGATTCCGAGGAACCGAACCCGCTCATCTCTACTGTAATACTATATATACTGCTCACAAAAATGCAGCACAGATATGGAATGGATACTTGCAGTGACACAGAGCTGCAAGATACAGCAATGGCCTACTGTACTTTGCAACTATATACTGTTGGTCACCAAAATGCTGCACTGTAATACTATATATACTGCTCACAAAAATGCAGCACAGATATGGAATGGATACTTGCAGTGACACGGATCTGCAAGATACAGCAATGGCCTACTGTACTGTACAACTATATACTGTTGGTCACCAAAATGCTGCACTGTAATACTATATATACTGCTCACAAAAATGCAGCACAGATATGGAATGGATACTTGCAGTGACACTGAGCTGCAAGATACTACAGCAATGGCCTACTGTACTGTACAACTATATACTGTTGGACCAAAATGCTGCACTGTAATACTATATATACTGCTCACAAAAATGCAGCACAGATATGGAATGGATACTTGCAGTGACACAGAGCTGCAAGATACAGCAATGGCCTACTGTACTGTACAACTATATACTGTTGATCACCAAAATGCTGCACTGTAATACTATATATACTGCTCACAAAATGCAGCACAGATATGGAATGGATACTTGCAGTGACACTGAGCTGCAAGATACTACAGCAATGGCCTAATCATGTGCTGTACAACTATACACTTGTTGTCACCAAAATGAAGCACACTGAGAACAGATATGGAGCTTTTCAGGCAGAGAACGTAGATATTTGCAGCACACTGAGCACAGATATTTGCAGCACACTGAGCACAGATATTTGCAGCACACTGTGCACAGATTACGGAGCTTTTCAGGGAGAGAACGCAGCCACGTCCTCTCCGTTCAATCTCCAATGCACGAGTGAAAATGGCGGCGACGCGCGGCTCTTTATATAGAATACGAATCTCGCGAGAATCCGACAGCGGGATGATGACGTTCGGGCGCGTTCGGGTTAACCGAGCAAGGCGGGAAGATCCGAGGCTGCCTCGGAACCGTGTAAAATAGGTGAAGTTAGGGGGGGTACGGATCTCGTGGAACCGAACCCGCTCATCTCTAGATTGTAGTGGTGAAAGTCTGCATTTGGTAAGACCAGTAGGGGGACTATTGAAATAATCAATGCGGGAGAGATAATGAGAGCATGGATTACAGTTTTTGCAGTGTCTTGTGTAAGATATTGTCGTATTTTGGATATGTTTTTTAGAAGTATGTAACATGATTTGAGACAGATTGAAAGTGGGGGACAAAGGACAGTTCAGAGTTAAAAACGACACCTAGGCAGCGAGCTTGTGGGGTATGGTTGAATGTGAAGTTATCAACAGTGATAGAGAAATCAGGTTTGTATCTATTATTGGCTGGTGGAAATATAATTAAATCTGTTTTGGAAATGTTAAGTTTGAGGTAGCGGGGTAACATCCAAGATGAAACACCACAAATGCATTATGTGTAAGGGGCACTACTACTGTGGACATTATGTGCATAAGGGGCACTACTACTATGGGCATTATGTATGTAAGGGGTACTGCTACTGTGGCCATTATGTGTATAAGGGGCACTACCGTGTGGCGTAACATAACTAAGGGACACTACTATGTGACGTAATCTGAATAAGGCACACTACTGTGTGGTGTAATATGAATCAGGGGCACTAAGTGAGCTATAATATGAATAAGATTGTGATACTGTGTGGCGTAATTTGAACTGGTACTATTGTGTGGCTACTCCCCTTCCTTTTAAAACCACACCTCTTTTTTGTGGCGTGCCTTCGGTGTGCTCTGTTTCTTTATGAGGTACAGGAGGCAAGGCACAATTTATAGTTTGTAGGGGTGCGCTGAACACCCTAGCCCCGGTCCTGGCTCTGCCTAATAAAAAAAAGGGGAGGGGGGAGAAGGTTGGTGGGGGATATGTCTGGAGCTACTCTGAAACTGCACAAAATTATTTTGTAGCCGCTCTGCGATCCTTTCGTTCGCACTTCTGCTAAGCTAAAATACACTCCCAGAGGGCGGTGGCTTAGCGTTTGCACGGCTGCTAAAAGCAGCTAGCGAGCGAACAACTCAGAATGACCACCTATGTGCGATCTTGGCTAAGTGTCAATTTTGACTATCTCTTCAATAGAGAGAGAGACTGTGCACTGCAGGCAAGTCAATTTTGACTATCTATTCTTGCGATGCCGACTGCGCGGACCGCGCATCGAATCGGGATCGCAAGGGGACTTTCACCTTGCGATCTGCACTAACTTTTCTTACGATTTTGACTATATAGTCAAAATGGTAAGAAAAAATCTCGCCGTGTGTACACACCATAACACTAAAGTCCCAGAAGTTCAGCCTGGAGTACTGGGGACACATCATGTCCAGAGAAGAAGTAAGGACTACACCTCTCCTCTCCAGGACCTCTTTAAGCACTGAGCACACACATGGAAGTTGAGAACTAGAAGGTCTTCAGTGTCTATTAAACAGTTAAATTTCCACATGTCCTGTGTCCCATTGTAGCCGCATAGATGCCTACAACTCTATATGGGCGAATATCCACATTTAGATCTAAGTGCACTCTGCAAGAGCTATATTTAAAATGAGGTTTCGGTGGCAAAAATATCCTCTCTCAAAATAACCAAATTTTTACAAATAATTGGAATTTTTATAGTCAAATGCTTTTTTTTTTTTTTTTTTTACCATCAAGGCAAAGCTATTATTGGAAAGCATAAATACAGGTGCAAATCTAATGTAATAACAAAATATATAATTGTCTCTGCTTAGAAAATAACCTTTAGTACAGTAGTAATACTGTATGTTTATATAATTTAGCCATAAAAATAATTGATTGCAGTCTGTAATATGTCTTAATTGCAGACCCGTGTGCCTCTTGTGCATGGGCACGCATGGCCACTTCATTTGCTGTTCCCTCCAATATCTAAATTTTTCACACTGTGCAGAATTATATACGTGCAGTGGTATAAAACCTCTTCTTGCACTACTAATCAGTCCCAGCTATGAAGCAGCCACATGCCTGGCATGGTCAATTGACTCAACTCGCTAGCAGGGGGCCAGTGACAATGAAGCTTTTACAACTAAGTTACCCAGAAACTGGCATCTTTCCCCTTGTCAGGGCCCATTCGTAAATCAGATTCCCCACAACAAAAGTGCAGGTGTCTCAACTTGGGGAGAGCCATGACCTCAGTTTTGTTTATTTCTTCATTCCCACTGCCGACGGGGGCCTCTACACGGAAATGGGAAAGTGCATCAGCGTTCTCCTTCTGTTTATCTGTATGGTGATGGGATCTTTTACTGGAACTTGACCTATCATTGCTGAAAGGTTTAAGAGCTGTGTTGTCTGTAGAAATGGCATTTGTACATGGTAATGTAAAACAGTATCCGGACACTGGGTCGTCACCACTTAGGTCGACACCCATTAGGCTGACAATGAATGTGTCGACATGACCATTGGGTCGACATGCTTTCCAAACGGTCGACATGGGTTTTTCACTTTTTTCTTTTTTTGAACTTTTTTCATACTTTATGATCCACGTGGACTACGATTGGAAGCGGTAACCTTGCCCGAAGCATGGGAGTGAAGCAAGCCATGCGAGGGGACACGGTGCACTAATTGGGGTTCCTGGTCTCTTTATGAAGAAAACGACACCACAAAAAAACATGAAAAACTCATGTCAACCTTTTTGCATGTCGACATTGTTCATGTCGACCTAATGGCCGTGTCAACCTAGTTCTAGTGTCGACCTAGCCACTGTCGACCAATAGGTGTCAACCTAGACACTGTCGACCCTGAGTCCCATACCCATGTAAAACTAGGTTTCCCCATTAGGTAGTTAAACACATTTATCCATCATGGCCAAATTACTCCAGTTTAAATTAAGTTTAATTATCTGGTTTACGATCATGCTCCCACATGCATCTTGGGTGAGGACAGCTTCCAATTGATGGAGGCTCACAGACAGTTTCTCAAAGTCAGCATACCCTAACAATGGGTCTTTCACTAAGTTGTCCTTGAATTTGTTAAAAACTGTCTCGTGTACAGATCTCCATGACTCCATGGTTCTTGACTCCTGTTAAAGCTTGTGCAGCAAAACTCTTGAAAAACCACTAATAGTGCTGGGCATCTTTCAGTCTTCATTTATGGCTGCCCCCTTATCCAATGTAGTCCTTACTTCTTCTCTGGACATGATGTGTCCCCAGTACTCCAGGCTGAACTTCTGGGACTTTAGTGTTATGGTGTGTACACACGGCGAGATTTTTTCTTACCATTTTGACTATATAGTCAAAATCGTAAGAAAAGTTAGTGCAGATCGCAAGGTGAAAGTCCCCTTGCGATCCCGATTCGATGCGCGGTCCGCGCAGTCGGCATCGCAAGAATAGATAGTCAAAATTGACTTGCCTGCAGTGCACAGTCTCTCTCTCTATTGAAGAGATAGTCAAAATTGACACTTAGCCAAGATCGCACATAGGTGGTCATTCTGAGTTGTTCGCTCGCTAGCTGCTTTTAGCAGCCGTGCAAACGCTAAGCCACCGCCCTCTGGGAGTGTATTTTAGCTTAGCAGAAGTGCGAACGAAAGGATCGCAGAGCGGCTACAAAATAATTTTGTGCAGTTTCAGAGTAGCTCCAGACCTACTCAGCACTTGCGATCACTTCAGACTATTCAGTTCCTGTTTTGACATCACGAACGCGCCCTGCGTTCGGCCAGCCATGCCTACATTTTTCCCAGCCACGCCTGCGTTTTTATCTGGCACGCCTGCGTTTTTCCGCTCACTCCCTGAAAACGGTCAGTTGACACCCAGAAAGTTTGAAACGCCCACTTCCTGTCAATCACTCTGCGGCCAGCAGTGCGATTGAAAAGCTTCGCTAGACCTTGTGTGAAACTACATCGATCGTTGTAATAGTACGACGTGCGTGCGCATTGCACCTCATACACAGAAGTGCTGTTTTTTTGCCTGATCGCTGCACTGCGAACAAAATCTGCTAGCGAACAACTCGGAATGACCCCCATAGTCAGTATCGCAAGCACACTCATTATGTGCTTGCGATACTGACTATGTGCCAACCTAGCCCCTGTCGCATAGTGAGAATCGGGCATAGCCCGAATCTCACCGTGTGTACGGGCCTTTAGGACTCAGGAGAAACTCCTCCAGTCTCTGTAAGACTAGATCCAGCTGGATCAGGTGTTTATCCAGTGTCAGAGAGAACATGATGATGACGACATCCTGGTATAGCAGGTAAAGTCACCCACATATTGGCCCTCATTCCGAGTTGTTCGCTCGGTATTTTTCATCGCATCGCAGTGAAAATCCGCTTAGTACGCATGCGCAATGTTCGCACTGCGACTGCGCCAAGTAACTTTACTATGAAGAAAGTATTTTTACTCACGGCTTTTTCTTCGCTCCGGCGATCGTAATGTGATTGACAGGAAATGGGTGTTACTGGGCGGAAACACGGCGTTTCAGGGGCGTGTGGCTGAAAACGCTACCGTTTCCGGAAAAAACGCAGGAGTGGCCGGAGAAACGGTGGGAGTGCCTGGGCGAACGCTGGGTGTGTTTGTGACGTCAACCAGGAACGACAAGCACTGAACTGCTCGCACAGGCAGAGTAAGTCTGGAGCTACTCAGAAACTGCTAAGTAGTTAGTAATCGCAATATTGCGAATACATCGGTCGCAATTTTAAGAAGCTAAGATTCACTCCCAGTAGGCGGCGGCTTAGCGTGTGTAACTCTGCTAAATTCGCCTTGCGACCGATCAACTCGGAATGAGGGCCATTGTTCCAACATCCATTGGAAAGTAGCTAAAGTGTTGATGAGGTCAAAGGGCATTCAACGGTCCTCATACAAACCCATGGGGATAACAAATGACATTTTCTTCCAATCATTTTCTGCCACAACAATTTGCAAATTCACACTCACAAGATCCAATGTACTGAGCTCGACACATACTGGTAAGTGTCCACTCTATGCAAAGCAACAGGTAGCCATCCCTTTCTATACAGTTGTTGAGGTACTGTACCACTAATCCACACAAAAACACAATGCCCCATTGTTCTTATCACTAGAATAATGGCGGTCCCAGCTCTCACACCTAAAGGATATCTTCATATATGGTGGTATATACATACATATTAGCGTTAGTATAGGTAGTTGTTAATTATACAGGCACCACTGTAAAAGCTAAACACTGCTCTCTTTACTTTAATAGCTACACAACTTATCCTACCAGCTTGTCAAGTGGGACCATTGTAATTAACGAATCCTTTGTCAGGTCTGTATCTGTGTTTAATCCCGGAGTGGGCACTAGTGGGTCAGTGGTGGTGCAGTGGAGGAAACGAGGAGGCTGCAGTAAGTTCCTGCGCATGTGCGCAATGATGTTTTATTTAGCACACAGATATATAAACAGCAACTGGAGCAAATGGCAGTACAGATGGTTCTCAGCGAGGAAGCTGACAGAGGTACTAGTAACAGTCACAGGTAATGAGCTGGTCTGGAAACCAGTGTGATTAACAAACAGCGATGGTCGGCATGGAAGCCGATGGTGAACATCGATGGCTGGCCTGGAAGCCGATGGTAAATAGGATAAATATGCAGAAGGTAAGTAATGCAACCGATGACAGTAAATACAGGCAAAATGTAACTCCGGTATTCGGTCTGGAAACCAACAGCAATTAGAATCACACAGTCCGTTGATATGCTCAAAGGGGGTCATTCCGTGATGATCGCTCGCTAGCTACTTTTAGCATCCATGCAAACGCATAGTCTCCGCCCACACAGTGTATTTTCGCTTTGCAAGTGTGCGAATGCGTTTGCTGCCGAGCGTAGCAAAAACATTTTGTGCAGTTTCAGAGTAGCTCTGGACTTACTCAGCGCTTGCAATCACTTCAGTCTTTTTGGTGCAGGAATTGACGTCAGACACCCGCTCTGCAAACGCCTGGACATGCCTGCGTTTTCCCAAACACTCCCAGAAAACGGTCAGTTGACACCCATAAACGCCCTCTTTCTGTCAGTCACCTTGCGTTCAGCTGTGCGAATGGAATCCTCGCTAAATCCATCGCCCAGCACCGATCCTCTTTGTGCCCATACGACGCGCCTGCGCATTGCGGTGCATACACATGCGCAGTTTTGCCATTGTTTTACCTGATCGCTGCACTGCAAAAATAGTCAGCGAGCAATCAACTCAGAATGATCCCCAAAGTCCTCAGAGCCAAGCAAGGCTATAGCAATAGACAGTTGGTAATTATAAGCTGGTTGTTGTAAGTGCTGGATGCAATAGCAAAGTGCTGAATGCAGATTAACAACACATAGGTGATAATGATGAGGCAGTACCTGGAGAGAGTCTCTTACTGCATGTAGAAGTGGAAGCAGACTGTGGAAGGAGTTGTAGCAGAGCTGGATGGCTGGTGCCTGTAGTTCCACGAAGAAACTGGAGCTAGGAAATCACCAGAGACAGGAGACTGGAGCCAGGAGCTGCTGTGCACTGGATGTGATGTGTTGTTCAAGGCAATGAGACTGAGCCGATGTTCTGGATTTATACCCCTTGGTCAGCAGGCATTGGATGCTTGAATCATGTGTGCAGACACAGCACAGGATTAGATGTCACAGGTCTGCTGATCACAAGTGTCATGGCGGCGCCCATGCTGTACAGATGGTGGGCACACAGTGGGGTACGCGCTGGATGGACTTCAGGGGTACACAGTGACAATGGGTACTGCACTCTACGGACAGGGCATTCATGCAGCAGCAAACTGGGGCCGTGACCTCCCGAGGCCTGCACACCAGCGCGATGGTAAGTGAGATACCACTGAACGCTGATTCCTGACATCCTTCCCTTTATTATAAAGTTGTACCTATTATGGTGACCACTGAGTCCCATCAGGACTGTCTTTGCAATCTGGTAAGAGCGCTATGCTATAGATAGCACCTATCTTTGTGCATCCTTCCTATTTCCCTATAGATTGTAAGCTTGCGAGCAGGGCATTCCTACCTCTATGTCTGTCTGTTATTACCCAATTTATCTTATCACTGTTGTTTCCAATTGTAAAGCACAAAGGAATATGCAGCACTATATAAGAAACTGTAAATAAATAATAAATTAATGTTATCTGGAACCCGACTCGACATTCTCCTCTGACCTCTGTTATTAAAAAGACAGTTGATTGGCTGGTACTTTATCTCCGTCCACTTTATCTCCATCCAAGGCTTAGTAAATAGACCCATTAATTTCACTATACTGGTGTTTGGTCAGAACATCTGACTGATTCTCTTGACCATGTTTTTTTGCAGACAGTTGCTATCAAATTATTAAATCGTTATACATTTGCATTAAGCTGTACAAGTGTCCAACTTAGAGTTTATATATGTATATGTAGCATACCCCCATCACACATAACATTGCTACACAAACCAGATAACTTTATATACCCCCTCCCTCAGATGACTAATTTACCTATGCCCACCCCAGAATTTATCAGTATCCTTGAAGCAGGCACTCTTATCTCCGAATCAGCCAATGTGCAAACTGGAGCAGAGGAGAGGAGAAGATATAGTGAGATGAGAGGAGAAGGAAGGAGAAGAGAAGGAAGGCGTGGGGAAGAGAGGAGAGGCAAGGGATAGGGATGTGTGGAGGTCTGGACAGGAACATTTACAATGCTGTGCTTTGGGGGCTGCTCCAGGGGGTCCAATTAGAACTAAAGGGTTGCAGGTCCAAAGACTAAATTCTAAAACCGACCCTGACAATCATTGCAATGCTGATCATCCACTACATGACGTATGTCTCCTCATGACATCCATCAATGACCTAGGTCACCTAACTAGTAGGAATGGCAATTGCAAGATGACCACAGAACACTGGCAACATGTTTTACAATGTCATGTAGCCAATTCAAGATAACCAGCCAATCGTTTTACCATTTATGGTTATTTGGTCATGCGCAGTTGGTGGCTGGAAATATGTGAATTCACAAATGTAATTTACAACAATTTTGATAAAAATTCTGCATGGGCCCCAAAGTAAGTACAATAACATATTGATTTATTACTTCTTCTTCTGTCTTTGCTGTTAGCACTGCAGTGGTGCAAGTGGGAGTCAGACGTCTGCACAGTACGAAAGTTCCTTCTATAGAAGTTCACTTGAAAGGACAGAGAAGGTAATTACAAAAGTACCCTTGTTATCTAATACAGATAACTAGGTTATTCATCGCCGCCCTACGGGTGCTCTTCCCACCGTCGCAAGGTGCTACGCCCCCTTAACCCTTGCACGCCGTTGGGGCGTGCAATATTTTTATTATATGGAGTATTACCTCCAATCATAATTTTGTGAGTGGTTGAACATTGCACGGATAAAGGGCGTGTGATGGTTAAGGGGCCATAGCGCCTTGCGACAGCGTGAACAGCACATGGAGGGCACGATGAATCACCTAGTAGGTGCTGTGGTTGGGGGAGTGGTGGGTGCGGGGTAGACGTGGGTGGGGGAGGGGGCCAGATGTTCCATGGGTGGGGGAGGTGCGGTTGCGGGGTGCCGCGGGTGGGGGAGGGGCGGGTGCAGGGGGTGCCGCGAGGGGGGGAGGGAGTCCTGAGCCACCAGTGTATGGAGGCAGGTGGGTTATATTATATATACAGTTTTTGGAGGCAGGTGGATTATATATTATACTGTACTATATGTAGGCATGGTTATTATATAGTATATATACAGTGTATGGAGGCAGGTGGGTTATAGTATATATACAGTATATGAAGTAAGGGTTATATATTATATATAGAGTGTATACACAGAGTATATATAATGTATGGAGGGTTATTATTAGGCCTCCCCGGTGGTGGTGGTGGTGGTGGTGGTGGTGATGAGGAGGAGGAGGAGGACGAGGAAGGCTCTCTCTCCTGCCTCCTCCTCCTCCTCTTTCCCCCAGCCTTCCCTCCCAGGCTCAGCTCCCCCTCCCCAGCTCAGCTTCCCCTCCCCGGCCGGCGATGACTCCCAGGCTTGGGCAGAGAGAGGCCATCTGATATTAGCTGCGCAGGAGCCAGCTACACAGAGACCGGCAGAGGAGACGCAGAGCGGGCGGCCAGGCAAGCAGCACGGTGAGTATCTCCCGGAGCGGCCTCCACCAGGCACGGCTGCCCCTTTGTGTCCAGCTCCATCCGGCCTGCGAGAGCCTCCGTGTCCCGGTGTACATGGGATAATATCCCCCTTCTACTGTACACAGGCCGGATACTGCTCCCATACCTCCTGCCTGCCCCTACACTGCACTGCTGCACACCATCCATACACATTATATACATACACTGCACTGCTGCACACCACCCATACACATTATATACATACACTGCACTGCTGCACACCACCCATACACATTATATACATACACTGCACTGCTGCACACCATCCATACACATTATATACATACACTGCACTGCTGCACACCATCCATACACATTATATACATACACTGCACTGCTGCACACCACCCATACACATTATATACATACACTGCACTGCTACACACCATCCATACACATTATATACATACACTGCACTGCTGCACACCATCCATACACATTATATACATACACTGCACTGCTGCACACCATCCATACACATTATATACATACACTGCACTGCTGCACACCATACATACACATTATATACATACACTGCACTGCTGCACACCACCCATACACATTATATACATACACTGCACTGCTGCACACCATCCATACACATTATATACATACACTGCACTGCTGCACACCACCCATACACATTATATACATACACTGCACTGCTGCACACCACCCATACACATTATATACATACACTGCACTGCTGCACACCACCCATACACATTATATACATACACTGCACTGCTGCACACCATCCATACACATTATATACATACACTGCACTGCTGCACACCACCCATACACATTATATACATACACTGCACTGCTGCACACCATACATACATACACATCTCCTATAATAGCCAAGATCTGTGACTCATTTCCTAAGATCTGTGACTGTGACTCATTAGCCAGGCCCAGCATTAGGAAATGAATCACAGAGTCACAGATCTGGGCTATTATATAGGAGATGTGAAATAAAATGTTTATTCTTATAGTTTTGTGACACAAAGTGCATTATCATATAGTAGAGGACCATTTATTATTTGCTTTCAAATGTAACAGTGCTACTAGTAACATTAATAGTTATTACATGTAAAGGTTTTAGGCACTAAGGGGTCTAATTACTAAGCCTTGGATGGAGATAAAGTGGACGGAGATAAAGTACCAGCCAATCAGCTCCTAACTGCCATATCACAGTCTGAGGGGGAGATGTACTAAGCCTGAAAAGTGATAAATATCACTGTGATAAAGTACCAGCCAATCGGCT
Source organism: Pseudophryne corroboree (assembly GCF_028390025.1). Lineage (NCBI taxonomy): Eukaryota > Metazoa > Chordata > Amphibia > Anura > Myobatrachidae > Pseudophryne > Pseudophryne corroboree. The sequence goes on from NC_086452.1 coordinate 361,217,396, forward strand.
CCTAACTGCCATGTCACAGGCTGTGTTTGAAAAATGACAGTTAGGAGCCGATTGGCTGGTACTTTATCACAGTGATATTTATCACTTTTCAAGCTTAGTACATCTAGCCCTGAGTTTGAAAAATGACAGTTAGGAGCTAATTGACTGGTACTTTATCTCCGCCCACTTTATCTCCATCCAAGGCTTAGTAAATAGATCCCTTAGTAGATCTACAGGGATATGAGATAAAGCTGTTTTGGTGTGGGTGGGTGGGGAGGGGGGTTTAATGTACTGTCTGCATAGAACAATTTTGTACACAAAACTTCACAGAAATATAAATATGTTGGAGGTTACTCAGAGATTGATGCAGATCGTTGCATCCGCAGCAAGACCTGCGCCCATCTCCTCACATGCTGCACCTCTTGCATTGCAATACGGTTTGTCCAGAAGTATGTTTTGTATTACTCCCAACTCTGAATTAGCTCCAGTATGTCTTACATAGTCATGCAAAGTGCAGTATGATGTGTGGGTTCTTTTTTCTTTTTACTTATGTTCATTCTCAGCTAAATATGTTTTTTTATAGTACACAGTGTAACTGACCTTTTGTACCACCCCCCAAATTATATAGAAATTATCCTCTTACATAATGACATCTATAGCCATAGGGGGAATCCAATTTAGTGAGAGCAACTCACACCCGCGAGTAACTGTGGCTATTTGCTGCTCTTACGGTACCGCTGGACTCACTGAGCAAAAATGTGCGAGTCGGCACTTGAAGGGCCTTTGAGGGGCACAGTTGCTGGCATTTACACGCCGTCACAATAGCACCTCGCAGCACCCGCAAGCTGTTCACGGCTAATTGGTTCGACCCCATAGTATATATTCCACTGCCAGTGGAGTAACTACAGGGTGGCTAGACTTGCCCAGAAGGTGCAGGAGGCCCACCAAACTCAGGTGTCCAGGCCCCAGCATCTGCATAGGCCTGAAGCCGCTGCCTGGATTTCTGGACTCCCGGATCATCGTCACACATAATACAACTTTCTGAGACATATGTACTTTGGATGATGTTCTGCATGTGTTACACAAACACACCTTTATTGTACCTGCATTAGAACACTCCTTCACTCATCTACTCTGTCTTTGCAGACGCAGGGGGCTTAAGTGACGCACATGTGTGTGTACCCTACATACTCAGGTCATGCGCAGAGCAGCCCCTACATGTTATCTACACCAGCTACCATACTGCATTAGCCCCTTTTCTCTTACTCCTTGAACCTTTTTATCGTTGCAACACTGTAAGGGTACAAAGTGCCGTTTCCTGGGGTAAATGGCAGCACGCAGCTGAGGAACCACACAAGTCCAGTTTCTGGTACAACTGGCCCCAGCCAGTTTTATTATACAGAAAATAAAACAAACACCAAAAGAAAATACCTTGCCTGTCCGGCACTAACTAAACACAAGATGTTCCTAACTATCACTAAACAAAAACACAGAGTTCTCCAGTAAACACTGTATAGCTCACTTGTATCAGGAAGCATGTTTCTCTCACAGAGATCCTGCAGTCTTCCCAGGCAGTCTGCACACATTAATCAGGCTAGAAGCCCTATAAGTGCTGAAACACACTACCCGGCTTTTTCCCGTGCCGGCATTGTAGTTAACAGTGTGAGGGCTAGGGTCCCTTCACACTGCATGGCCCCGGCCCGGCTGCCGGGTTGCAGCCGGGTCTCACCACTGGAAGGTCCGGCGGCCGGGCGGCCGCCGGGCCGTCTTTGGAGCCAGTAAACCATGTGTGTGAAGGGGAGCTTTCACACACAACGGTTTTTTCTGAAGCCGTGTCTGATGCTGCGCATGCGCACAGCATCACACACGGCTCAAAGCCGTCCTGTGTGAGCGACTCTGCCGGTTTCTCCCGGATGGCAAAAAGCCGGACAAAGTTTGTCCGGCTTTTTGCCATCCGGGAAAAACCGGAGTGTGTGTTACAGCCCTAAGACTCTTGCACAGCTGAAAGCCCTGATTAGCCCTCTGTGAGGCCAAAGATCCGAACTGGGCCCAATGTCTGGAACTCGCCCTATCTCTCTCTCAGAGCCCTTATCCAGCTTTTCCAGCAAACTGAAAAGGTTCTAACAAAACAAAAGCATTTTCCTAGAAGTTTTCATTTTCTAAAACATGTAAGACAAGAACCTGGGACAAACATACCTGCCCTCAAACACTATCCCAGTGTTCTTGTCACACTATTATGCCTATGGGGCCTATTTATAATTCTAATTACCAGGGGCTGGGTGGCCACCGCAAGTAGAAAACGTAGCTAATCCTTATCCAAAAGTCAGCTGTCCCCCCTAATGGATCCCTCTTCGCGGCCGGGACTGCTTCCAATAGGTAAGCAGTAGGGGTTTCAGGAACAAATGTCCCGACAGTCAAATTCCAAAGATTTTGTGATTTTGGAGCTTGATAAATTTAGGACCCCATACTAGTGTACGGGGACAGCAGACAGAATCTGGAGTGAAAGCTAAGCAGGACATAATTGTGTTATCTCCTGCATTAAGTTTATCATGTAATTTATACAAAAGTATGTGAAAATTTGTACCTACTTTTGTATAAATTAAGTGATGGGGAATAGACCCCTATGGGGGTGATTCAGACCTCATCGTAGATGTGCTAAATTTAGCACATCTACGATCAGCTTCCCCGCGTGTCAGTCCCTGCCCCGTCGTACAACTACAAAAGCGCTTTTGTACTGTAGGAGTGGCTCCCAGCCAGCACAGCTCCTGCGCGCTGGCAGGGAGCTATTCGTCGCTGCCTGGGTCGCAGCGGCTGCGTGTGATGTCATGAAGCCGCCGCGGCGGTCCGGGCACACCTGTGTTGCCTGGACCGCGCCCCCTAAATGGCGGCCAAATGCCACCGGCCCGCCCCCTCCCGCTCAGCGACTGCCTTTGCCTGTCAATCAGGCAGAGGCGATCGCATGGGCTAAGACAGCCATCGGCTATCTGCCATGCGCCAGTGCACTGCGGCGCCGGCTCGTGCGCACTTCAGACTTGATCGCTGCTGTGTGAACATGCAGAGCAGAGATCAGGTCTGAATTAGCCCCTATGTCTCCATATACTGCACGCATAGTGAGTGTATAGTTCTCTAACGCTGTGAAATGACACATGACCAGTAGAGGTCAGCAGAGACCATTACATTTATACACTATTGACCCAGACTTTAGGAATGTAGAGGTTGATTCAGTATGAATCGTAGAGGTGTGCAAATCGCTATTTGGTATTTTCCACACATCTGCGCATGCCACTGTGCGCATGCGCAAGAACTTACATTGTGATCGCACGTGATTGCAATCTATGTCCTGGCGAGTGGGCCAGCGACGCAGCGTTTTGGCACAGTGTTGCGGGGGCGCAGTCCAGACAACGGAGGCGTGTCCGTATCATTTGGGGAGTGGGCCGCAGTGGCTGCGTGACACCACATGCAGCCGCTGCGATCCAAAACATGGCGGCCCGGCGGCTGCTTTTGCAGCCAGGTGGCTACCCTTAAGATGCAAGCGCATCGCTGTTTAGCGATGCACTCGCATTTCAGCGGGAAGGGGGAACTGGCATGCGGGGTGGCCTTGCCTTGTGCTGGGCGGCCCCCCGCATGCTAGAGAAATGAGTTGTAGTTTTGCAATTTCCCGCAAAACTACAACACATGCTATGGGCCTTATTCAGGTTTGTTAGCAAACCAAAAAAAGCACACTAATGCGCAAAACGGGTGATCTTCAGGTTGCCGACTGTCGGGATCCCGGCGCACAATATACCGGCGCCGGAATCCCGACAGCCGGCATACCAACAGTTTGCTCATTTGCGCTCGCCACGCTGTCGGTATGCCGGCGGTCGGGCTTCCGGCTCCGGTATGCTGGTCGCCGGGAGCCTGGCCGCCGGCATACCATACCACACCCGCGCAAAACCATATCGCACTGCAGGGGAGGCAGATGTAACATGTACAGAGAGATTTGGGTGGGTTATATTGTTTCTGTGCAGGGTAAATACTGGCTGTATTATACCCCTTTTCCACTAGCTGTTTTTACCCGTGTTTTTGCACGGGGGCGCGCATCGACACGGATTTTTAGTAGGTGGAAACGGGTCAACACGGGTTGAGTGACCCGGGAATCCAACCCGGCTATTTACCTGGGTAGAACACGGTAATGACACGGATAGCGGTGCAGTGGAAACGGTCATTACACGTGTTTTCAGACCCGAGTAACGCTCTGAGACGCTGATTGGTGCTTCTGGGGCACTGGAAGATGATGTCATCCCTGGGAGACACGCTGGGCACATGCAGGCATTGAGGCAGCAAACAAAACACTCTGAAGTCGCGCTGGGTACATACAGATATTTTTATTGCAGCAGCTTCCAGACAATATACAGCAGCAGAAGCTCCAGCACAGCAACATGGCTAGCCATATCTGGTCAGACACAGAGATCAAGGAGCTGCTTAATATTCGGGGAGAGGAAGAAATAAGAAGGCAGGTGACTGGAACAGTTAAGGATGCTATCGTCTACAAGAACATATCCCTTATGCTGGCAGAAAGGGGCATCCAAAAAACCCAGCAACAAGTCGTTAACAAATTGAAGGCACTACGCAGACAATTCACCAAAGTACACGACCATAACCGCAAGAAAAGTGGTGCTGGGCGTATGGAATGGCCATATTATGACCTATGCTATAGTGTCTTCGGCAAAACTGCGATAACAAATCCCATAGCACTATCGTCATCCAGCTCTGCCAGTCGCCAGATGTCAGTCGACGACGACTGTGAGGAAACACAGCACAGCCTTCCCAGCTCACAATGCAGCCCATCATCCCCGCTGCTTATATCGGACAGCAGTTTCGAAGACTCGACCGTCAATGATAATTCCATCAGTGCCACTATTGAGGACGTACCACAGTCTCAGGCGGAGACGTCGCAACCCCCCAAGACCACGACTTTGCGCTCAAATAGTAAGTATTACCATTACAAATACAGTTGCAGCAGTCCCTATATGTAAAGGCATGGTAATGTTGCAGAGTATAGCTAGTGTGCAGGTGGGAGAAGGCCACAAACACGTATATGCTACCACTGCTATTTTTTTATAGAATCATGGTAATGTTGCAGAGTATAGCTAGTGTGCAGGTGGGAGAAGGCCACAAACACGTATATGCTACCACTGCTATTTTTATATTGTTGCTTACATTCTGTTTCATCTCCTTCACAGTCTACAACGTTCCACAGCGGAAAAAGAAACTGAACAAAACAGAACAAACGGTCAAAGCAATGAAGTCCATTATCGTGGATCACCTGCGTGAGGCAGATAGTGAGCTCAATGCCCAGGAAGATGCACGGCTTGAGAGATTCCTTGCGTCAGAAAAAGAAATGCATCAAACTTTTATGAGTCAGTTAATGACCATGCATGATAGGCAGATGACATTTTTTGAACGCACGTTTGCACGTACCATAGGGAATACCACACAAACACAACAGCAAGACACAGCCTACCCACAGCACCCATATGGTCCATACAACTATGAGCCTCCCTCAAATCCCCCAACACAAATCCCGCAATCCTCAGAATTTCGGGTATATAGACAACTGCCTTAGAGCAGCGGATTATAAAACAATGTTTGTGTTTTAAGGTTATGTTTGCACTGTATCCTCAACCCTGATACCTACAAATGCAAACATTATTTTGATTTTACAGAGTGCCCTGTTGGCACTTTAAAGTTTTATAGTGTTACCTCAGAAAATGGGCAGTGGGATCCAGATATTTGGGCTACCTTTTTATATTGTTACCTCAGAAAATGTGCGGCAGTGCGATCCAAATATTGGGGGTGACCCGATATCTGCCAAACCAAACATTAGGGTTTTTTTTTTTACAGAGTGCCCTGTTTGCACTTTACTCTTTTACCTCAGGGCAGGTGTCTTCACCATGTGGCCCTCTAGCTGTTGTGGAAACACATAGCAACACATGCTGGTACATGTTGTTCCACAACAGCTGGAGGGACACATGTTGAAGACCCCTTGCGTTATGTGGAATTTTACAGTGACATGTTTGCACTTAAATATTTTATAATGTTACCTCAGAAAATGTGCGGCAGTGCGATCCAAATATTGGGGGTGACCCGATATCTGCCAAACCAAACATTAGGGTTTTTTTTTTACAGAGTGCCCTGTTTGCACTTTACTCTTTTACCTCAGGGCAGGTGTCTTCACCATGTGGCCCTCTAGCTGTTGTGGAAACACATAGCAACACATGCTGGTACATGTTGTTCCACAACAGCTGGAGGGACACATGTTGAAGACCCCTTGCGTTATGTGGAATTTTACAGTGACATGTTTGCACTTAAATATTTTATATTGTTACCTCAGAAAATGTGTGCCAACTGTTTAAAAGGAAAAATATAATAACAACTTTTGAACCAAATTTTTATAACTGAAAAAACGAAATAAACAAAAATTGTTTGCACACAAAAGCTTGTCTGTTTTCTCTACTGCAACATTGTTTGAAGATTAGCTGCAATGGTGGCCCTTATGCACTCGCTGGCAGCGTCATGCCCCCCCACCAAGCCTGGTGCATCATGTACAGCGACCCCCGCCCCATGATCATGTATATTCCACTCGGGGAGAAAGTTTTCCTTTTGAATCTCACATATGTTATGGAGAATGCAGCAGGCCGCTACTATATCTGGCATTATTTTCAAGTCCACATCATTCCTCTTCATGAGGCAGCGCCAGCGTCCTTTTAAACGCCCAAACGCATTCTCCACTGCCATACGGGCCGAACTTAGGGTATGGGTATATGATGTCTGTTCGGGGGATAAGTGAACATGCTGGGTGTAGCCCTTCATTAGCCAGCGCTGTAATGGGTATGCTGCATCACCAATGAGATGGACCGGGATGTCCACACCATGGCCCTCATTCCGAGTTGTTCGCTCGGTATTTTTCATCGCATCGCAGTGAGAATTCTCTTAGTGCGCATGCGTAATGTTCGCACTGCGCATGCGTCAAGTAACTTTACTAAGAAGAAAGTAATTTTACTCACGGCTTTTTCGTCGCTCCGGAGAACGCATTGTGATTGACAGGAAATGGGTGTTACTGGGCGGATGTACGGCGTTTTAGGGGCGTGTGGCTGGAAACGCTACCGTTTCCGGAAAAAACGCAGGCGTGTCTGGAGAAACGGTGGGAGTGCTTGGGCGAACGCTGGGTGTGTTTATGACGTCAGCCGGGACCGAAAAGCACTGAATTGATCGCACAGGCAGAGTAAGTCTGGAGTTACTCAGAAACTGCTAACTCGGTTTTGATCGCAATATTGCGAATACATCGGTCGCACATTTAAGATGTTTAGATTCACTCCCAGTAGGCGGCGGCTTAGCGTGTGTAACTCTGCTATAATCGCCTTGCGAGCGAACAACTCGGAATGAGGGCCCATGTACGATCACCGATTTCTGTTAATAAAACATTAATATTATTACAGGGGTAAAATTTGACTATTGGTTTATGGGCGAACATTAGTTTAAGTAGTAAATAATCTTACCTCTCGAGGGAAAAGCCATCCACCAAGCTTGTCCTCAGCAATACTGTAAAGATCGGAGTTGGCGAGAACCCTTGCATCATGTGACCGTCCGGGCCACCCTATGAAGACATCTGTGAAACTAAAAATAAAAGTTTATGCATTATCATAAAACAGGCCAAGCCTATTTCAAACACATTAGTGAAACAGTGCTTACCAGTATTTGTGGTCCACTACAGCTTGCAGAACAATGGAATGCCAACCCTTACGATTGTAATAGTCTGCTGGGTTGTCATGGGGGGCGATGATGGGGATGTGGGTCCCATCTATGGCACCAGCACACTGTGGGTAGCCACGCTTCTTAAACCCTTTTATAGTCTCATCTAGCCGCTGTCCTTGTGGCAAGGAATTAAAGCGATGGTACATGGTATCCAGCAATGCCCGCGTGACCTGGTATACAATCTTGCAGACCGTGCCAATCCCTACTCCAAATAAACTGGAAACTGTGCGATACTCTCCAGGGGTAGCATACCACCAGAGAGCAATTGCTAATCTCCTGGCTGGCTCAATGGGCTTACGGAACCTGGTGGTCTGCATGGTTATTGCGGGGGACAGTAGTTCCAAAACATACTCGAATGTAGCGCGAGACATCCTGAAGTTTGCCATCCACTGCTCCTCCTGATATGCTAGAATAGTCTGCATGAATGCTTCCCCATGTCTGCGATCTCTCATCCACATTCTTCGGCTTGGTGTACAGTTCATTGTTATGAAAGAAATAACAACAGTGGATGATATACGCGCTCTCCTCCTTTTCAAATATTTGCGTCGATAGGTAGCCCTCTCTGCAAAGAATTGAGCTCTCCTTCTCCAGCTCTGCAGTAGGTAGCACAAGGTGAAAAGCTGCATCAAGCTGTCTGTAGCAGAAAGCAGCAGTAAACTGCAAACAGTCTGCGACTCCATGCTAGACACAGCTACTGCACCGGTGTCCATTGCTGCAATGCTGTGAGCAGGCCCCACCCCTCCGTTTTGGTCCTTTTGATGACATCATCTTGATGAGACAGTAAAAAGTCCATTTGTAATGACAGCAATAGGCTTTTACAGAGCTTACCCGGGTTAGGTGGAATCAGATCAGACACGGGAATAACCCGTGTCGAAGTGTAGTGGAAATGGGGGAGCTGACACGGGTTGTAGCCGCGTCAAACATCCCGGATCGGACACGGTACGTAGGTGGAAAAGGGGTATTATTTGTACACTGCAATTTACATTTCAGTTTGAACAGACCCCACCCAAATCTAACTCTCTCTGCACATGTTACATCTGCCCCACCTGCAGTGCACACGGTTTTGCACATTAGTGTGTTCTTTTTGTTTGCTAACAAACCTGAATAAGGCCCATTGTGCGTTTCAGCCTGTAGGCAGTGATTTTCAACCTTTCTAAACTCGCGGCACACTAAACAACATTTAAAAAATGCCAAGGCACACCGTCAGTTTTAAATCAAATATAATATAAATATATAATAACAAATATTGACAGAAATACATTGGCCCCCACTGTAATAACACACACTGGCCCACGCAGTGATAAAACAAATACATTGGCCCCCGCAGACATAAAACGCAGTAATAGTATTGCCGCACACTGTCCCCCCATTGTAATGCTGCACACTGTTCCTCCCCATTGTAATGCCACACACTGCCCCCTCCTTGTAATGCCACACACTGCCTCCCCATTGTAATGCAACACACACTACCCCCCTCCTTGTAATGCCACACACTGCCCCCCTCCTTGTAATGCCACATACTGCCCCCTCCTTGTAATGCCACACACTGTCCTCCCCATTGTAATGTCACACACTGCCCCCCCCCCATTGTAATGCAACACACACACTACCCCCCTCCTTGTAATGCCACACACTGCCCCCCTCCTTGTAATGCCACACACTGTCCCCATCCTTGTAATGCCACATACTCAGGGCCGTTTCTTGGGGCAGGCGAGCAGTGCAACCGCACTGGGCGCCCGCCCCGGCACTAACTGTGGCTCCCTGCTTGCCCCTCCTATTGCTCCCCTAGTAACCCGCTCGGGGGGCGGAGTTTCACGGAATGACGCGGTTGCGTCGTTACGTCACGACGCAACCCCGTCACTCCGCAAACCCCCCCCCCCCGAGCGTAGTACAGAGGGGGATCCAAGTTAGGAAGAGGGAAAGGCCGGCGCGAGGAGCGACTGGTGAGGCGGGCCGAATAGCGGTAATCGCCTCTGTAAGTATTCTCTCTTTCTCTCTCACTCAATGTGTAAAATGGGGACACCTGCCGTAATGTGTGAAATGGGGACTCTTGCCTGCCGTAGTGTGGGGATTTAATGTATCAAGGGCATTGCGGTGTGTGGCATAATATGGTGCAGGGGGCATTACTGTGTGGGGCTTAGTATGGTAGAATTTTTTTTTCCTGTGGTGGTCGTAATCTGTTGGAGCAGGGTCAAAAACTGGATTGTGAGGTAGTCTTTTCAGACGAGGCCACACCCATTTAGATGAGGCCACGCCCCCTTGCCGAGTGCGCGCGCAAGTTTTTTTTTGTTATCTAGGTGTGTGTGTGGGGGGGGCACATTTTTTTATGTCATGGGGGGGCGCATTTTTAAATCTCGCACTGGGAGCCAAATTGGCTAGAAACAGCCCTGCACATACTGCCCCCTCCTTGTAATGCCACACACTGTCCTCCCCATTGTAATGTCACACACTCCCCCCCCATTGTAATGCAACACACACTACCCCCCTCCTTGTAATGCCACACACTGCCCCCCTCCTTGTAATGCCACACACTGTCCCCATCCTTGTAATGCCACATACTGCCCCCTCCTTGTAATGCCACACACTGTCCTCCCCATTGTAATGTCACACACTCCCCCCCCATTGAAATGCCACACACTGTCCTCCCCATTGTAATGCCACACACTGCCCCCCCCCCATTGAAATGCCACACACTGCACCCCCCCCCCCCATTGTAATGCCGCACACTGTCCCCCACATTGCACCCCCTCCCCCCCACAGCAATCAAATAAATGTTAAAAAAACACTGGCTCCAACCTCACTATAAAATTTAAGTTCCCCTCTCACCATCGGAGCAGTGAAGAGCAGCATTCCATCCCGACATTGGAGCAGTGAGCAGAGCACCACGGAGCAGCACTAGGCGGGTGGGAAGGTGATGTCACATGGCGTGCGTGACCTATGAGTCATGCCGCGTCAGCATACAGTAGGTCATGGCCCAAGCCGCGGAAGAGCTTTTTGGTACCGAAGCCCAACGCAGTGACTGCTGCAGCTGGCATTGGGGTGGTAGGCATCACTGGTGGGCGGGCGGCGGCCCATCTGACAACCGCTTGCGGCACAGCGGTTAAAAAACGCTGCTGTAGGGGCTTGGGGGAATTGGGAGTATGTGCATTTTTAGTTTTGAACAAATAGTACCTCTTTCACACTGCACATAAGTACAACAATTTTAACACAGCGGGCAATCAGACACAAACTGCGCTTGCGTATGCACCGCAATGCGCAGGTGCGTCACACGGCTACAAAGCGGATCGCCGCTCAGCGATGGGTTTGTGCGACCGTTTTCTGGGAGTGTTTAGAAAAACGCAGGCGTGTCCAAGCATTTGCAGGGAGGTTTCCTGACGTCAGTTCTGGTCCCGGACAGGCTGATGTGATCGCAGCGGCTGAGTATGTCCTGGGCTGCGCAGAGACTGCACAAAATCTATTTCTGCAGCTCACTACACATGCGATCGCACACTTGCACAGCTAAAATACACTCCCCCTGTATGCGGCGACTATCCGTTCGCAGGGCTGCAAAAATCGCTGCCCAGTGATCAGGTCTGAATGACCCCCTTAGAACAATGGAGAGGGTGTGCAATTAGCCAAATATTGGGCACACATATACACACAAATACTGTATATCCCATGCAGTGAACAAAACAGATGCATAAGTACCATTAGCAGATCTTGCCACGGGCAAGCAGGACTTTTGCCCGGGGCGCCGCCATCCGAATGGGGGCCGCACCATGGCAAGATCCGCTACTGTTTGGCAGTGCCCCCTGCTGTGTTCCCCCCTGTGAAGGGAACTAGACGCTACCCGTCTAGTTTCCCTTTGTGGAGAGGACCTTTGCTGTGCGGTGCGCGATTACATCATCGCGCACCGCACAGCATTGTGGGACTGGCACAGATGCTAGGGGTCATAATTGACCTCTAGTGTCTATCTATGCTGTGCTATGGGAGAGATGTCATGACTACTGTACAGGGGGCACAAATGGGAGCACAACTCTACAGGGGGGTGTAACTGACCACGCCCCTGTATGAAGCCATGCCCCTATTTTTCTGCCCCGGGGCGCCACAAGGGCTAGAACCGGCCCTGATAAGTACCTGTTAGTAGACATACTGTATAAATTGGCAGTGATTCATTTGTAGAGCAACATACGCACTAATGATAATGACTCAACCACTGATTCTGATTGGCTGGTTGCATCTTGAGCCATCCCATGGATACTATTACAATTATAAGCGTGGCTGCAGCGAGCTATTCACATTATATATTATACTGTACATGTTGCAATCAGTCCACTCACAAAAGCAAATTATTATTATTTTTTTCTAATTTAATGTTGTATTTGCAATTGTATTTAAAATATATATTTACATGGTGTGACTTGTTAATTGCTTGAGGTAAATAGGCATGTGTTGTTGGATTGTTTGTGATTCATTACCTTTCCTCTGTCTCCAGGTGTCACACCACCACCAAAGTGCACGGCTGGTAAAAGCTCTTTACGACTTCAAAGCCTTGGAGCCAGACGAACTCAGTTTCCATATCGGTGACGTCATTGAAGTGATTGACAGCTCTAATGACTCCTGGTGGCTGGGGAGGCTGGGAGAGAACACAGGGCTTTTCCCAACTAACTATGTAATGAGCATCAACCGGTGACAGCAGCCATTTATACAGGGACTGAGAAATTCCTCCCCAAAGGAACTGAAGTAAAGTGTCTCTCACTGGTTATTCAGCACTGAAATAGGCACATTCACCTAGCAACAAATACCTTAACATCTTGGGCCAGTGGATGAATTCCAGAGAAATACTGTATACCTGTGTACTCTGCTATGTATTTGGGAGGGAGGCCTTGTGTTTATAGAAATCTATTCTTTTTATACCTGTAGTATTAATATAATGCTGCCTGTTGTAATTCATTGGAATTTAAACGGTTTAAAGAAATACACACTTTTCATGGTTATTTCTTATTTGTTACTACTTGTCTGTTTTTATTATAAAATGTTTAACATAAAGGTTTGCTCAAAATCGATATTTTTCTATTTATTTTATACCACGTTCATACTGCTTTGAAAAATCCGGGTTATTGCACGTGAACGCGCAGTAATCCGGGTTTATGTGCAGTGTGAACGGGGGTCCTGACAAATTCTCGGGTCGCCTGACCCGGTATTTCAACCCGGGAATAAAGAAGGGTTATTCCCGGGGTCAATACCGGGTCAGGCGCAAGTGTGAACGGTGTTAAGTGTTCCCGGGCCGATATGATCTGGGACACTTCAACACTATTGGAGCAGGCGGTGCTTGTAGATCATCTGATCTCCAAGCGCCGCCCCCGCATGTGACCCGGTGACGTCATCGACACGGCAATATGCCGTGTCGGGGCCGCCAGTCTGAACGGGGTCTCAAGCGGGTTGCACCTGGGAAGGTCTCGTGCACGAGTCCCGGGTGCAACCCGCCAAAGGTCAGTGTGAACATGGTATTATTTGGTTCTGTATTTAAGTCATTATATAACACACTGATAACTAAAACTTAAATGTGAATGTATTTAGGGGGTTATTCAGGTTTGTTAGCAAACCAAAAAAGAACACTAATGGGAAAAACCATGTTACACTGCAGGTGGGGCATATGTAACATGTGCAGAGAGAGTTAGATTTGGGTGGATTATACTGTGTGCATGGTAAATACTGGCTGCTTTATTTCTACACTGCAATTTAGATTTCAGTTTGAACACACCCCACCCAAATCTAACTCTCTCTGCACATGTGACATCTGCCTCACCTGCAGTTCCACATGGTTTTGCCCATTAGTGTGTTTTTTTTAGTTTGCTAACATACCTGAATAACCCCCCCTAGAATTTAAGATTAACAGTGTGAGAACCAGGGGAACAGTGTTTCAAAGAATCAAACTTGCAATATTACCTAGATACTGTAGTCGCAATCATAAGGGAGCATACATGTACAGAAACAAGGGCCCTCATTCCGAGTCGTTCGCTCGGTATTTTTCATCGCATCGCAATGAAAATCCGCTTAGTACGCATGCGCAATATTCGCACTGCGACTGCGCCAAGTAATTTAACAATGAAGATAGTATTTTTACTCACGGCTTTTTCATCGCTCCGGCGATCGTAATGTGATTGACAGGAAATGGGTGTTACTGGGCGGAAACACGGCGTTTTATGGGCGTGTGGATGAAAACGCTACCGTTTCCGGAAAAAACGCAGGAGTGGCTGGAGAAACGGGGGAGTGTCTGAGCGAACGCTGGGTGTGTTTGTGACGTCAAACCAGGAACGACAAGCACTGAACTGATCGCACAGGCAGAGTAAGGTTGAAGTTACTCAGAAACTGCAAAGTAGTTTGTAATCGCAATATTGCGATTACATCGGTCGCAATTTTAAGAAGCTAAGATACACTCCCAGTAGGCGTAGGCTTAGCGTGTGTAACTCTGCTAAATTCGCCTTGCGACCGATCAACTCGGAATGAGGGCCAAGGTGACAAGCATGGATGAAGCAATGCGTCACTGGTCTCCAGTAACATGTGGGTAAGGGCCCAGTGATACAGCACAAGCCTCCCAGACTCTGCTCTTCTCTCATAAATGTAGAATGGGGTTTTTATGAACAAGAGGGCCAGTACATTCACAGTAGAGCCACTGAGGTTTGGTCATTGACCATCAATATACCATTTACCAATGGTGTGCATTAGTGGTGGAATTCCGATGGTGAATGATAGTTGGGTCCATGCATGCACAACTGCAGTCTGCATGTGCATAAAATTAAACCATAGATGATTCAACCATTGGTGGTTTCCAACTGAGGGTCTAAAAACATTGACCATCAATTGTAGAGCTGTCGATGGACAACCGTACATCCTTTCTCCTGTTCTGAGGAGTGGAACATGGGCTTCAACTGGTGACAGTGTGGAAGGCCTGAGTGATGAAGGGACTTCCCCTCCAGGCCCCATAGAAATCACAACTCCATAATTTGTATTAGCAAAGCATTTAACTAGTGTTTTGAATATATCATTTTCTTACATTATGGAAATAAGATGGCTTTATTCAGGATTATTTACCACCAATCAACACATAATGCCTTGTAATGTGAGATTATAATAATCAGTCTAAAGTTTTTTTCTTAATTAATTATGTGTAGAGCACATCAAGGGATCACATAAGAATTAGTGTGTTTTGCTAAGTACTCTAAAATAAATTGTGGTACAGCCAGTTGTCTTCAGATGTCACATAACTCACTGATTGGAACCCACATGTGTACAATACAAGTATTTTAAATGATATCAAGATAATTATACCTGTCTGTGAGCGATCCCATGGCTTTTTAGTGAATTTCCAACAAAACATTCTTCACATAGTATAAACTTATAACCAAATCTGAGAAATGATTATTATCCCCTTCGATGGTGAGGGTTTTCTGAGCTAAGGTCTTTTTTCGCCATGTGCACTCACCACATTCCAACACCAATATCACTGATTGTTTTTATGCAGCGCCCATTCATATTATACCTTCTGGGTTTTTTTTTCCCTTAGGTCCTTGGGGATACTGGGAATCCATTTAGTACCAATGGGTATAGACGGGTCCACTAGGAGCCTTGAGCACTTGAAGAATTTGATAGTGCGCGCTGGCTCCTCCCTCTATGCCCCTCCTACCAGACTCAGTTTAGAAAATGTACCCGGAGGAGCCGATCACGTCGCTGGAAGCTCCTGAAGAGTATTCTGCATTTATTTTTTTTGTTATTTTCAGGCAGGTCTGTATAGCACCAGCCTGCCTGCTTCATGGTACTTAGAGGGGGGGGGAACGGCCCAACCTCTTGAAGGGTTAATGGTCCCGTTCCCTGCTGACAGGACACTAGCTCCTGAGGGAACTATTCGCAAGCCCCACCACTGCGAGCGTACATTCCCGCAGCACGCCGCCACCCCTAACAGAGCCAGAAGATAGAAGAGTGATGAGTACTAAGCCGGCGTCCCGGTTAGCGGGTCGCCGGCCATTATGGCAGCATGAGGTTACGGAGACGCACAGCTTCTACATGGGGTGGCTGGATCTCCAGACTCAGTACACAGTGCAGATGCACTGCTTCTGAGGGAACGAACTGAGTCTAAGTACACTATGGGGGTGATTCCGAGTTGTTCGCTCGTTGCCGATATTTGCTATACTGCGATTAGTCGCTTACTGCGCATGCGCAAGGTTCGCAGAGTGCATGCGCTTAGTTATTTTACACAAAAGTTAGGTATTTTACTCACGGCATAACGAAGCTTTTTCATCGCTGTGGTGATCGTAGTGTGGTTGACAGGAAGTGGGTGTTTCTGGGCGGAAACTGGCCGTTTTATGGGAGTGTGCGGAAAAACGCAGGTGTTCGAGTTCCAAAACACGGGAGTGTCTGGAGAAACGGGGGAGTGGCTGGGCGAACGCTGGGTGTGTTTGTGACGTCAAACCAGGAACGAAAAGGACTGAGCTGGTCGCAATGGCTGAGTAAGTCTGGAGCTACTCAGAAACTGCGGGGTTATCGTTACGAGAAAATTAGCGAAGCTTTCGTTCGCAATTCTGCTATGCTAAGATACACTCCCAGTAGGCGGCGGCTTAGCGTGTGCAATGCTGCAAAAAGCAGCTAGCGAGCGAACAACTTGGAATCACCCCCTATGTGTGTACACAGTACCCAGACTGGAATTACAGACTTAAAAGGGTTCTGACTCCATTTTAGGCACTAAAATTACCTCATCCAGTATAAAAAAGCGGAAAGACCGCGCGCCATTGAAGGGGCGGATCCAACAGCTCACCAGCGCCATTTTCTCTCTGCAGTGGACACAGTCGCTGACTGACAGGGACGCGCAGCTCCTTCGGAGAGACTCTAGATTTTCTCAGCGGTACCAGGTGGTCATAGCAGGGGAGGAGTGCTAACTAGTGTACAGAGTCCCCAATTTGGGTACTTAGTCTGCGACCCGGCTAAACTTGGCATTAGCAATAAGGGTGCTGTGTGCTGGCTCCAGACTATCTCTGTGTCTCTCTTGAAGGGCTCTTTGTGAGTTAATTGTGCATTTAACCTGTTTGTGTGTGAGCGTGTGTGTGTGTGTGTGTGTGTGTGTGTGTGTGTGTGTGTGTGTGCTCTGTCACTGTCACACTCTGTCAGACAAAAAGTGCATTTCATGTAAGGCACAGTGTTCCTCTTCTTCAGGGGGTTCTCTGCAGTGTACTCAGTGCAGTGCACCCTCCCAGGCTAGCGGGGCAGAGCCAGCTTGGCTGGACTCCATTAGGGGAAGGATTTCCAATATTGCTACTAAATTGTCCCGCAATAAGTGCAATACTTAAGAAAATCGATGACTGAGTTTATGAACAGAGACTCAGCACCCAAACCAGCGTCTCAGTCCCCTACCATTTGTCCGCAAAAATGTCCTTTGGCCCATATCCTGCAGTCTGACTCTGATGATGAGGGGTCAGACATGGAGGATGGGGAGGTGTGGGGGAACAGGGAATAGTGGCTCTCATAGAAGCTATCAGAGAAGTTCTGCATATCCCTGATAAGGTGACAGAGGAGACTGAGGAATCTTATTTTAATATAAAAAATAAATCCTTAGCCACTTTTCCTGTGTCAAAGGAACTAAATACCCTGCTTGAAGAACCGTGGGTTAATCCTGATAGGAAATTTCAAATCCCTAAAAGGTTGATATCATCTTTTCCCTTTCCTCATGAGGATAGGAAAAAATGGGACAATCCACCGATAGTGGATGCGTCAGTGTCCAGGCTATCACGGAAGACTGTATTGCCTGTCCCGGGTACAGCCTCCCTAAAATAAACGGCTGATTGTAGCATTGAGAACACACTGAAATCTTTGTATTACACTGCTGGGAAGTCCCAGAGACCCACTATAGCATGTGGGTGGATTACTAAAGCTGTTGCCAAATGGTCGGGTAACCTAATTAAGGGGTTAGGTACCTTGCCACAGGGCGAGATTGTTTTACTCCTGCAACATATACAGGACCCTGCAAATTTTATGGTGGAAGCCATAAAAGAAATAGGCTTGCTTAATGCACGCACCACTGCTATGGCAGTGTCAGCACGCGAGGCTTATGGCTACACCAGTGGACTGCTGACGCGGACTCCAGAAAAGGCGTGGAAGGCCTACCCTTCACAGGAGAGGCCTTTATTTGGAGATGAACTAGACAAATGGATCTCTAAAGCTACTGCGGGTAAGTCCACGTATCTTCCTTCTGCAGCTCCCCCATCCAGGAAGGCCTACTCAGGACCTTATCTACAGTCCTTTAGGACTGCCAAGCTTAAGGGCAAAACCATAGGCTCTTCTACAGCCACCAGAGGCGCTAGAGGTAAACCACGAAAACCAGCAACTGCCTGTTTACAGGAACAGAGCTCAAGCTCTGCTTCCTCAAAGCCTTCAGCATGACGCTGGACCACGATGCCTGGAGGACTGGCAGGTGGGAGCCCGACTAAAATTTTTCAGTCACATCTGGACAACATCATGCCAGGATCCCTTGGTCATAGATCTTATTTCCCAGGGATAAAGACTGGAGTTTCAGGAGCTCCCACCTCACAGATTCTTCAAATCAGGCTTACCATGTCATGACTAAGGTTTTGTGAACCCGGTGCTAGCGAAGTCTGCGCGGGCGACTGGAGGACTACACGAATACCACCACTGACCTGGTTTGGAAGTGTTGTGGACTCGGGGTCTCTTCCGGTGACTGGGAAGAGGAACCGCGGCAGAGATGGCCGAATCCAGGTTCTCCTCATGCAGGATGAGGTCGGCAGACAGGAAGCACGTGTGGGCGCTGAAGGTCTCCTGAAAGACAGAACTGGAAAGGCGCTGATGAATCAGTGAAGAATAACAGGTACAACTGTGCTAAAGGGCACGGGGTGCTTGGAGACACTGAGGTGCTTGGAGACACTGAGGTGCTTGGAGACACTGAGGTACTTGGAGACACTGAGGTACTTGGAGACACTGAGGTACTTGGAGACACTGAGGTGCTGAGGTGCGTAGAGACACTGAGGTGCGTAGAGACACTGGTGTGCGTAGAGACACTGAGGTGCGTAGAGGCACTGAGGTGCGTGGAGGCACTGAGGTGATTGGAGGCACTGAGGTGCGTAGAGACACTGAGGTGCGTGGAGACACTGGGGTGCGTGGAGACACTGGGGTGCGTAGAGACACTGGGGTGCTGAGGCACGGAGGTGCTGGAAGCACGGAGATGCTGAGGCACGGAGGTGCTGGAAGCACGGAGATGCTGAGGCACGGAGGTGCTGAGGCACGGAGGCACGGAGGTGCTGGAAGCACGGAGGTACTGAGGCACGGAGGTGCTGAAAGCACGGAGGTGCTGAGGCACAGAGGTGCAGAGGCACGGAGGCACGGAGGTGCTGGAAGCACGGAGGTACTGAGGTACGGAGGTGCTGGAAGCACGGAGGTACTGAGGCACGGAGGTGCTGGAAGCACGGAGGTGCTGAGGCACGGAGGTGCAGAGGCACGGAGATGCTGAGGCACGGAGATGCTGAGGCACGGAGGTACTGAGGCACGGAGGTACTGAGGCACGGAGGTACTGATGCACGGAGGTGCTGAGGCACTGAGGCACGGAGATGCTGAGGTGCTGAGGCACGGAGATGCTGAGGTGCTGAGGCACGGAGGTGCTGGAAGCACGGAGGTACTGAGGCACAGAGATGCTGGAAGCACGGAGGTGCTGAGGCACGGAGATGCTGAGGCACGAAGATGCTGAGGCACGGAGATGCTGGAAGCACGGAGATGCTGAGGCACGAGGTACTGAGCCCTGGAGATCCCAACTACAACAGTAGTAAAACTGAAACACGACAGCTGTGGTTTTCAGTGGAGAACACGGAATTCAGTACTGTGCCTTTAAGACGAAACATTGCAGCTGTACCTTTACATTGAGACTCAGGGAAATGGTGAAATCAAATGGCAACACACAAATAAACCAAACGGTAACAAGGGAACAGAGTTTCCACAGGAACTTAGGTACAAAGGTTACCTTTAGGGAGCTCAGCTTAAGACCCACACAAGGCTGTATGTGACACAAGGAACTGGCCCAGATTCCAACTCAGCCTCCTGATTTATACCTCCTGGTCCTTGATGATTGGTGGGCAGGATTAGGTGATGTCACTGTCATGTGACTACTCTAGCCAAGGCTGTGATGTAGAATGAGGCCTAGCAGGCCAAGAGAACACTGAAGCCTGGACTTCTGCAAAACACAGGATGCTTGCTTTTAGATTACTGAATTCAGCCTCACACAGGAGATCACCACAGGTGGAGCTGATTACCTCTCAGGCAGAGAACTCAGGAAAACTCATAGTGCTGACAAGCTGTTTAACTCCGTGAGTGAAAAGACACAGGATCCAGGACAGATGGCAGGGGTAAGTCACCAAATATAAACCTACAGTCAGGATTGTGACAGTATCCCCCTCTTCAAGGGTGGACTCCGGACACCCATCTTGAATCTTAGAGGAACTTGATGAATAACTTGTACACAAAGCTTCTAAAAAGTGGAAACCAGAGGGTCCAGAACAAAACTTAAGCTGGATTCTTTAGAAGTCTTCCTGATCTTCATCTTCAGAACAGGTAGACCATCCATCATAGACAAGACTGGAATTTCCTTCATCCGAAAGGACTGAGGAATAAACTGTAGAAGGTTCCTCTCCTCGTTTTGTAGTGCGAGAAGATTGTGCTTTCGAAGCTAGCACTCCACTGAGGCTTAAATTAAATCTTGTTCTATAACGAGGACTTTTCATACAGAGACCTGTAGAGCTTTTTGGTGATTCTGGAACCTCTTCATGCATTGAAGCATAACAGGAAGGAACAGCACCTCCCAGGAAAGGAGTAGCATCATAAACTGGATCAAATTCAGAGTCTGAGTCCAAGTCTAACGGAAAATACGAATCTCCTTTAGATACACAGTTTGAAAATGACCTAGAAGTGCACTGTAACTTTAAATTCTTTGGTGGAGAACTTAGTATTGAGCTAGGAGAGACTCCTACATGACCAACCTGAATGGTCGGATTCCTACGGAAGGAGATACTTGGACTATCTTTGGCAGGCTTAGAGGATGAAACTGAAGAAAGCTTTGGCTGGACGAGTAGGACTGGATTGGATCCGAGGATACTTGAATTGGCTGGAGCCAAAGGAGACGGACCAGGCTGGTCCTGGAGTATTGCTGGACCGGCTGTAACCGGGACGGACTGACCAGGCAGAACCTGGAGTATTGCTGGACCGGCTGGAACCGGGACGGACTGACCAGGCGGAGCCTGGAGTATTGCTGGACCGTCTGGAACCGGGACGGACTGACCAGGCAGGGCCTGGAGTATTGCTGGACCGGCTGGAACCGGGATGGGCTGAGCCCTTTCTTCACAGGGCTGGGCTGAGGCAAGAGCCCCCACTTCATGGGGCTGGGCTGAGGCAAGAGCCCCCTCTTCACGGGGCTGGGCTGAGGCAAGAGCCCCCTCTTCACGGGGCTGGGCTGAGGCAAGAGCCCCCTCTTCACGGGGCTGGGCAGCACTCTGTAGAATCTCTGGCTGGGCAGCACTCTGTAGAATCTCTGGCTGGGCAGCACTCTGTAGAATCTCTGGCTGGGCAGCACTCTGTAGACTCTCTGGCTGGGCAGCACTCTGAAGACTCTCTGGCTGGGCAGCACTCTGAAGACTCTCTGGCTGGGCAGCACTCTGAAGACTCTCTGGCTGGGCAGCACTCTGAAGACTCTCTGGCTGGGCAGCACTCTGAAGACTCTCTGGCTGGGCAGCACTCTGAAGACTCTCTGGGGCTGGACGCTCTGAAGACGCCCCTCCTGGGGCTGGACGCTCTGAAGACGCCCCTCCTGGGGCTGGACGCTCTGAAGACGCCCCTCCTGGGGCTGGACACTCTGAAGACGCCCCTCCTGGGGCTGGACACTCTGAAGACGCCCCTCCTGGGGCTGGACACTCTGAAGACGCCCCTCCTGGGGCTGTGGACACGGACTCCTCTGTGACTGTAAATGGCTTGAACATTCTTCTCTGGACACCCAACTTGGGATAAGGTCTTTTAACCACCGGACCCCAGTCATAAATTTGAGTCTCTCTCAGAAGAGTAGCCTTCTTGATACCCCCGTCAGCAGCAGAAGGATCGGATACTGTGGATGACTTGTAGACATGAGCACTATGATACTGAGATTTGTCACTATTACCTGGCTTGCGAAGAATGCAGTCTTTAACAAAATGACCAGAATTTCCACAGTAAAGACAGAGATGTAGCTCCTTACGCCGCTGACGTTCAGCTTCAGAGAGCTTGGGCCGTGGATAGCTCTGATGAAAAACTTTCCCTTGCGCAGAGGAAGAGACTCTATTAACTGGATGGGCCAAAACAGGATCAACAACGTTGGTAGTATTCCTGTGGAGATCAGGCATCACAGAGAGAATACTAGGCAAAAGTTCTTGTAACTGTAGTAACATCTGGTAGAAAATCTGCAGTTGGTCAGGAGTCTTAGAGCAGAAGGTCAGAGAATCTCTGGAGAAAGAATTCCGCTGCAGACACTGTGCCAATTGATGCTGAGTCGACTCCAGACCTTCCAAGCGTCCTGCAATATTGCTTAGGAGGTCCTGCGTCAGACAAACACTTTCGGCCGGGTCCATGTGGCCAGTTCCTACTGTCATGACTAAGGTTTTGTGAACCCGGTGCTAGCGAAGTCTGCGCGGGCGACTGGAGGACTACACGAATACCACCACTGACCTGGTTTGGAAGTGTTGTGGACTCGGGGTCTCTTCCGGTGACTGGGAAGAGGAACCGCGGCAGAGATGGCCGAATCCAGGTTCTCCTCATGCAGGATGAGGTCGGCAGACAGGAAGCACGTGTGGGCGCTGAAGGTCTCCTGAAAGACAGAACTGGAAAGGCGCTGATGAATCAGTGAAGAATAACAGGTACAACTGTGCTAAAGGGCACGGGGTGCTTGGGGACACTGAGATGCTTGGAGACACTGAGGTGCTTGGAGACACTGAGGTGCTTGGAGACACTGAGGTGCTTGGAGACACTGAGGTACTTGGAGACACTGAGGTACTTGGAGACACTGAGGTACTTGGAGACACTGAGGTACTTGGAGACACTGAGGTGCTTGGAGACACTGAGGTGCTTGGAGACACTGAGGTGCTTGGAGACACTGAGGTGCTTGGAGACACTGAGGTACTTGGAGACACTGAGGTACTTGGAGACACTGAGGTGCGTAGAGGCACTGAGGTGCGTAGAGGCACTGAGGTGCGTAGAGACACTGGTGTGCGTAGAGACACTGAGGTGCGTAGAGGCACTGAGGTGCGTAGAGGCACTGAGGTGCGTGGAGGCACTGAGGTGATTGGAGGCACTGAGGTGCGTAGAGACACTGAGGTGCGTGGAGACACTGGGGTGCGTGGAGACACTGGGGTGCTGAGGCACGGAGGTGCTGGAAGCACGGAGATGCTGAGGCACGGAGGTGCTGGAAGCACGGAGATGCTGAGGCACGGAGGTGCTGAGGCACGGAGGTGCTGGAAGCACGGAGGTACTGAGGCACGGAGGTGCTGAAAGCACGGAGGTGCTGAGGCACAGAGGTGCAGAGGCACGGAGGCACGGAGGTGCTGGAAGCACGGAGGTACTGAGGCACGGAGGTGCTGGAAGCACTGAGGTACTGAGGCACGGAGGTGCTGAGGCACGGAGGTGCAGAGGCACGGAGGTGCAGAGGCACGGAGGTGCAGAGGCACGGAGATGCTGAGGCACGGAGGTACTGAGGCACGGAGGTACTGAGGCACGGAGGTACTGATGCACGGAGGTACTGATGCACGGAGGTGCTGAGGCACTGAGGCACGGAGATGCTGAGGTGCTGAGGCACGGAGATGCTGAGTCACGGAGATACTGAGGTGCTGGAAGCACGGAGGTGCTGAGGCACGGAGGTACTGAGGCACAGAGATGCTGGAAGCACGGAGGTGCTGAGGCACGGAGATGCTGGAAGCACGGAGATGCTGGAAGCACGGAGATGCTGAGGCACGAGGTACTGAGCCCTGGAGATCCCAACTACAACAGTAGTAAAACTGAAACACGACAGCTGTGGTTTTCAGTGGAGAACACGGAATTCAGTACTGTGCCTTTAAGACGAAACATTGCAGCTGTACCTTTACATTGAGACTCAGGGAAATGGTGAAATCAAATGGCAACACACAAATAAACCAAACGGTAACAAGGGAACAGAGTTTCCACAGGAACTTAGGTACAAAGGTTACCTTTAGGGAGCTCAGCTTAAGACCCACACAAGGCTGTATGTGACACAAGGAACTGGCCCAGATTCCAACTCAGCCTCCTGATTTATACCTCCTGGTCCTTGATGATTGGTGGGCAGGATTAGGTGATGTCACTGTCATGTGACTACTCTAGCCAAGGCTGTGATGTAGAATGAGGCCTAGCAGGCCAAGAGAACACTGAAGCCTGGACTTCTGCAAAACACAGGATGCTTGCTTTTAGATTACTGAATTCAGCCTCACACAGGAGATCACCACAGGTGGAGCTGATTACCTCTCAGGCAGAGAACTCAGGAAAACTCATAGTGCTGACAAGCTGTTTAACTCCGTGAGTGAAAAGACACAGGATCCAGGACAGATGGCAGGGGTAAGTCACCAAATATAAACCTACAGTCAGGATTGTGACATACCAGTTTCACAAGAAGCAAACATAACCTTACAGGACACCATTCAAAAACTGGTACAGACTCAGGTCATTGTTCCAGTTCCACCTCATCTGCAAAGCAAGGGATATTATTCCAACTTGTTTGTAGTACCGAAACTGGACAGTTCGGTAAGACCGATTTTGAACCTCAAGTCATTGAACCCGTACTTACAAGTGTTCAAATTCAAGATGGAGTCTCTGAGAGCGGTGATCTCAGATCTGGAGGATGGGGAATTCCTAGTGTCTCTGGATATCAAGGATGCATACCTTCACATTCCGATCTGGCCGCCTCATCAGGCTTATCGATGGTTTGCACTCCAGGACTGCCACTACCGGTTCCAGGCCCTGCCATTTGGTCTCTCCATGGCATCAAGAGTGTTCACCAAGGTGATGGCAGAGATGATGTTTCTACTCTGCAAACAGGAAGTGAACATAATTCCATACCTGGGCAATCTTCTAATAAAGGCACCGTCCAGGGAGCGGTTGGACAGCATTGGCCTCTCAACCAGACTACTCCTGGATCATGGGTGGATTCTGAACTTAACAAAATCTCACCTGGAACGGACGCAGAGGCTTCCTTTCCTCGGAATGATACTGGACACAGAGTCTCAGAGAGTGTTCCTTCCCTTGGAGAAGGCTATGGAAATCCAGTATATTTTTCGGGCTGTCCTGAAGCCAACCCGAATATCGGTGAATCTGTGCATTCACCTTCTGGGGAAAATGGTAGCCTCTTACGAGGCGCTTCAGTATGGAAGGTTTCATGCGAGGCCCTTCCAGCTGGATCTGTTGGACAAATGGTCTGGATCACATCTTCACATGCACCAGAGCCAGAATCTCCCTTCTGTGGTGGCTACAGACTTCTCACTTCTTTGAGGGTCGGAGTTTCAGGATTCAGAATTTGATTCTGCTAACCACAGATGCAAGCCTCAGAGGTTGGGGAGCAGTCACCCAGGGGGTGCAGGTTCAAGGAAGATGGTCAACTCAGGAAGTAGTCCTTCCAAAAAACATCTTGGAACTCAGTGCAATCTACAACGCCATACTGCAGGCCTCATCTCTACTTCGGAATCAGGCCATTCAAGTCCAGTCGACAATGTAACGGCGGCAACGTACATAAACCGTCAGGGCGGATCGAAAAGCAGAGAAGCAATGTCAGAGGTGTCAAGAATTCTCCTCTGGGCGGAAAAATACGCTGTGGCATTGTCGGCGGTCTTCATTCCAGGAGTAGACAACTGGGAAGCAGACTTCCTCAGCAGACACGACCTGCACCCGGGGGAGTTGGGCCTCCACCCGGAGGTGTTCCGGTGGTTGACACGTCAGTGGGGATATCCACAGATCGACATGATGGCCTCTTGACTCAACAAGAAGCTCAAGCGGTATTGTTCCAGGTCGAGAGACCCACAAGCAGTGGCGGTAGACGCTCTGACAAATCCATGGGTCTACCAGTTGGTGTACGTGTTTCCTCCACTTCCTCTGATCCCACGAATTGTAAAGAGAATAAAAAGGGAAAAGGTTCAAGCAATCCTCATTGCTCTGGACTGGCCTCGAAGGGCCTGGTATGCGGATCTTCTCGAGATGCTGATGGAAGATCCGTGGCCTCTACCTCTTCGCGAGGATCATCTGTAACAGTGCCCGTTCGTCTATCAAGAATTACCGCAGCTACATTTAATGGCATGGAAGTTGAACGGCTGATTCTAGCCAGGAGAGGGATTCCTGACAAGGTCATCCCGACTATGGTGGTCATTCCGAGTTGATCGCTAGCTGCTTTCGTTCGCTGCGCAGCGATCAGGCACTTCTGCGCATGCGTATGGGGTGCAATGCGCACACGCGACGTACTTTCACAAAAGCCAAAGTAGTTTCACACAGGGTCTAGCGACGCTTTTCAGTCGCACTGCTCACTGCAGAGTGAGTGACATGAAGTGGGCGTTTCTGGGAGGTAACTGACTGTTTTCGGGGAGTGTGTGGAAAAACGCAGGCGTGTCAGATACAAACGCAGGCGTGCCGGGGGAAAACGCAGGTGTGGCTGGCCGAACGCAGGGCGTTTTCATGACGTCAAAACAGGAACTAAATAGTCTGAAGTGATCGCAAGGTAGGAGTAGGTCTGGAGCTGCTCAGAAACTACACAATCTTTTTTCTGTAGCCGCGCTGCGATCCTTTCGTTCGCACTTCTGCTAAGCGGTGTCTTAGCATTTGCACGGCTGGTAAAAGCAGCTAGCATTCAAACAACTCGGTATGAGGGCCTATGATCCAAGCCAGGAAGGGGGTAACATCTAAACATTACCACCGTATATGGAAGAAGTATGTCTCTTGGTGTGAGAGCAGACAATATTCTGCGGTGGAATTTCATCTGGGACGTCTCCTGCTGTTTCTGCAGTCGGGAGTGGATGTGGGCCTACGCCTAGGCTCCATTAAAGTCAAAATTTTGGCCTTGGCTATTTACTTTCAGAAACAATTGGCTTCTCTCCCTGAGGTCCAGACGTCTTTGAAAGGTGTTTTGCACATCCAGCCTTCCTTTGTGCCTCCCATGGCTCCTTAGGATCTCAATTTGGTGCTGCAGTTCCTCCAGTCGGATTGGTTTGAACCGTTACAGGAGGTTGACGTAAAGTACCTTACGTGGAAGACCGTCACGCTTTTGGCCTTGGCTTCAGCAAGAGGCGTGTCGGAGCTAGGGGCGTTGTCTCACAAAAGCCCCTACTTAATTTTCCATGAGGACAGAGCTGAACTCAGGACTCGTCAACAATTTCTTCCTAAGGTGGTGTACGCGTTTCACACAATCAGTTCTGCAGGAACCTCAGCACGCTCCCACCCACTTTGGGAGCTTTGGTACTTGACCATGGTACTAAATGGATTCCCAGTATCCCCAAGGATGGAAGAGAAAATAGGATTTATCCGTAGGGGATACTGGGTGCCCGCTTGGTGCTTCGTTCTTCCTGCACTGTTACTTGGTTAAGTATTCTGGTTTGTTTAGCTGTTGCTGTTCATGTTTCAAGTTTGGTTAGAAGGCTTTCTTATTGTTCTGTGGGCTGGTTGGTAATCTCACCACTTTCCTTATCTATCCTTCTCTCAAAGTATGTCCGTCTCCTCGGGCACAGTTACCTAGACTGAGTCTGGTAGGAGGGGCATAGAGGGAGGAGCCAGCACACACTATCAAATTCTTAAAGTGCCCAAGGCTCCTAGTGGACCCGTCTATACCCCATGGTACTAAATGGATTCCAAGTATCTCCTACGGACTACGAGAAAAGGATTTACCGGTAGGTAAAATCCTTTTTTTTTTTTTTTTATTGCCGTATTGCCGTCAGAAGATACCAGTTGTTGTTTTTTATGATATGTTCAGGAAAGAGTACAAAAGGAGATAGGCATACATGGTATCATAAGAGAAAAACAGCATAGGGGTCTATTCACTTCTTGTCGGAATCTCAGACAAGTCGTAAAAACTGCATTTTCCGACTTTATTAGGTCGAATTTGGATTTGACCTATTCAAGTCCAGTGCCGTTTTTCCTACTTGTAGGAAAACAGGTGGATCAGCGAATTCGGCCGCCGATACACCTGTTTTGTCTAATTTGCGGGCATTTCTGACAGGTTTTTGGCCCGTTTTCGACAATGCCGATTCGACTTTAAAAAAAGTTGGATCGGCATTGTCGGAAACGGCCATAATCTGCCGGAAATGCCTGCAAATTGAATAGTATATTGTCGGATCTGATCTGATACTAATTGAATATACCCCATAGACAGAAACAATGGTAGAAGGCGAATAAAAGAACATTAGCAGAGACCAGGGAGAAGTCAGGATTTAAAGTTATGCCGAGGGCACCATACATTGTGAAAAGTATTCGTGGTGTCATCTTGCAAACTTGAGATGTATTCTATTGAGGTCACAAAATGAATACAAGCAAAGAGAGCTGTTAATTAGGTTGCCAGCGGGAATTTCCGATTTTTGCAAATCAAGGATTTTGACTATTTGCATTTCCTCTGTCTAATACAGTACATCAAATGAAATGTAGCCAATTGTCAGAAAGAGGATTTTTTTTTTTTTGCTATTTAAAAAAGTGAACCTAACTTTTTTATTTAACCAGTTAACTGACACATTTTTTTTAAACTTATCTAAAATGATTTTGTTGAGAAAAAAAATGTGGGGATATTTGTAAAAAAAAATGTTTTAAATGTTTTTATTCAACATCGGAAACATTGGTTGTTGCCATCGGAACATCAGAACTATCGCAACCATTGCAACTATCATTTAAACAGCTGGGACAGCCACCAGGTACACAGGGAGGGCTTGGGTGTGTTAATTTACGCTTCAACAGCAGCTGCCAGGCGGGGGGTCCTGCTGTTCTGACTGATCAGCAGTGGTTGGCAGCACAGAAAACAGTGGGAGAGGGTGCAGGGAGACAGAAGGACCTTCCGTTCTATCTGAGAGCGGCAGCAGCGGGACTTTTCTCTTTCAGGCGACTACACATGCTGACTATCTGACTGGTCAGTGCACATCCTGTGCAACCAGATCAGATAAAGTACTTGCTAGTGTGGCTGCATCTGACAAGTGGTTAATAAACACCAAACAATAGCTAGTGGTTCTTGCTTTGGCATTAATCCACCTTTCTAAAATTACAAAAAGTAGGATTCTATGGAAAAAATGCAATAGCTTGGGAGATGCAAGCATCGCGACTATGCCAGCAAGTCTACTCAACGTTTAAAGCAGCAATAATTTAAAGACAAAACCAATCAAGCAATAGCCTGCATCTCGCAGGCTATTACATTTCCCCCTATGTGTAGGTTTTCATTTGAAAAATCTGCATTTGTAAATTATAATAATGAATTTTTGTAAAGATTCATTGTTCTCTCCCTATTTATATGCTTACAGTACTTGAGAGGGAAGTGCACCCTGCGCTGTCTCTCCCTCTACTGCCAAGTCCGGGACTCCATATATAAGATGGAGGTACACTCATTATTAAAGGGCCACTGCCACCACTGAATGTATATACAGGTGTGTGCTACTCCAAAATGCACATTACCTGCATTAACTTCTTAAGATCATGGCTGTTTGTCCCTATTGTTTGTGTATGCCAGCCTGTGTATGTGTATGCCTGTATTAACCTGTGTCACCCTACACCCTGTTATCTACCAATAAGCCTGGTTCATTTATCTGCCGCATAGAGTGACCTCCATCGCATATCAATGACTCCTATCAACACCATCGGTTCTACCAATATTTGCAGAGTGGAGGAATAATTTGGTAGTTCAGCCAGTCTACCATTGTACTGAGGTGAATGAAATGTGCACAGGTCTTGTAATTTGCAAACTTATAGAGGTACTCCCCACCGGATGTCTCAACCTATGAACAGCCCATTTACTTAACCAGTGGTGTTGGTTTATTGAAATATAACAGCATGCTTATCTACTTTTAAAGTCTCCTTTACTGGATAAGCCTGGAGAGGAGACACTGCAGGAACTTCAGGAGCCGGGGGCTGCTCTACATTGCCCCCATCACAGCAAAATGCCACGATTGACGCATCCGCTTGGAAGAGGCAGGGCTAAATGACTCAAATTTGAGTCACATAGCCCCGCCACCTCTATACAGAGCCACAATCTCAGCTATAATTTCATCATTCTGCTAGCTTCATTAGGAAGCCAGCGAGATGCGGGAGATTTGTCCACTCTTCCATGGGTGCTGGAGGGAAATTGTGATTGCGGGACAGTTGGCAAGTATGTTTAACAGGTACAGCTGTACTCACTTTTGTATACAACCTGAGGATGCATCAAAGCTTTGAGCAAAGTTAGGGATCTATACAACTCACCAGTGGGGAACATTTACTAAGCAGTAATAAGAGCGGAGAAGTGAGCCAGTGGAGAAATTTCCCCATCAACCAATCAGCAGCTCTGTATCATTTTATAGTATGCAAATTATAGACATTACTTCAGTGCTGATTGGTTGCCATGGGCAACTTCTCCACTGGCTCACTTCTCCGCTCTTATCACTGCTTAATAAATGTGCCCCAGTGAGTGTAAAGTATGCTGCTTGTAGGTAGTGATGCAGGGTATCTGGAACAGTTTCATGCAGGTAATTACTGGGGTATCTTTGGAGCTGAGTGGGATACCTGTCTACATCATGATACTTCTCATACAGTCTAGGGGGTATATTTGTATTTCTCTAACGTCCTAGTGGATGCTGGGGACTCCGAAAGGACCATGGGGAATAGACGGGCTCCGCAGGAGACATGGGCAATTTAAGAAAGAATTTAGATTCTGGTGTGCTCTGGCTCCTCCCTCTATGTCCCTCCTCCAGACCTCAGTTTGAATCTGTGCCCGGACGAGCTGGGTGCTGTTCAGTGAGCTCTCCTGAGCTTGCTGTAAGAAAGTATTTTGTTAGGTTTTTTATTTTCAGGGAGCTCTGCTGGCAACAGACCCCCTGCATTGTGGGACAGAGGGGAGAGAAGCAGCCCTACTCTCTGAAGATAGTAACAAGAAAAAAGAACCAAAACGTGCGCAAAGGGAAGAGCCAAACAAAAAAATATAGAATCGGATTAATCAATTTTGTTTTTATTAAATATTAATTAATAGTAATTATTAGCAAATAATTTAATTGTAAATATGTTCCTTGGAGTGATCACAATAAAATATTGAAAATAATATTAAAAATGAATAAAATAACATAATCATGAAATATATAACCATCTAATTAATTACTCATATATATGGTTAGTATTCCAAAAGACCAATAATGGATACAAATATATAAAATCCTGAAGAACACTGGCTGGCCAGCCTTAATTAATACTAAATAAATTGTGCACAAACAGAATATAACAAAAAGATCAATAGAATATACAGATGGAAGATAAATTGTCTATAGGATATCATATGATTGCATAGACAATAAGAGCTCAGGATTTTTCCAACAACGATCTTTAAACTAATAGTGGTTAACCATTATACATGTATCCAAAAAGTCTCGTATAGCTCATTAGCTCCTAACCTCGTACGGCTGCTGATGTAAATGCTAAATGTTGGAGCAAATGAATAGACACCAATCCCGTCCTTTTGACCAAATACTATTAAAAAGTCTCGATAAAGGCACCTAGCCTTAGGCAGCCGTTAGTGTGGGCAGCCAATGCCGTAGTATTACTGTCCCGTACCAAGATGATTGATATGAATAAATAAAATTACTAATACTGAAACATAGTCCCGAATGGCTCAAATAGCCCCTAGCCTAATGAGGCCATAGATGTGGGTGGCTATAATGACGGGATAATGTATGAATGAATAAAACCCCGTCTTACTCGTAGCAATCTCACCCGTGCCAGTGAATGCAATAGCCGTCCGTCCGGCCGGATGTTCACCGGACCTCCGCCGTTTCCAATCCACAAGCCGTTCTGTGCTGCGCTGCCTGGGTGCTCCTCCGACAGTGCAGCTGGATAATCCTTTAGGCTGGGATGTAAAAGATGGAAATAGCTGTGGCGGTTTGAGGCGGGTTAGGGCTGTCGGTGATGTCCGTTCGTCTCCAAATAGCAGAGAGATGGTATATATCCGTGGATCACTCCAGAGCCGTTCAACCTAACGCGTTTCTCGACCGTAGGCACTGGTCGTTTCATCAGAGGAAGTGCAATAAAAGAGAGTCCTCATCTGACTGTATTTAAAGCTCCCCGTTAATTGTCTAGACAGAAACAGCTGATGAATTTCCAACTATTCACCCATAGGAACCAAATTAAAGTGAAATAGTCCAATATACTTTTCAATACCTATGTATAAATCATAATGTCGTACTTAAATATATTTAGATCAAAAGCCAATATATATAAAATAATATAAATATATAAGATGAATATATGTGAAAAAATATAAGAATATAAAAATATATAAATAGGTGGATATATATAAAAAAATTAATATCATTATTATTTAATCATTCAAAAACATATAATACTCAGAAGTGGCGTGTCTAAAGGTGTATAAACATACATAAATATAGTGTAACACATATCAATATAAACTTATAAATAGTGTAGTGAAATAACATATATAAGTACAAATTGAACAGTAATAATTATTATGATTCATATGTAAATTACTAGTTTTCTATATGTGTGTAAATAAATAAAAATTATATATATATATGAAAAATACCCATTGATCTGTACAACAGTATATAACTAATATTTCATTTGTAATCTATAGTTCATTAGATAAAGAATATATATATAGAAAACATATATTAAATAAAATATAAATAGTGATAAAAATAAAAAATAAATAAACACATATATGTCAGCATAAGAATTTGGACTGCGTCACATTATATGACCCGTCTGCGGGGAAAACAAAGGGAAGAACTAACCTAAAGAGGAGAGATATATTTAGACTCATCCAAAAAAACGTCTGTCTAACAAATGTCAACCCCGCCTACAAGATCCAAACATGACACCTCCAAATCCACAAATTGATGATATAATACTCATCTACTAGATTATGAAGAAAAGAAGATATAATAAGTAAAATAAAATATAATATAATAGGAGTACGTACTAAGTTACAAGCTCAAGCTCATTTAAATAAATTAATATATTTTTTTATAGCTAAAAATCCATTGTCAATATATGAAAAATATATACATAGAAATATGTTGCATGATCATACACGGATAGAGGATGTAAAAATTCCCATTCGTATGAACATGAGCATAAATAAACTAGTAATCTAACTATCAATGAAATACTAGTAAAACATCGGGTAATATAACTAAATCTATATTCATTCAATTAGGACAACCAATATTAATAAAAAAGGAAGGAGGAAGAGAAAAGGAGAAAGGAAAAAGGAGTTTGTAAGAATGATGGTATCATAAAAACCCAACTAAAAACCTGTTACTTGGTCATCTGCTAAAATCTAGGATCCTAGCGATCTACATTAGTAGGGATTCAAACAATCACACATTATTAAGCTCAACTGTGTCGTTTAAACCTTGTGGGGATAATGTTTGTAATTGGAAGATCCAAAAAGCCTCCCGCTTACACAACTTATTGAATCTATCACCACCCCTACTAGTTGGCTTAACTTGTTCAATTGCTCTCAGTATGAAATTATTTTGTTTCCCCTTTTGACATGAAGCAATATGACTAGAAAGAGTATGTGTCTTCAGACCTTTCAAAATATTGCGCCTGTGCTCAAGAAACCGCATATGTAGGGGGCGTATCGTCCTGCCTACATATTGGATCCCGCAATAACACTGAATCACATATATCACGTAATTGGATCTACAGTTTAGAAAGGCAGTGATCTCAAATTCTTCTTTAGTGACATGCGAGGTAATCATAGTGCATTTGTGGTCCACATATGAACAGGTCATACATCTTTCTTTCCCACATTTAAAAAACCCCTTTGGTCTGGGAGGTAACCTAAACTCCTGTTCATTAATAACCACACTAGACAATGGAGATGTTCTTCTAAACATACTTGGCGCCAGCCTCTGTTTCAAGTTTTGTACTTTCTTGAATATAACAGGATTCTTATCCGTGATGACACCCTCTAAAAACCGATCTGACTGCAAGATAGTGAGATTCTTAGAAATAATCTTCTTGATTTGGCTCGCAGCTGAATTATATTGTGTAACGAATGTAGGAACCTGGCTGAACCTCATATCTTTTTGAGGCAAATTCTTGGCGGAATTCAGCATCAAAGGTCTAGAGCAACTTGAAGCTGCCTCTAATGCCCCATCAAGGAGGTGGGTGGGGTAACCCTGTCTGACAAATGATGTGTACATATCCTTTGCTTGTAGCTTGAATGATTCTTCTGTGGAACAGTTCCTACGTAGTCGGAGAAACTGGCCTTTAGGAATATTGTTTTTCCAAGGATAATAATTACCACTTCTGTAGTGCAGGTAATTACCACAATCCACCTCCTTGATATAGGTAGAAGATTCTATTTTACAGTCTCTAATAGAAATAGTAATATCCAGAAAATTAAGACTATTTGGACTAAAAATATATGTAAATTTCAGACCCAAAGTATTTGAATTAAGATGGGTATTGAAATCTAATAATGATCCTATGTCACCCTCCCAAATAATAAATATATCGTCAATATATCTGCCATAGAGAACTAGGTTCGCGCCAATGGGGCTGTTAGGAATGTGATGATGTTCAAACCAGCCTAAAAAGAGGTTGGCAAAACTTGGCGCGAACCTAGTTCCCATGGCAGTCCCTTTAACCTGTAAATAAAATCGGGAATCAAAAGAAAAATAATTATGCTCTAAAATAAACCTAATAGAATGTAATATAAAATGTCTCAAATTATCAGAAACTTCTGGATCACGTGTTAAATAATGATTAATGGCCAATAAACCCCATTCATGTGATATATTGGTATATAAAGACTCTATATCACAAGTTGATAGTATATATGTGTCTCTCCATTTAACCTCCTCTAATTTCTGTAAAAAATGAGTGGTATCTTTGATATATGAGGGGAGAGAGGTGACATATTTTTGTAAATGTGCATCTATGAAGGAAGAAAGGTTTGCTGTAAGGGATCCCACTCCAGATATAATCGGTCGTCCTGGAGGGGAGACCATACATTTATGTACTTTTGGAAGATGGTAATAAATTGGAATAATAGGATATGGTGTCCACAGATAATACCAAATATCTTTAGTGATAACCTGTTGCTCCAGTGCTGAGTCAATAAGAGATCTAAATTCCACCAAGAAACCGCCTGTAGGGTCAGAAGACAATTTCCTATAAAAGGATTCATCATTTAATTGTCTATATGCTTCTTTTAGGTACTCAGTCTGGTCCTGAATGACCAGACCTCCCCCCTTATCTGCTTGTTTGATTATAATGCCCTTATCTTTGGTAAGTTTCTTAAGTGCTGATCTTT
The DNA here is from genome assembly GCF_028390025.1 of Pseudophryne corroboree. Classification (NCBI taxonomy): domain Eukaryota; kingdom Metazoa; phylum Chordata; class Amphibia; order Anura; family Myobatrachidae; genus Pseudophryne; species Pseudophryne corroboree. The sequence goes on from NC_086452.1 coordinate 361,252,701, forward strand.
CTGCCTTAGATAAATTGTCTTTAAATGTCTTATTATCTTGCTTGTCGCAGAGACTCTTAAAGTCTCGCATCGTAGTAGTATAGAAGCCCTCAACAAATGGGCCTCTATGTTGGAGTGGATAAAAATCAGACGCTTTCTTAAATTTAGTTATTTTGGCTATATCAGAATTTGCAATGTCAAATATTTTAATAGGTTCTGAATAAATCTTATTAGTGTTTTCCTCTAATAGAGACTCCAAAATGTCTAGTGACAGGATATCATCCTTGTCCAAACATATTGGAGTACCATCAATTTTTTGTCTTTGTAAAGATTTAATTGTGAAGTATCTTTTACGGCTTAAAGTTCTGGTAAACTTATTTAAATCAACAAATAATGTAAATAAATTAGGTTTTGTCTCTGGGGCAAATTTCAGACCCTTACTAAGGAGAGTAATTTCTCCTGAAGTAAGGGTCTTGGAGGAAAGATTGAAAATGCCTTTCGTGGTTAGTGATTTCTCAGATTCCTTTGATTTTTTCGCATTAATTGGCTGTTTATTTAGTTTCTTAGCTCCTCCTCTACAACCTCGTACTCTTCTTCCCTTCTCCTTTTTGGGGTGAATCTGCTCCTTATTGGCTCTCTCTGGTTCAATTGATGTAATCCTCGGGGTGATGTATTTCTCCTGTCTAAAAAATGAACCGAGGATGGTTTGACTTGATCTGATCTAACTCCATAGTCCGAAAAGTCTTCATTTGAAGAATCATACCTGGTCATATGTCTAGACCTGTTAATATTGTCACCTGTTCTAAAGTTCCCCCTGTTAGATCTTTCTGAAGGATTACTATCTCTCCATGAGTTCCTCTCGTTTCTTCTATTTCCCCAGTAATTCCTAGAATTACCTGCATCATAGTTCTGTCTATAGCTATTTTTCCTCCTCCTTTCCTGTGTATTTCTAAAGGACCCAAAAGTCCCTAAATTGGTTCTTTGTTTGTAATGAGTCATGGTAGATTCTCTAGGGGATCTAATTGGAGACATTGAGGGTCGTCTATTTCTAGAGGGTGTCCTATATCTCCTATTAAATGTACGTACTTGATCCGTCTGATAGTCGCTCCTATCTCTATGTAGTTTCTTATCTTTAAGTGCAATAAGAGTTTTTTCGAAATCCTCCACTTTCCTATTCAATTTAATATCTTTAGCTTCAAATTCAGGATGTTTTGAGAAGGCAAATAGAGACTCTTGTAGCCTCTC